>NC_059077.1:19960339-20267214 GCF_020497125.1 Mauremys mutica | reverse complement strand
GCAGTGGGGGAGGTTTAGAGGTTGGATATTAGGAAAAACTTTTTCACTCAGAGTGGTGAAACACTGGAATGGGTTACCTAGGAGGGGGTGCAATCTCCTTACTTAGAGGTTTTTAAGGTCAGGCTTGACAAAGCCCTGGCTGGGACGATTTAGTTGGGAATTGGTCCTGCTTTGAGCAGGGGGTTGGACTAGATGACCTCCTGAGATCCCTTCCAACCCTGATATTCTATGATAAGTTTATATGAGTACAAATTAAATTTGCACCATTTTCTCCAGTCAATTACAAAGTGATGGTTATTAAATGTCTTGTCATTGTTTTTGTTAGATTTTGTACTTTTCCGAGGAAAACTTTATAAAAAAAACTAAGTACAGTGAGGGACATAATCCACAAGACTTGAAATCTCATGAGTTATTTCAGCCACTCCCTAACAAATTCATAGCAGAGTGTACATGAAAAGCACAGCCTATGCAACCCCAGGCCAACAACTGGATGAGGGGAAAAACAAACAAAGAAAAAGACACTGAAGAGGCAACTAACTGCCAGTTTGAGAAAGCAGTTGCTGGATCAGCATGCAGAAGCGATTAAATGGTGATGTCACTTGTTGGATCAGCCTGGCTGAAGTGTTTAAGTAACACATGTATGCAAAAATACACCATTTTTAGCCTGGGGTCTGGGTATAAAACATATGGAACGTCAAACTATTATTTTTCCTTCGTCTGACTAATCTCAAACAGGTAGCCTTATAAACACAGGACATTTATTAGAAATCCAGTTAAAGTTACTTCAAATAAAATATGCTGAGAAGCAGCAATTATATTCTACAGTGAGTGTATATATCCATTCAAAATCTCTCCTCTGATCAGGTGTGTCATTTCTTTGTGCTTTGTAGCTGGAACAGTGCTTAATCTGTGCCAGGGCTTTGCCCTGGCACCTCTAGGCTTGGCAGCTCAACCACAGCACCTCTGAGCTTACTGCATCAGTTATGAAAGCTAAAAAAAAAAAAATTGCTTAAGCCCCAGCATTACAAATTAAGCACTGAGCTGGAGACCCTTAAAGATGAGGCAACATCCTTGAGAAACAGCAAGAACAGAAGTACATACATGGGTAGCCTATATATATTCTTAGTGAATTTTTTTACACAATGTTTTTAAAATTAGTATTTAAAATCTTTCTAATCTTCAGAGGGACTCTTCAGGAGGGGTGAAATCAAATGCCGTATTTCAGTGGTTCTCAAATTGTGGCACATAAGCTGTAGTCAGGTGGTATAGTTGAGTTTAAATTTTATAATATCAGACTAAGAATCCATTCTAACTAGATTGCTTAAGAGTTACAGAAGTCCTGTACCACCTAAATTTCCAGGTTGAGATGCAGTATACTGTCAGAATTATTGCCCTACATTGCAACAATATCAAGAACCATTGACCATGGTTGGTCTGGCCATATAATAATTTTTTTAAGCCTCAGCCAATTGGTGTTTAGTTATGTACAGCAGATCTTTTGGTGAGATCTAAAGTATTAGAACCAATCTTGGAAACCTATCAAAACAAAACCATGTACTATGTATAATTTGCATGTCGTCACAGCCTCCGCCTCCAAATACCTGATGCCCCTTTCAAACACAACAGATGAAGTCCTGGTCCCACTGAAGTCAATAGGGGGGGGGGTCAGGATTTCACCCCATAGCTCCATTCTGCAGCCAAAGCATTTTAGTTCTCAAATACTGGGCTATATTTGTTCCTGATGTTGAAACAGTACAAGAAGGGAGGAAGACATACTCCACAGTAGTATCTGCAGCAGGGCCGGCTCCAGGCACCAGCTCAGCAAGCAGGTGCTTGGGGCGGCACGTCGGGCTCTTCGATGGCAAGTCGGCAGTGGATCCCTCAGCCCCTCTCGGTGGGAAGGACCTGCTGCCGAAGAAGAAAGTGGCGCGGTGGAGCTGACGCCGGTCACTTTTTTTTCCCCCCTCGCCGCGTGGGGCAGCAAAAACCCTGATCTAGAGCCACTACAGTCCACTGTGGCTAGGTTTACACCAGGAGTGGCCAGCCTGAGCCTGAGAAGGAGCCAGAATTTACCAATGTACATTGCCAAAGAGCCACAGTAATACATTAGCAGCCCTCCATCAGTTTCTCCCTGCCCCCAGCGCCCACCGGCAGCCCTGCCCATCAGCGCCTCCCTCTCCCTCCTCCACCTCCCGATCAGCTGTTTTGTGGCATGCAGGAGGCTCAGAGGAGGTGAAGAGCGAGGGCACGGCAAACTCAGGGGAAGGGGTGGAGTGGGGACAGGGCCTGTGGCACAGCCAGGAGTTGAGCAGTGAGCACCCCCCAGCACATTGGAAAGTTGGCACCTGTAGCTCCAGCCCAGGAGTCGGTGCCAATACAAGGAGCCACATATTAACTTCTGAAGAGCCATATGTGGCTCTGGAGCCACAGGTTAGCCACCCCTAGTTTACACTATGACCACTGGCAGCAGCATGTAGGGTACGTGTAGCTACATGTCGCAGTGAAAAGCAAGCTTCATCCACACTGCAGTGTGTAGTACAGGTCAGTGAAAGACTCTGGCAGCAGGGAAAGGCTTCAACAGCACCCCGCTGCTGGAGCCTCTAACTCAGGGGTCGGCAACCTTTCAGAAGTGGTGTGCCGAGTCTTCATTTATTCACTCTAATTTAAGGTTTCACATGCCAGTAATACATTTTAACGTTTTTAGAAGGTCTCTTTCTAGAAGTCTATAATATATAACTAAACTATTGTATGTAATGTAGATAAGGTTTTTAAAATGTTTAAAAAGCTTCATTTAAAATTAAATTAAAATGCAGAGCCCCCCCCGGACCAGTGACCAGGATCCGGGCAGTGTGAATGCCACTGAAAATCAGCTCGCGTGCCGCCTTCGGCACACGTGCCATAGGTTGCCTCCCCTGCTCTAACTGCAGTGAGGAAAGGCAGCAGGGAAATGCCCTGCTGGAGCCTTTCCCCCCCGCCGCAGTCTCTCTCTGTGGTGGGGAAAGGTTTGGCAGCAGACAGGCATTGGGACACTACACCACTGGTGTAGACAGGGGGAGACAGCTTGGACAAGTGAAGAACCATGTAGGGTATGTAATCATGTACATACCCCATGCTTCCAGTGTGTATTTACCTGCGTAAGCCATGCCTTGCTGGCTTTTAACAAACATGCAAGGGGGGCTCTGTTTGTTTGGACTCTATGCGCTACCAAAAGAAGCATGCAGCATAGATATGCCTCTGTGAATTCAGACAACAACATTTACCCACCCTGTGTTTGTAATCCTGGGGAAGAGGATACAAAAAATAATTGTAAAAGCCTGGATTGGTAAGCAAAAATTTTAAAACTAAAATGAAAACAAGGAGTCCAGTGGCACCTTAAAGACTAACAGATTTATTTGGGCATAATCTTTTGTGAGTAAAAACCCACTTCTTCAGATGCACTGGACTCCTCGGTTTTTTTGTGGATACAGACTAACATGGCTACCCTTCTGATACTTAAACTAAAATGGTTTATTTAAAAACTGCTTCTAAAGTCTGATTTTTTTAAAAACACAACTTAAAACATAGGTAAGCATTTTTAACCCTTAACTGTAACCTATTTTTAACCCTTAAACTGTAACCCAAACCATTTTTTAATTTGTCTTTGATGACCAAAATGTGGCACGTCTGCAGAGAATATACTTGCATAGCTACATCACCATAGCTATGCCAGTATAATCCCATAGTGCAGACACAGCCTACATGCACAGAAGGGGTTTTTCCAATGGGGTAGTAACACCATGTCCTTGGACAATGGTAGCTAGGTTGAAGGAAGCATACTTCCATCAACATTGCTACATCTACACTGGGGATGAAGTCAGCATAGTCAGGACTGTGGATTTTTCATACCCGATGCAATTATGTCAGCCTAACTTGTAAGCATAGACCAAGCCTTAGACCGAACTCCAGGCTGGTGCATGAAGAAAAAGTACTGTCATCGTAATGGATCTGAAAATAACCATGCATAATCGGGCACATTCCAAGTGAATTTGTTTTGTAGTTGAAGCTTATCTGTTTTTTAAAAAAGAGGAAGGTTTATAGGTTTCTTGTTTGCATAGAGACCAAGGTTGTGAACAAAATGCGCCAAATCCTGTCCTGACTCTCACCTTATGCAACCCCACTGACTTCAAGGGGCTGCAGAGGATGTAAATTCAGGAGCATCTGGCCCATCATTACTGAAGTTAACTAACTAGAGCTGATCAAACTATTAGTTCTGAACAGTATTCATTGTGAGTTTAGCCCCTTTTTATGTTTTGAGAGTGGCTTGCATGAAAATCCTGATTTTGATTAATGTATTAGTCAGCCATCAGTATTCAAAGAATTCCAATGAATACATTATCAGCCTTTTGGTTTTTCATGAATTGTTCACTTCAGCTATTTATTATTCATTATTTGCATTGGGATCATTTAAGTCACATGGTATTGGCTCTGATACACCATTAGATGAAGAAAACTTTATAAAATGAACAACACTCAACTTCCAAGTTCACAATGTTCCTTCTAAAATAAATAAAAATATCAGGATTCAAACATTCACGAATACATGGTGGTCATCCCCAGACACTCAAGATAAATAATAAGCCTACACCAATCATTGCAAACACAACTCAGCACTTTTAATAGTGAAAATATTAATCAATCAAGTTTTAGATTCAAATAATTCAACTAATTCTTTAAAAAAATAATCACCATCACCTTTAATAAACGTGTTTTGTTTTGGTTTTTTTGTTGGTTGAAAATGAAATCTAAGATATTTACATATGTAATATTCCTTCTAGTATGAACCAGCTCATTGAGTGCCTTTCCTTGTATAATGACAAGTTTCAGACAGGCAGGAATGGGTTTATGTATTTTACATTACTGCTGGTTATGTTCGTCAAACAATGTATGAGACAGTTTCAGTATAATCAGAAAACAAACTTCTTCCTATGCTATTCTGCAAGTTTGATCAAATATGACATTTACAAACATTCCAGGCTGCAGGGCTAAGGTCACATCCTAGAGCATACATAATTAGGGTTACCAATTTTGGTTGGTCATATTCCTGGAGATAGGGCTGGCAACCCAATACATAATTAAACTACAGTAGAACTTTATGCCAAACCTCTTTTTGTCAATAACAGCAGCCTGTAAATCTGCAATGAGCAGCAAATGTTTAAACCAACTGGCAACCTAATTTGAGTCTACTGTGAATAGGCAACTGAGATGTATTTGATTTTAGTAGGTTGCTAATTTAGCTGTAAAATTCTTAAGGTTTAATGCTGGAGCAAGTCGCCTTTCATCTTGACAAATAAAACCATAGAGCAGATTGTGTCGAGCAATTAAATCTGTACAGGCTATTTGGCTGGATGCTCCAAGAGTTCCACTCAATTTTGTTCCCACATTTACATACTTCACATTATTTAATAGACATACCGCCCAGGATCTCTCTTTCCGCTTTATTTGTTCTCTTTAAAAAGGGAGGGGAAATGCACTCAAGAAAGACCCTTGTGTTATCACAAAATAAAGTTACACTGTAGTTAAGAGGTAGCTGTCTGCAGTCAAAGCTATAGCTAAAGTCTAAACTTTCTTGGAACATGAATTATAGGTGTAGAAATTTCTACTAGATAGTGTGCAATATCAGGTAGCCAGATAAGGATTAGCTATTGAATTAACAGAATACACTATTGCCATTCACAAGCACTATATCAGAGGATTCAAATATACTATCCTCTGCACCAAAACAGTTCCAGTCCACAATCTCCACCATACTGATTTTGGCTGGCTGCCTTGCTTCATCATTCTGTTCTGCATCCATGCTTCCCACTGCATCTGTTTACGGCTGATTCTATGCAAGGAGATGCAAATCCAGCTTGACGGTCACATATCAGCCTTTGGTTTTGCAGGGCTGGATGCTGCACATCAAGTAAGCATATCTGATTTTGAGATTAATTTTTGGATTAGAAATGCACTTTGACTCTCCAAAACTTTCTTCTTCTCCTAGATATGGTCATTTGTTTCCACTGGGAGATATCACTGGAGATAGGAAGATCACCCCACTCACAGAAATATTCAGTGGTTAAAGAGCCTGTCAGAAAACCCTTTAAAAGGTTTAAATGCAGATATCACTTAACACAGAGGTTCTCAAACTGTGGCCTGCAGACGATTTCAGGCAGGCGCCAGTGTGGCTTCACTAATTAGGTGCCTGGACCCTGGAGAAGAAGCACATGTGACGTGACGTGGTGGCCTTGGGGGGAATAGAGGATAGAGCGGGAGGGGGATGTGGGGTGAGAAGAGGGTGTAGGGGGTAGGGGCGGCTCTAGCTTTTTTGCCGCGGCTGCTTTCGGCAGCTTGCCTGCGGGAGGTCCCTGGTCACGCGGATTCGGCGGCATGCCTGCGGGAGGTCCGCCGGTCCCACAGCTTCGTCATACCTGCCGCCGAATCCGCGGATCTCCTGCAGGCAAGTCGCTGAAGGCAGCCTGACTGCCATCCTTGCAGAGACCGGCAGGGCACCCCCCACAGCTTGCCGCCCCAGGCACGCGCTTGGAGCACTGGTGCCTGGAGCCACCACTGGTGGGGGGAATTTGGGAATGCAGGGCTGCAGCAGACAGAGAAAGAGGCGACTTTCCCCAGCTCCAAGGCTGTGGCTGCTGGGGAGAGCCGGCTCTCCTTCCCAGCCTCAGCTCTCTGGCTGCTGTGGTGCGAGAGACCCCCCCTCCTTCCCAGCCCCAGCTCGGGGGCTGCTGCGGTAGGGAAGAGAGGGCACATCCATCACATCAGAGAAGTAAGACTACTGATATTAAAATAGGAGTTGTGTGCTTTTATTGGCAGAACAAAAAAATATTAAGGTTGGTTTTTTTAATATAGAGCTTTTATCCAAAGCATTTTACAATAGTTGGTTAACAGTACAAACAACATTTGGAAAGACCATTAAGTAGTCCATCAAGACCCTCAGCAATTTTCAAGTGGTCCGCGAAAAAAACGTTTGAGAAACACTGACTTAATAGATATATCTATAAATGGTTTGTTCAATGAAAGGAAAAAGTCCTTTTCCCACTACTGCCAGCAATTTGCAGTGGAGCAGGAAGGGCAGCCAAAGATATGCATGTTATCTTTACAAAATAATGAACTTCATACCAAAGGTTCATCCCACCAACATGTCTAGAAAGAGCAAATTATACACTAAATGAGGAGGATAATTTTTAAAAAGGAAGAATTATTCTAACAGTGGAGAGTCGATAACTTTTCCTGTTCAACCTCAGATGAACAAGATAGAAAATGATCTTCAATTTCCTGCACCTTATCAAGGTATCGTCTTAAGAAAAATTACTACAGAGCATAGTGTCACTGAGTAAGTGTTGGCAGGATTGGACCCATAAGCAGTAAACCTGTATGTCTTAGGCTTTGTCTACACTGAACTTTCATCGGTAAAACTTTGGATGTTCAGGGATGTGAAAAAAATACCCGCCCAGACTAAAGGTTTACCGACGAAAAGCACTGGTGTGAGAACTCTCTCCTGCCTACAAAGAGCGGCTACACTGTGCACCTTTTAGCGGCACAGCCGTGTTGCTAAAAGGTGCGTAGTGCAAATATAGCCTTATTAAATTGCCAAAGGTATCCACATGCCCAGCAGAAAGAATGGAAGTTGTGGGCTCTTGGCATCTTTGAAAAAGTATCAGGCAATTTTGAAGGGTCATTTTACCATATGTGAGTAATTTCTAATAGCAAATAACCTGGGAAAATGTTTTTCTGAGAAGTTCCTAATTATTCAAGCATACCACAATGGCATTTTAAATTTACCACGAAAAACCTCCTCAGAACAGTTGTCTAAACATTTGCATGCAGTACTTCCATCCAAATGTTATTTCCAAATGAAAGGGGATTAGTGGCATTATTGTTGACTGAGGACAGGGATCATACCATATCTCTGTGTGGTGTAAACATGAAAACCATTGCAACTAAATATGAGAAACAAGGCAACAATCAATACCTGAGTATGGAGAACCATAAAACAATCTGTATTTGGTTAGCACAAAAAAAACCCACCACCACAACCCCAATCACAGTGCATTTACTTACACGCTTAACATCCTGTTAAAAAAAATAAAAGTAGTAGCGATACAGATGGTGCGGAATGACATCCTAATGAATGAAAATTATAGTAACAGAGTCACTTGAATTGTATCCACTTTGTACTGTCTATGTGGGGGACCATAAAATTGTTAGTGCTGTACAATCAGCTTGCTTTTACATACACTCAGACACCGACCCTAAAACTGACCAGCCAGAAAGGATGTAAAACAGATGCCAGCAAAGGCAAAATTAAGTAGTTCAGCAATACAGAATTAAGTTGGAACACCTACGTATGGCAAAACTCCAGAGGAGTGGGGTAAGACTCCTTAGCTTCTAGTTTTATAAAAAGAGCTCTACAAACTTTAACTGGTTGAAAGAGAGTCCTGTCAGACTCCTTAAGAGAGACAAGGTGGGGAAGCTAAGAGACAATTACCTTTTCCGTAACTGGTGTTCTTCGAGACGTGTTGCTCATGTCCATTCCATGTTAGGTGTGTGTGCTCGCCACATGCACCAGTGCCGGAAGTTTTTCCTTCAGTGGTATCGATAGGGGATCAGCTCTGACGCCCTCTGGAATGACGCGCATATGCCGCGGTATAAGGGGTGCCACTGGCTCCCCTCATCCTCAGTTCCTTCTTGCCGGGACTCTGACAGATGGGAAGGAGGGTGGGTCACAGAAAGGACACAAGCAACACATCTCGAAGAACACCAGTTACGGAAAAGGTAACTGTCCTTTCTTCTTTGAGTGCTTGCTCATGTCCATTCCAAGTTAGAGGACTCCCAAACAGTACCAATGGAGTTGGGTAGGAGTTCATGGACGTGTAGCTTGTAACACAGCTCTGCCTAACCTAGAGTCATCCCTACCCTGCTGGGTGACGGCGTAGTGTGCCGTGAACGTGTGAATCCAAGACAACGTTGCAGCTCTACAAATGTCCTGGATCGGAACATGTGCCAGGAAGGCCGCTGAGGATGCTTATGCTGTCATCAAGTAGGCCTTCACCAGAGGCGGAGGTGGTACCTATGCCAACTTATAACAGGCCCAGATGCAAGAGATGATCCAGCTGGAGATCCTCTGAGAGGACACTGGAAGGCCCTTCATCCTGTCCACTGTTTCGATTAAGAGCTGCGTCGACCTACAAAAGGGACTGGTATGCACCAAGTAAAATGCCAAGGCACTTCGGACATGCAGCCACCTCTCCTCACTGGTCTTGTGCGGCTTAGGACAGAACACCAGGAGAAAGATGTCCTAGTTGATATGGAAGGAAGACACCACCTTCGGCAGGAAGGCCGGATGGCATCGCAACTGTACCTTGTACTTGTAGAAGACCGTATATGGCAGTTCCAAGGTCAGGGCTTTAGTCTCCAACACTCATCTAGCCAATGTCACTGGCACAAGGAAGGCGACTTTCCACAATAGGTGGGAAAGGGAACGAGAGCCCAAGTGTTCAACAGGCGAACACGCGAGTCTGGAGAGAACCAGATTGAGGTCCCATTGGGGGACAGGATCCCTAATGGGAGGGAAGAGCCTTTCAAGGACCTTCAGGAACCTGACCGACAACTCGTGTGAGAACACTGATTAACCCTGGATCAGTGGATGAAAAGCCGAGATGGCAGCTAGATGAAACTTGATAGAAAAGAGGGCCAGGCCCTGATTCTTCAGGAGCAGATATTCCAAAATGGACTTCAGAGAAGAGTGCGTCGGGGACACGCTCCGCTCAGACGCTCAGTAGGAAAACCTCATCCACTTTGCCTGGTATGTTGCCCTAGTGGAGTAGGTTTTCTACTTTTCTAAAGGACCTGCCACATCTTCCTGGATCAGGCTTGCTCCTCCGGGTTCAACCATGCAGCATCCATGCCGTGAGGTGAAGGGAGGTGAGGTTGGTGTGCAGGAGGCAAGAGAAGGTCTGGGCAGTCTGACAGTGGCCCGGGGGGGGGCATTTCCTGTTCTGCCTGATGGCAAATGGATCCACTCAGGGAGTTCCCCACATCTGGACCACTTCTGTGTTGAGCGACCACTCGTGGTGAGAGAAGAAGGACCTGCTGAGGCAATCTGTCAGCATGTTCCTGAGGCAGGGAAGGTGACAGACCTCCAGGTAGATTGCATGCTGGATGCAGAAATCCCATAGGTGGAGTGCCTCTTGACAGAGGGCTGACGAGCGTGCTCCCCCTTGCCTGTTTATGTAAAACATCGAGGCTGTGTTGTCCATCAGCACTTGAACCACTTGGCCAGATAACTGTGGGAGGAAAACCACCCTGAGCTATTTGAGGTTTATATGCAACTTCAGCTCCTTTGCAGACCATGTACCTTGCATCCTAAGCCATGATGGTGAGCGTTAACGCTGGTAAGGTGACCTACGTTGGTAGGCCAGTGACTGTATCAAGTCCCAATGAAGGCTTTCACAGGATCAGCATTGTACTGAGGGTGAATGGCAACAATTCTCCTGGTACCGGGGTCACGGGATCGTGCATGCCTCGGTAGTTCTACCCCATACTACCAATGATCGACACTTCGAGCCCACAGAGCAATGCCTGGAATCCAGAGACCGGCGCTGAGGGCTTTGATTAGTAGACACCCCTACATCCAAGGCGTGGTGGCTCTGAGCAGTCAAGCGCTAGCGAGACGCTCCCTGAGGTGGCGAGCGGAGCTGCGTTGATGGGGACCGAGAGGGTGGTCCAAGGTCAGGCTTACCCCTTGATATGGGAGCTGCCATCACTGGTGTGGGCAGCACTGGGAGGGACAAAATATCCTGTGATGCCTGCAGGACCTCCAGGGTGAACGGCATTTCCATGCTGCTGTCTGGGGTGGCAGGTACATCTGGCTGCAGCGCTGGCTGTACACCTGGCCAGGTTGGGGTGTAGCGATTGCAGCGCTGGTGATCCAGCGCTGCTCATCAAGTGTGGAGACACACCAGCGCTTTTATTGGCCTCCAGGGAAAAAGGAGATATCCCAGAATGCTTTTAACTAAATTACTTTCTTTGTTTTGTTATGCAGCCTCTCTTTGTTTTGTTGTGAACTCCGATCGGAGCTCCGTTGAACTGCTTATCTAAAAAACAAACACTGATCACAGCAAACAGGAGCTATCTGTACCTGGCTGTGAACGATCAAAGGAGAGGCAAGCAGTTTGCTTGACAGAGAAACAGCGTTGGATGCAGGCTGTTTGCAATTAAGACTAAGGGTTCACGAACATTTTGTGATTTTTCAATCCAGGGAAGCTAACACACAGTGTTGGCTCCAAAAATCCACTCTCTATCTTCCCCGCTCCCTGTCACAGTACACCACAGGGAGTGAGTGAAACAGCGGGGAGTCCGTGTTGGAGGCAGGCTGTTTGCAATTAAGAGTTAAGACTAAGGACTCGCGAACATTTTGTGATTTTTAAATCCAGGGAAGCTAACACACAGTGTTGGCTCCAAAAATCCACTCTCTCTATCTTCCCCGCTCCCTGTCACAGTACACCACCCTCCACCCCCCTCTTTTGAAAAGCACGTTGTTGCCACTTGAATGCTGGGATAGCTGCCCATAATGCAGCACTCCCAACAGCGCTGTAAATGCTGCAAATGTGGCCACACACCAGCGCTGGTAGCTGTGAGTGTGGCCACACACCAGCGCTGGCCCTGCACGACCAGCGCTGTAACTCCCAGCGCTGCAACTTTCAAGTGTAGCCAAGCCCTAAGTTGCAGACTTTTAGGTATGTGTTTTCACATTTCTTTGCTTGTAACCACCTCTACCTCTCTCTCATTTACTTGGTATTACTTAATCCATGCTCTTTTGTTAATAAACTTGTTCTACTATAAACAAATTCAGTGCTGTGCCTGAAGGTGATGTACTGAGTCTTTAACGTTCTTATGGCTATAATGACCCATGTTGCCCTTAGCATTAAGGAAGCTGATAAGCAAATTACTTCACTTGCCAATATTGAGAGTTGCATTAATGCTAACATTTGGTGCAGCTCATTGTTCCAAGTTGGATCTATGCTGTGCATCAAAATGAAGGCTGCAGACAGAAATCAGTGAGTTGGTGGGCTGAGCCCATTTCTGCACCGGTGGCCAGAAAGGAAAGACAAGCTTTTCCACAATACTCTGTGGAAGTATTCAGATAGCCGCTCCAATTAATGTAGCACTAAGAACTCTGGGATATGCCCCAGGGGGCCTTTCACCTCACACAATGGAGTACAATGATAGTGTGGATGCAGTAACTTGAGTAGGGCTTTGCAGTGTGTGCACTCTTACCTCAATTAGGGCAACTCCAATGGTCACATGCAAGCATCAGTCACTCCTGTTTGAACTAAAGAAATACTCTAAAAGTACCCTCACAATACCCGAGGGGCATGTAAGCAAGTATCTCGATTTTATAGATTCTTTATTAAAGTTACTTGCTCAAAGCCACACAAGTGGCAAATGTAATCAATTAAAGCTCTTTAAGCACATTTCTCAAAGTGGTGGTTTTGTCACAGAATAACTGCATGTTTTTATTTAGAGAATTGACAAGAGTTACTGTTGAAAAATAAGAACTGATCTTGGCAACAAGTATTATCAAGTGCCATTTCTGCCAAACATAATGCTAACATTTGGTGCAGCTCATCATTCCAAGTTGGATCCATTTAAAATTGTACATGATTCTTTCTGAAGTTCTTTAAAAACTGAGCCAGATATCTGCAGGTTGGAATAAAATACTTCTGGAGGCTTAACTATCCTGGTCAGATAGAGACTGATCATTGACACTTCACAAGTTTCCTGATAACTACCTCTTACCAGTTTTGGTAAGGTTGGTGATGGTCCCATGGAATGACCTGATGCTCTTATCTGTCAACCAATGCTCTGATCCACAGTCTCTCCAAGCAACTAGACCCTTGCTCCCATGCATAACCCCACTTACTTTATCTAGATCTGCTGGATGCTCAGCACTTATCAGTTGGATTGCTTATTTAGTTGCCTAAAATGCGAACAGGAGCCTAACTTTAAATAACCAGTTTTTTTAAAAGCTTATTCCAAATACCCTTTTTGGTTATCTAAAAATAACCTAACTAATGAAAATTAGTCAGACACCTTCTAGTCACCAAGAGCTTATGTAACTGCAATGTAAAGAATTGTCTAATTACAGTCACAGTTACTGGAAACCCTGCCACATCATTTGAGAAATCTGTCATAGAATCATTGGAGCATACTGAACTACTCACTGACTCATTCGAACATATAGTGCGTAGGACCAAATGTGATTAAAGGTACCTGGGAGCTGAAGAATAAAGTATAAATGAAATGTTTGTACAAATAAAGGGGTATGCGTGGGGTTTTTGTGCTTTTGTTTTTTGTTCTGGGTTTTTATTTGGTTGTTTTAAAGAATAAATCAGTTGTGCTGTAATTTATTCTTATCTGACTTATTTTTTTAAAATGAGTTCAGTCAATTTATTCCACGGATACTGTATTTTTTAATGTCAGTATTTAGAGCGCCAATTCATACATACAGTTATTCTGTGACAAAACCACCACTAGCAAGCACATATTGCACTAAACAAATAGGAAAAAAGGTGTTGAGCCCATTTGTTTTTCACAGGATTGAATGTCTCCCTATCACTGGGTTTTATTTAATCAAATGAGAATTTCAGAAGTGACTGCAATTCTTATTTAGCATTAATAAAACTCCCCCCAAGTGTATTACCAGGAAAACACCGTTGTTATCCTCACATAAAACCCTGTGATAGCCTGTACTCTTCCAAACCAATCCGCATTCATTTAACAATAGTTTCTGTTACCTGGAAAATTAATGTGAAATAGGATTCTTCTGCAGAGCATTAGCTACACTATGTCAGCACCTGAGGCACATTCACTCATCTCAGACCACTGTCTTGATCCATATCCATTCTTCTATACTGATGCACCTTTTGGATTCTATGCTCAGCTTCCACCTCTGAAGTCACTGCCCTGCCCCTAAGTGCAGTGCACACCCTAACTGCCACAGAAACGTCTGTGCCCCTTTATTTCCTCTTACAGCTTCTTAATCATCACCCCTCTGTCCAACAGAAGCCATGTTCTTTCTCTCTCTCCTATGCTGCTTAAACTGCACCTGAAGTACTATAAAATGAAGAGATGATGGCAAATAATGAGCATACCATGGATGATTCAGTAATTAAAGTTAGCCTGGGACTCTGGAAACCAAAGTTCAATTCTCTGCTTCCCCACAAATTTCCCAGGTGATCTGGGGCATGGCATTTCTCTCTGTGCCTCAGCTCCCCATCTATTATTATGCCCATTTTACACTTTTCTACCTCACAGGTGTGTTTTGAGGATAAATACATTAAAGACCATGAAGCATTCCAATACCACAGTAATGGGGGCCAGATAAGTACACTGGAAATGCCTAGATTATAGCACAAAAGAGCAGTTGGCTTGAATGACTAATGTGACTTCCAATAAGGAACACAAATGACCTTTTCATGACTCAGGTGGAAAAATAATTTTAGATGGGGGTGGGGGTGGAGAAAAGGTACCCTGTAAATTTGTAGTTCAGCAGGAACAAGGAAGTTAATTTCATCGAATAAATTCAATCTGATAAAAGCATACATTAAATACACTTGCCATTCTTTCATACCGTTTTGCTGCAATCTGAAGTAAAGAATGGGATATAAACGTAATTTCACAACAGCATAAGAGTGTTGACTTACAAGTTAAATATTTTGCTTTGCAAAGTCCTCTGATGGAGATGTCCACATGACAATAAGTCAGCTGACAGCTTCTAAATGATTTCTAACTCTCAGTTCAGGATAGTCCAGGCATCACTTCGTCATTTTCTAAAAACGATACGTTTTAGGGTTTAACTGTTCTCTCTGTCTTTCTACTAGGGTTTCTTCAGAGAGGTTTGCCTTTCTTTGAACTTTGCCTGCTCTGGAGAGAAAACATGATCTACCCTTGGTGCATACATGCTGCTCTCAGCTTCTTGATGTCTCCAGCCACACCCAGACAGCCTCCTACTTTTGTTTACAAGCTCAGCAACTATTCTTCAGCAAATCAGATGCCCTTTACCATTGCTTAACATTCTCCAACATGTTTCTCTCAATGCATTTTACTATACACTTTAACCACCATCACCTACAAAGGGACAATAATAGTGTTGATATTTCTTAAAACAGGGCAGTGACAATTCTTTCATTCTTGACATCCAACTAAAAATCGGTACTTTTTTTTTTTTAAATAAAAAAAGAACAGTGTTTTATCACATATTCTCTTCTCTGTTATGGTATCTTCAGATTGTGTTACTACCACCAGAGGGATAATTTTTGGGCTCTTATTAGCCAAAAGTTTACTCAGCTTGTCACCACATTATTATACATTACTTGGAATAACAGAATTTAATGATTTCTTAAAGTAAATGCTCATGAAACGACTCTAGTAGTTAACCGTGCTTTACCTCATTGTAGTTTTATTGCTAATAAAGGCATTCTCTGCCCAAGGACAGAAAATTGAATTGCAACAAATTTTAATACAAGCATGAAATAATTTTAGGATAAAGGTAGATTAGAAAAATATTTCAATTCAAGTTCTCTGTACCGGAGCAGAGGCACTCGCTTTATGGATAATCCTGAAGCAAACTACAGAAGAAGTGTAAAGAGAGTGCGCAAGCCTCTGCTTTTGTACAAAGGGGAGAGAGAGATTTTTCTCCTTGAGTTATACATTATATCTGTACTTGACAATAGTAGTGATGCTTACAGGTTTGCTGCGTAAAAGTTTAATCAAAAGTCTTTTGACATAAACAGCATTTATTCAATGAACAAGGGGGGGATTTAAAATCAGGTGCTTTTTTGTTGTTGTATAGGGAGGGAGCGGAATTTGTAGGAACCATGACATGCATTCAGTTATTAGCATAGCATAGTGGTGTCAGAGGGTGAAAGGGAGTGGATTAGTTGTAAAATGTCTGCAGGCAGGATCCTTGCACACAATATCCCAAGTGGATCAACAAAGGCTAATCTCATCTATCGTGAAGTTATTTACACAAACCCAAAGAGAATGTCAAAGCGTGCTCAAATTAACAGCACTTTGCATCTTCTAACAAGAGTCCTTTGAGCAGGAACAAACAGAATCCTGTTTAAGAATAGTGTGCAAATGAAACTGTTAGGAGCCTAATTGGAGGGTTCTGTAAAAAGAGCAGCAAGAGCTTTGAGATGTCAAATTTTTGAAGCAAGACTTCTCAAGAAGCTCCAGAACATACTCAGTTATTTTCTGTTTATTACAGTTTTGTCAACTCTCACGATATTTGGCATTTTTTCTTAAAGCCCCAGCTCTTGAAGCTATACAATCTCAGGAGAATGTCAGCTTTCATTTAGAAAGGTCCTGCGGGTTGTGGAGGAAAGTGGAAAATTATGAACCCCTGAGGGTACGTCTACATAGGTGCTGGGAGCACTGTTGCACAGCCTGCGTTGACACACTCCTGCTAGCATACTAAAAATAGCAATATAGACACTCAGGCTCTGACGATTAGGGAGGGAACAAGCCTGAATGTCAAAGAAACATCTACAACAGCTGTTGTTATCATGCTAGCTGGAGCGCAAGCGTCCCTTCCTTTTCTGGGTGGCAGCGAGCGAGGCAGCACTATGAAGGCGTCGGGCACCCTGAAGGTGTACAAAGTTGTTGGGTGATGCCTTCCTACTCCTAAATGTCCAACACCACCCCTCTGTCGGATGCGTATCTTTGCTCCTAATCATGTTGTTGCCAAGTCCCGTTTCTGGTACTCTGTGTCTCAGCTGAAGAAGATGAAGTCTTCTAGGGAAATTGTGTACTGTGGACAGGTATTTGAAAAGTCCCTTTGCGGGTGAAAAACTTTGGTATCTGGCTACACTATGATTCTCGTAGTGGAACCCACAACATGTACAGGGAATACAGAGACTTGACAACTGCTGGTGCTGTTACACAGTGCTACCGTAATATGGGTGCCCGCCATCGTGCTTGTTCTCACTCTATTCGGATCATGAAGGTTGAGGCTACTGCTGCTAGCAAGTGCCGTAGACCTGCAGTCAAGCAATGCCATGGTTCAAAAATCAAGTTCTCTCTGCCACACAGAGTCTTGCGTCGTCAGCACAAACCGTGTTTCACCACCAAGAGACCAAATACATTCTTCTAAATGCAAGAACATTCTGTTTGCTCTGTGTTACAATAAAATTCTTAGGGTGCATCTGTCAACACAGGCTGTGAGATTCACTCCCACCAGACATCAAGATGTACAGAAGCCAGAAGGGGAAAAAAAACAGAACCCTCAACAATTTATTTAAAATCTCATGATTGCTGGGACTCTATTCATGATAGCTAACATATGGGGATAGGCAATGGAGTTATTACATTTGTCATGAAACAGTTTACATAGTATCTATAACCTCATGTTATCTTATTCCACTTATAACAGATAGAAGAGGAGGAGTGTGCAGGCACATGTGAGAGAGCAGTAAGACTTATGTCCCCAGAATGGCTTTTTTCAGTTCATTAAAAAACTGCAGCCACCTACCCCAAAAATAAAATTTAGTATCACTTGTGATCCAAGTACTTACATGCCAGGCCCCTCTTATGAAAGGGAATGTCATGTTTCAGAACAGTACTATTATTTCAAAGGAAACTGAGGTCTTGAGGATGACTGCATTGCTATTAAAAGCAAAATGGCAGACATTCTTTTGTGATACCCAAACCTCTCCAGTGAATATCACAGCACATGTGATTCTGACTAGCGAGAGACCAACGTGCTAGACTCAGAAGTGGAGGCAGAGAGGGATTTTCCTGCTGTAGCAGCCAAGGTTCAGCTCTCCACCTGCTCTTTGCTGGGAGACCTGCCTGGGGATATAATCTGGCTGCTGCTCTGATTTAGCCTCTTCCGCCATTTTTCTTGAACAAAGGGGATTCTGAAGGTCCCTCTCACTCCCTCGCACAGACACGCACACACTCCTCTCTACAAATCCCTGGGTAACATAACAGTGAATGGTAAGTATTATTACACAGCTGATAAGTTCCGCCAAGCATGTTCATAGACTTTGAGTCACTTTTTCTAGAGTTGATCTTTGGGACCCACAAAGCCCACAGCTGTGACTCCTTGCCCTCTGATTTCAGGGATCATACATACTGCTGCTCATTAAAAAAAATATTTCTACCTCACAGATTGGCCTCTGGGACTTGAGATGTGTGGCCAGTCTATTGATAGACTGGCATGCACAGGTCCATTTGTGGAAGAAAGGGACGCCAACACCATTCAAGCTGCTTACACATAGCTTCAGTTGCTAGAAGCTCCAGCCAGGTGATTGTCCACAACTAAGCCAGCTGCTCATATCCTTCTTCCCTTTGTAGCCAAACTTAAGTGCAAGAGAGTCAGTGTGGTATAGAGCAAGAAAGTCCTGCATTCTGACCAGGGCATTGACAGACTCCTTCTTAAGCCTTAGTCAAGTCACTTAACCTTCCTGTGTTTGTTTCCTTCCTTTGTAAAAAGGGTTAGTATTTACCTTCACAGGGATATCATGATCATTAGACAATGTTTGTAAAGTGCTAGCACAAGTGCTAACATTCAACAGAATGCATATAAAACCTTCCAGAAGCTACAGACAAAGCGATGCTCAGGCTCTAGTTAGCTCATATTGAGAACTTCAGAGAATTACAGCATCATTTTCCAGATCACAGGGCATCATGCCCACTGGGGGATGCAAAGAACCAGCTGAAGCTGGGGCAAAGTAGCAGCACAAGTTTCCTCCATGCTGCTCTGCTGACCTGGTAGGATTCATAGATTCCACAGCCGGAAGGGACCATTGTGATCATGTAGTCTGTCCTCCTATATAACACAGGCCAAGAACTTCCCCAGAATAATTTCTAGAGCAGATCTTTTAGAAAAACATCTCGATTTTAAAATGGACAGTGATGATGAATTCACCATGACCCTTGGTAAATTATTCCAATGGTTGATTATTCTCACTGTTAAAAATGTACACCTTATTTCCAGTCTGAATTTGTCTAGCTTCAATTTCCAGCCATTGGATCATCTGCTATACCTTTATCTGCTAGATCAAAGAATCCATGTGAGTACTTACAGGCTGCAATCAAGTGACCCCTTAACCTTCTACTTGAGTGGATCACTAAGGCAGGTTTTCTAATCCTTTAATTATTCTCGTGGCTCCTCTCTGAACTCTATCCACTTTTTCCAACAGAAGAGAGCACAACTGAAGTCATTTTCCTGAAGTGGGGCTCAGCTTTCAAGAGCTTGGGAAATGCTGCCCTAGAGCACTTTAAAAATGTTGACAATTATGCACATAACCTGGCACAAGCAACTAACCTACATTTCTCTTACAGAGATAAGCCATGATTGAGACAACAATACCCTCCGCATTCATTTTTATAAACTAATAATCAGTTCAATATTTAAGTGCCCCGAAGAATTTTCAGTGATTCCCTCCAAAATAGTATCTGCCTGTGCATGGTGATACAATCATGGCAGATAAGAGATGGTTACATCTGGGTGTGTGAGGAAGCGCTTTGTTTTGCAAGCTCACCTAAAGACATTTAAAGTTACGGTAAAGCCTTTGTTTTTTGTGTAGTCCAGAATGACTGGTCAATATTTGCAAAAGACAGAGCTCTATGTTTTGTTAGGAGATTTTTAAATTTAAAAGCAGTAAGGGAACTACACAACACCACACCATTTTCAAGTTAATACTGGTGAACTTCTAAACATCAACACAAAAAACTTAAGAGCAAAATAAAAACTTAGCAGAAAAAGTAAATAATAGCGGTCACAAGACAGTTAAAAAAAGCAGCCTTATTGTGACAGGATGCCTATTAAAATTATGATGTTTTGTCACTATAAGCATTTATTTTTCTTGGCTGTACTGTAGGAAGATGCAAAAAGGCACAAGGATTAGTTGCACCTAATGCTTAGGAAATATCACCTCAAACATTTTGCTTATATTTTATCTATTGCACTTTGTCTTCTCTGTTTAGAGTATAAACTCTTCAGGGTACAGATTGTGTCTCCCTGTGTGTTTATATTACACCAAGCACATTCTGGATCCTTTCAGATAAGAAATAAGGCACACAGTGTTTTCACTGTTATATAAGTCTCAGATACCACTCCGAAAACAAAGCATGACGCTCCTACTGACTGCGCTCGAATAAAGAACCCGAAGAAGAGCTCTGTGTAAGCGCGAAAGCTTGTCTCTCTCACCAACAGAAGATGATCCAAGATATTACCTCACCCGCCTTGTCTCTCGAATAAAGATACACTTACATTCAGGAGAAAAATATTTCCGACTTTTGTCCTTACCTTATTTCTTGCTCACAATCAGAACCAGCAATGTACCATATCCAAGAGTAGCAAAAGCCAGCAGTATTAACATAAATCCCAAATCTATTTTACAAGCAGACACACACCTCAGCTTATGTTTCCAGAGATTTAGCAAGGCTTTAACATAACTAAGAAGGTATTCAAAGAGCTGCTAGGTATAATGATGATTCATATCAAAGGCAGCTACAAAGAAATGCCTGTGGGTGAAAGAGGAGTTTAAAAAAAAAAAAAACTAAACTAAACTCCACCTATAGTGTCTCCACCCTTCAGGGTTTTAAAAGAACTACCTTGTGCTCTAATACTCATAACCCTGCTCAGTGTGCTTTCCATTTTGCATATTTATTTGCTATAGTAATGCATGAAGAGCACAACAGGTTCAAAAGTCTTCCTAGAAAAAAAGCTAAACAAATTTTAATCTTTACATTTTTGTTTCTCTCACTTTGCCCAAATAAAAGCATAAAAATAAATGAAAAAGTTTACAAAATATTTTACTCCAGAATCTTTTTAAAAAAAAAAAAAAAAAAAACATTTACAGGAATGAAAACTAATGATCTTAGCTCAGAACAAAAGTGCATCTGCCTAAAAATTTGAATTTCCCGTATGTCATTGCAATCCACTGAATTTTCTTAAATGCAAATAATCTGGAACTTTAACTAGAAGTGGAAGAAGAAATAAGCAAACTTAGTGACATTGGTGATTTTTAGGAGCAGAAACAGTCAACACAGGGAAACAGCTGTGCTAATGAGCACTAATACGCTGGCTGAGTTGATAAACAGGTTTGGCAGGGTTTAAACAAATAGACAAGGTAAGAGACAGGCACATGCAAAGAGGCTCCATTACTGATGTGCAGGCCTCAAAACTTTAGATAAGCAACCAAACATTTCATGCTTAACCAAACCGTGTACACTGGATATCTCACAATGGCAGATTCACTAAGGAGAGTTCTTGTACTTTCATGCTACCAACTTGTCTAAGCAGATCATGTTAAATTTCTGTTGAACCCCACAACACAGGAACAAAGGGGGCAGTCAATGAAATTAAAAGGTGGCAAGCTCAAAAATGATAAAAGGAAATACTTTTGCACAGAACGTACAACTAGACTGTGGAATTCATTGTGGCCAAGAAATTAGCAACATTCAAAATATGACTGGACATTTATATGGGTAAGAATGTCCAGAGTTATAATCAATGATGCCAAAAATTTTGGGAGGGATATTAAACCTACTGCATCCAGGCTTACAGAAGTCTCTACCTATAGAGATAAGTCTGAGACCTAATGTGGGAGCAGATTATCCTACCTCTGCCTACTGCGGGGTTCTTACACCTTCCTGTGGAGCCTCTGGTAATGGCCAGTGTCAGAAACAGGATACTGGAGTGGACTAGATGGACCCCAGGACTGATCCAGTGTGGCAACTCTTATGTTCCTAAGTGCAGAAACATGCAAATGAAGAAAATATCAAGGTGGTTTGCTCAGTTTGAATCTGAATCTTTCTACAGTATAGCATCAGGAAGGAAACTGGCAACTCCATGAGCAGGGAAGTTTAAAAAGAACGGAGAAAAGGAGAATACACTATAATGAAAGTCACTTACTCATCATTACTACTAATTTCAGGGTGGGTGGTTTTTTCACTGGTTAGCCCTATCAGCTTCCCCTTCTGTTTCTTCTCCCAATACAATGATGCTTTTCTCTTGTGAAGATGAAAGCAACATAAAATCTGCTATTATGGTCAACCAGACTCTAGCAACCACACTACTACCCAAGAGCCAAAAAATGCAAGGGCAGTGGGGGTGAGGAAGTAACAGGCAATCAAGAAATGCAGAGGAAATCTGGAGATAGACGTACAAAACTCCTGTATGCAGAACAAAGTGAGTGGTATCTATTGAACAGATCGTTTCACTTTGTTCAATCTTATATTGGGTGGTAACACTCCAAGTACCTTTCTCAGACCTGAAGAGCTCTGTGTAGCTCGAAAGCTTGTTTCTGTCACCAACAGCAGGTGGTCCAATAAAAGATATTACCTCACCCAGTCGTCTCAACTGCCTACAGGTGATAGTGACAGGATCTGGTGTCTTAGAACTCTACATTAACAGTGTTTTTTGTTTGTTCCCAAAGTATTAAAAGCATAACATAAATCCCTCTTAAAAGCCTTATTACAGAGAAGAGCAATTGGTCTGCAACATTAGGGCTGATCAAGTCTGTAGGCTGAAGAGGAGTGTGAGGGAGCAGCAGACAGCCAATCAGTGAAGGGCTCAAAGGAGCAGCCAATCAGGGCAGAGGAGGCTCATATATAAAGAGAGCTGCGGGGCAAAGGAGTCAGTTCCCTCTTGGGAGTCCAGGGAGAAAGGACTGGATCCTTGAAGGGCTGAGGGAACCGCTAGAACCCTGGACAGAGCAGTGATGAGCCAGGTCAGGGGAGCAAGAGGGTGCTCCAGCCTGACTGGCTGGAAGACTGAAGCCTGGATACAAAGGCAGAGAAGGTGCTAGGGCTATGGGGAAGTGGCCTAGGGAAATGGACGGTGGGAGTTGAAGGAGATGAAGCACGTGGCTGCCGCCTAGAAGGTCCCTGGGTCGGGAATGGGGGTAGTAGGTGGGCCTGGGTCTTCCTCCGCCCCCACTTGCAACTGAGGGGTGTGACCAGTGAAGGGCTGCAGTTTGCCACTGAGACAAGTGGCTAGAACCTTGGGCTGCAGTCGGCCACAGAGGCGAATGGCTGGACAGATGACTGCTGCCCCCCCCCCCGGGGGAGGAGAGGGGCGAGAACAGAATGGGGCATGGCCAGAGGGCTGTGTCCTGAAGAGGATGCTGCAATCCTTGAAGTGACATGGGTCTGAAGCAGAAGTGACGGCAGGCGAGACACCACCGGAGGAGGGTGTCCTGCAAAAAGACTGAGCTAATTCCCAGAACGACCAGCAGGAGGTGCCACAGTGGTGAGTCCTACCCTGTTACAAGGAGGAACAGGTTGGCCATCTGATAGTGCCCTATCAACAATAGCATATGAGCAGCAACTTTACAAAAAAGTCTCCAAGATAATCTCCTAACTCTTGTCTCCAAAGGGCAGCACAGGATGCTGCTGTAGGGCATCAGATTATTAAATAAATCTTTCTGAAATAATCTAATGCAATTGTCTCATCCAAAGTGCAACACTGCATGCTGATTCTTCCCCTCTCTCCCACAAGTGAAAGGAGCAATTTTATTTTACACAGCAAGACTAGCTGTCAATGACCATAAAACCAAACAAACAGTTATGAAGTGACACAGAACAACAGATATGAAAGGAAGGCAACTCTGAAAACCATTAAAAAAAACACTTACTTGGCAAATGTTAGCCTATGCCCCTATAAAACCCAAGAGATTTATTTGAAAAACATCATAACCTATTTAACTTGATTTTCCTCCTCTCAAAACCCTTCAAAAACTTTATAGGCCAATCTTCAGCTAACATGCAGACATATCACCATTTAAGTTAATTTAGATCAGCTGAGGCTCTGACCTTAAGTTGTTTTTAAAAACAACTCTATTGATCTTGGCTTCCAGTTCCAACAAGCATATTCATTCCTTTCCAGACAAGTGTATTTCAATGACTGCCTGCCCAAAAGGAGAGAGTAAAAAAGGTTTTGTTACAGCCAGTCAAAGGCCCATGTTGGCACAAGAAGAAATAGATATAAACTGGCAATCAATAAATTTAGGCGTCAAATTAGATGAAGGTTTCTAATAATCAGAGGAGTGAAGTTCTGGAACAGTTTTCCGAGGAAAGATGGGGAGGTAAAAAACCTGACTTGTTTTAAGAGCCAACTTGAGACGTTTATGGAGGGGATGGTGTGATGAGACTGCCTACAATGGTATATTACCCATCCATGACTGCTTGTAGCAAGTATCTCCAGAAGCTGGAAATGGGACACTAGATGGGGAGGGCTCTTGAGTTACTATAGAGATTTTTTTCCCGGAGGTCTGGCTGGTGGATCTTGCCCACATGCTCAGGAGCTAACTGACTGCCATATTGGGGATTAGGAAGGAACTTCCCCCCAGGTCAGATTAGTAGAGACAATGGGGGTTTTTCACCTTCCTGTACAGTATGGGGTATGGATCACTCATCACTTTGAACTAAAGTAAAGAGTGGATTCTCTGTAACTTGGAGACTTTATATCAAGATTTAAAGGACTTAAGCAACTCAGCAGGAGGTTATGGGCCTATTAGTGGGTGGGTGATGTTCTGTGACCTGAGACATATAGGTGGTCAGACTAGATCAGTGGCTCTCAACCTTTCCAGACTACTGTACCCCTTGCAGGAGTCTCGTATGTCTTGCATACCCCAAGTTTCACCTCATTTAAAAACTACTTGCTTACAAATCAGACCTAAAAATTCAAAAAAGTGTCACAGCACACTTACTGAAAAATTGCTGACTCTCTCATTTTTACCATATATCATTACAAATCAATTAGAATAGAAATTTGTACTTACATTTCAGTATGTAGAGCAGTATAAACAAGCCACTGTCTGCATGACATTTTAGTTTGTATTGACTTCGCTAGTGCTTTTTATGTAGCCTGTTGTAAAACTATGGAAATAGCTAGATCAGTTGATGTATCCTCTGGAAGACCTCTGTGTACTCCCATGGGTGCACATACCTCCAGTTGAGAACCGCATGATCATGATGGTCCTTTCTGGCCTTAAAGTCTATAAGTAATGGAAGTTTTTGTAGGTTTCTAGCAAATGCACACTAAAATTAAGACAGGGGAACTAAAAATCCTGCCCCCCCCGCGATAGATAGAGACACACATACATACACACACACCCCAACCATATATACTCATTCATAAGTCAGTTCGTTTATAAGCCGAACCCCCGCAAGATGGATAAATAAAAATGGGAAAAAAATTTATAACAGGGTTAGCAAACATTGGATCCTGGGCCATCAAGATAAGCTGCTGGTGGGCTGGGATAGTTGGTTTACCTTGAGCGTCTGCAGGCACACAGGTAAACCTAAGTAAGCAAAGTGTTCTGGCGCGCCAGCTGCTTACCCTGACGGGCTGGGACAGCAACTGGTGGGGAAAAGAGGGGAGAAGCTGGGAGTCAGGAGAGTAACCCCTGTGACCACCCCCGACGTGACCCCACCCCAGCCTGGGACCCTCACACTCTCCCCATTCCATCCCTTCCCACCCTATCCGGGGAGGGCCAGGGGAGGATGTCTCTGGCCTGGCTGGAGCTGCTCCGACGGGCCAGACCAGGCAGCGTGGCTGCAGCCTGTTCTGGCGGGCCGGGCCGGGCAGCACAGCCGCACCAGGTGGCATGGCCGCAGCGCGCTCTGGCAGGCCGGGAGGTGCAGCCACAGCCTGCTTGGGGGGAGGGGGGCCAAGCGGCGCAGCCGCAGCCCGCTCTGGGGGGGCGGGGCAGGGGGGCACAGCCGCAGTCCGCTCCGGGGGGGCACAGCCGCAGCCCGCTCCGGGGGGGCGGGGCCGAGCGGCACAGCCACAGCCTGCCAGCCCCGGAGCTGCAGCTGCTTCGGAGGCTGGGGGAAAGCAGCATGGACAGAAGTGGAGAGACTCTGGCCCCGCCTCATCCCTTCTGGCTCTGCTGCCTCTCCTTGCTCCTTCTGTGGCAGGGAGGGACTGTGTCCCACCTCTCCCTCTCTATACCCGTTCAAAAGCCAATCCCCTTCTCTGGTGCATCCCTTTTTTACTAAAAAAAAATCAGCTTATGAACGAGTATATACGGTATATATAATTGATGTCCTCCACGCCCAGACACATGGCGCTCCATGGATGCATCATCGTTATCTCAGCAGAAACTCCATGCCTGCTTCCCCTACCCACTGTGTCACACCATCACTTTGCCAACACGATTCCCTAGAGGCAGGCTGTCTCTGGCTGGCTGCTGCCTTTTTGTCAGAAATAGTCCTACTCCTGTGAAAGCTCCCACTAAACTTAGTCAGCAGTGTGTGGATTCCTCATACCATGGATGGGAATGACAATACCTTATCCCCTCCTCTGTATGCAGAGCCACAGCCCCACAGAAAGACTGCGGGTTAGGGACTGGGTACCACAGAGATAACTCTGCCTTCCACACCTTCTGGCCAGGGCTCTACAGGGCAATGTAGATCAAAGGTAGGTTGCTTTGAAGATGGTGTTTCAGACTGGACTCACTATGCCTCACAGTGTTAAACAAAATGTTATTTTTCCACAGGAGCATGCTATAGACTGAATGAGCAAAATGTGCAACTGGATGAGACAGTAAGATCAAGAATATCTGTGAAAATGATTAATACATTAGATAAGTTAGCTGCACTAGAAGGAAAACTGGGACACGAGAGAGGAATACACTGAAGAATGAATAGCAGTTCTTTACATTGTACAATGCATAGCTATAACAGGAAGCAGGTCACATCTTGACTTTGAAGAGGACATAATTGGAAATCTTAAATGTAGGAACATCATAAGCCAAAGAAAATGTTCTCTTTACCTAACTAGCAAAAAGGAAAAGGTTCTTAATATTTATTCAGAGTCGTGAAGCTGAAAAGTTTCACATAAAAGCACTATTATTAGATGCCTGTGCCACCAAGCTCCACAATAGGAGAGAACTTGGCACCACAGTATTGCATGGGGTAGGGACAAATTCCACAGGAGAGAAGCTGTGTCAATAGTGGAAAGCTAAACACACTTTGTATTTATATTTTGAAGTGCAGAGCACAAGAACTGACACTCCACAAGTCATAACCCCTGCTGGCTCATTAGGATAGCGGTCACATATCAGACACATACACTTCTACTACATGCACCAGTCTAGGCACATGTACTAACCAAGTAATTAACAGCAGGAAGGCCCAAACTCACTCTTCAGAAACAAAACTATTCTTTAAAAAAATCTGTAATTTAGAAGACTATGTTCAGCAGGCGGCCAAAACAAAGCTTGTGTTCAGCAGTGGTTGAGCACCACTGTTTCAATCTCAAACATTTGAGAGTTGCAACATGTTCTTCCAGACATGAACCTTGCCGTGACAACCCAAATCTGTGTTACCTTTTAGCCAGGTCACTGAGTATACTCTATTTGAAGCTACTCTTGCAAGCTAGTCTTAGAAAAAAGGCTATTAAGGAATGTGGCTACACAACTATTCAAAAGCCTCCACCCACAATAGTCTGGGATGAACACTGCTTGCTTATTACCCAGGAACTGAATTTTTACATTAAATATTACTGGGGGACTTCTGATTGTCTAAGTAGGCCCTTTCAGAATGTTTTTTCCCTTGAAACTGAAGAAATGTTTTTGAATAGAACTCATTATTGGCAATAAACATGCTTTCTCCTTTGGTTTGCTGATGGGGAAGATATTTGTTTAATGCTGGGGTGAGGTTTGAAGGCTACATCTGTATGCAGTTTCAAGGATGGATTTTGAGATATGTTGCCAATTTCTTCAGTTCTAGTTTGTTAGCTGGTCAGAAACCAAGAGCTGCAAGTGCCATACAAATTTAATTCTTGTAAAATAGTTCTATTACTACATAATTAAGGGGATGTACACTAAACATTACACTCATGGAAGTAGATTACAGAGTTTAGCAGCAGCTACTCAATGGAGCCTCCTCCTTCTACCATCCCATGAACAAAAAAGGTCTTGCTGGACTGATTGAGGAGCAAGCTCAAAGATAGGGCTGCAGATCAAGAGACCTTATTGAGGGCTTTGAGATAGGCTCAGTTGGACTTGTCCCCTGGAAGGGGTTTGCTTTGTTTTTATTTCACATACAGAGCGTGAGAGATTCGGTCAGAGGGCTGAGTCAGCAAAGACCCACCACAAACCAATAGAGAGCGTTTTGGCACATGCACTCGGCCACTCGCAAGAGGTGAGTGTGACCCCATTACACCGACATTTAAAGAATGTTAATTTCTCCATGTCAAGCACTCAAAAGTTAGGAAATGCCAGAATTAAGATTGCCCACGTTTTTAGATGGGTCAGATTGCGCATTGGGGTGGGCCATTTAGACTCGTGGAGCAGATGCCTGATAAGGTTTGGAGGGCCATTGGAAGATGTGTAGGGAATGAGGCAGGGTATTGCAGGAAGAGCAGGGATGGTTTCATGGGTAAGTAACTGAATGATGCCCTAGAGAATTGGATGCTATCCCTGCCTCTGTCAGAGAGCTCTTATGTGATGCTAGTCCACGAGGGGAAAACTTTTTGGCCTAAGGGCCATATCTGCATATGGAAATTGTATGGCGGGCCATGAATGCTCATGAAATTGGGGGTTGGGGTGCGGGGGGGGGCCTCCGGCTGGAGGTGCAGGCTCTGGGGTTTGAGGTGCAGGAGGGGGCTGGGGTGGAGCAGAGGGGTTAGGAGTATGGGAGGGGGCTCCGGGCTGAGGCAGGGGATTGGGGAGTGGGAGGGGGCACTGTCTCTGGGCAGGGGGTGTGGGCCAGAAATGAGGAGTTCAGAGTGCAGGAGGCAGTTCCGGGCTGGGGCAGGGTGCGCCGGGCTGAGACAGAGGGGTTTTGAGGGGGCCCTGGGATGGGGCAGTGGTGAGGCTGACTGGTCTGTAGTTCCCCAGATTCTTCTCCTTCCCTTTTTTAAAGATGGGCACTACATTAGCCTTTCCAATCCAAATACCCCAGGACATAATGGGGTCGCTCAGACAATAAACCCAATTGTTGCAATGCACTGTTGACCTACATGCCCCAAAACCACAAACTCTATAGTCTTTTCAGTTCTGGGAGAAATTCAGTGGTCACCCCCAACATGGTGCCACATGGCACCATGGTGAATATCCTTGTATCTACCCCTCCACACAACAACAAGGAGAACTGCTACAAATACACCAGCCTGTAAAATCATATGTCAAAGTACACGTCACCTGCTACACTGTTGTACGTTTTAGCTACAGGACATAAGTGTTTCCTCTTTCAATCCTAAGTGAAAACAAAGCAAAGTATAGTTTACCCTGTTAGTGTTGGTAAAAAAAAGTTTTTGAATGATGTATGTGTTTGGTTGCACTTTAATTTGATTCCCTGCTTCTTTGTGCACTAAAATTCTATTTTTGGAAACCGTATCTTTATCAGTTTACCCCAAGCACTAAGGAATTCATAGTGGGAGGCAAAAATCCACCCATACTTAACAGACACTGTGGCTGACTACTAAAATGGTCTTTTAAGGCCTCCCTCAGCAACACAGCTCCACAGTTAGCTTTTCTAATAGCCCTCGTGTCTGACTGTTCAAATTCAGCAGATTGCTGGTCCTCCTCACCCTGCTGCAGCTTTTCCCACTTCACTTCACAGATATTATGCAATACATAACAGGCAACTATAACCATGGGGATGTTTTTCTGGCTAAGATCCATCCTAGTTGGTAAAGACTGCCAGCATCCCTCCAATCTACCAAAAGAACATTCAATGGTAATTCTGTACCTGGTGAACCAGTAATTGAACCTTTCCCTGGTGCTGCTGAGGTGACCAGGTTACAGCTCCATGAGCCAAGGCAGCAAGGAGTAGGCTGAATTCCCCAGAATCAAGACTGGCAGTCAACATCACCAATGCTAACCTGCCCTTGGGAAAGAATTCGAAGAGCTACATGGGATAAAGTCCTGTGTTCTTAAAGATGCAAGTGTCATGCATCTTCCCTGACCAGCCCACACCGACATCGGTGAAGCACCCCAGTGAGCAATTAGCCCTTGCATATCCAGAGAAACGTATCCCTTTCTGTCGATGTACTCACTGGCAAGGGGGGTGGTTCCATAACAGGGATATGCAGGCCATCCCACCAATCAGTGCTTGTTTCTCAGGCCCAGAAGCAACACTCATGAGAATTGTGCTGCGCTCAGCAGAGCCATGTTTCTTACAGATAGATGGCAGAGACTGAAAAGCACCAGATAGGATTGTGGGAATTTTTTTAAAATGCCATGAAAATTATGGGATGTGGAAAGTATGGGATGGAGAAAGTGGCATGGTGGGAAATTGACCCCTAAGCTTCCAGAAATCCCTAGACAAATCATTGGTATCCCACAAAAATGCTGCAAAATTGTCTCACAAAGCATTGAGCCAGCCTGCAGTGCAGGGCATATTGGGATACCTACCCAGGGGTGGTGCCAGGACCCAGCACGCCAAGCGCGTGCTTGGGGCAGCATGCCGCGGGCGGAGCTCTGCCGGTCGCAGGGAGGGCAGCAAGCGGCTCCGGTGGACCTCCCACAGGCGTGCCCGCGGAGGGTCCGCTGGTCCCGCGGCTCCGGTGGAGCATCCGCAGGTACATCTGCAGGAGGTCCACCGGAGCCATGGGACCAGCAAACCCTCCGCAGGCACATCTGCGGGACGTCCACTGGAGCCGCGGGACTGGCGACCGGCAGAGCGCCCCCCGCGGCATACTGCCGTGCTTGGGGCGGCGAAATGGCTAGAGCTGCCCCTGTACCTACCTGTGATTCGCCGCATTTGACACTGACACAAGCACTCCCATTAAGTGCACATAGTGCTGATGCAGGCACCAAAAGTGTGCATGTGCCCAGGCAACAAACTTCAGCAACTGTACGCAGACACAACTTACTTTCTAGTATAGACATGGCCTAAGAGAGAAACCTGTGTGGGAGTGATCTGGGGTCACTGGAAGCAGCCCATAAATGGAGCAGTAAATTAGGGAACCACTGGAGAGGAAGGAGATGCAGAAGCAGCCACGTGAGAGAGATCTGGGAGCAGAAGCAGTCATATGATCCCACAGACCTTTTAAAAAAAATTCTGCTAGACAAAATGTGGGTTAATGCAAACTATTGTGTGTAGCTCTAGCCACCTGATACCAATGTTCTAACAAGAAATGAAACTAATATAACTTTTAATGAAAAACTTGGCATATTTTACACATTGTGCATATGCTGCAAATAGCCTCTTTGCTTATTCATTATGATTAACTGCAGAAATGCCCTGCTTTCTTACACAATCAAAAACTAGTGGTGTACAAGTAGAGCTGATCCCAAAGTGGGACTGGGGCCTTAGATAGATTCAGCAGTTCCGTTTTCTTGGCATTCATTAGAACACAGTGCCATTTGTTTGCCACTTACATACATTCAGAAATACTTGCGCTTTGGAATGCTTTTTATCCTGAAAAGCTGCATTCCAGAAAACTGTATTCCTAGGGCTCAACATATTTGTTCTACTGCTTGTTTAAAAAGTAGCTCAAGTGCCTCCAGTATAGACTTACCTACAATAAACGATCTCCGTAGAACAGATTATTAATAATATGCTTTATGAACTAGTACAATAGCATGGCAAAGCTTGCGTTAAGAACAAAATTCACTATTAAATCAAAATAATCCATGTTTACACTTAAATACTTGATACCTCACTTTTTTTTTCCCCACACACACATTTCTTGCTCTATTTTAGGGAGATACTTGATACCAATGGCGGCAAGGGAAACAAAATCCTCAACTCTGGCCTAGGAGAGTCAAATTTTTATGTATTTCATTTTAAAATGTACATATATACAGTGAAAGTACTGTAACGAAAAATAAAAGGCATCTGAATTCATAGAGGAGTGTCCCAATAGAAATCCCACTTGTGCTACTTCTACCCATTAATTCTAGCCAGTAGAAAATTATCTGATGGACAAAAGATGATGATATTCCTTGTGACGCTGGCAGACCAGCTGCCAGCTCATGCCAAGGTCCCTAGGCCCCAGCTGAACACTGACAAATGCATAGCTGGAAACCAGTCTCACTCACCTGCATGTTAGCTTTATCAAAACAGGTGTTAGTTTTATAAAATGTATTTCGTGTTTAGACTTTATGAAATGCTTGTAGGATGCTGCATGTATTACTCTAATTTAACAGCTGTACCCTTAACATCTGCTTTAAGGTTATATTAAGTGTTTGCATGGTAAACCTCAGTAACTGCTTTTTTACTATTTCATGGTGAGTTACACATTGATTAACATAAAGGCTGGTTTCCTACAGGAGATGTTAGGGTTGCCCGAGGCATTGCTACTCTGTTGGGTCTTGTGGGTCTGCACACAAGAAGGCCAATTGAAACCAAATGAGTCACTGTGAAACAAACAAAGGAAAAAGCCTCTACACCAATGAAGAGGAGATGTACATGAGGACTCAAACCATCAGCTTGAACTCTGGGGGAAGGGAATAAAAATCCCTGACAAGAAGGAAATATCTTTATGCTGCTTAGACTCTGAGGGGCAAATATTTCTAAGTATAAGCAAGGGATCCCCAGTGCTTGCCCTGGGTTAGCCTTAAAGCTTCTATAATAGGCTGTATATTACCTTTTGGAACCTCAGACTATCATTCGTGTGTGTGTGTGTTTACCTGCTTTAGCCTTATACATAATGCTCATTTCTTTTTCTTAGTTAATAAATCTTTAGTTAATTTATTACAGAATGGCTACAGGTGTTGTCTTTGGTATAGGATCTAAAGTGCAAATGACCTGGGATAAGTGACTCGTTCTTCAGGAGCACAAACAACATGAATATTGGTATGATTTTTGGTGCAAAAGACAAAGGCAAGCTTGCCTGGGTATCAAGATGGACCAGAGTCTGAGACTCCATGTTAAGGCTGTTATAGTACTTGAGGAGTTCACACTAGATACTTGGTTGGTGAAATTTAACTACAGAATTCACAACCAATTTGGGATTTGTGCCCTGCTTCTTAACGGTCTGCCTTGAGGTTCGTACTCGTGCTTCTGAGCCACTCCAGATAGCCTGATGCTCCCTTACCATCACAATCTAAATATGGCAGTTCTTCTCTTATAGAGTCACATATATTTCTTATGTACCTGTCACCAGAAACATCTTGGCACTAGAGATAACCAAATATACCCTAACCGTCAGCTTAACTACTCCAACCCCTCTGAGCATCCGTAGCTATGCCAGCTCTCCCACCAACATAGCTCTGTCCACACCGGCACTTATGGCGATGTAACTTGTGTCGCTCGGGGGGTGGTTTATTCACACCTCAGTGATCTAAATTATGTCAACATAAGCTGTAGAGGAGACAGCCTTTAATTACTAGCCAGCTTAGGATCTCTTTGACTGATATTCCAAAAGGCTGACGCAGGCCACTAGAACTCAACCATGTGAAGTTAGCACATACAAAGACAAGGCTCTTATACAGAGTCCGAGAAGTATTGAGACAATGATTCATCCCTATCTCACTGTGTTAAGCATTTCATGCGGGAAAGAGGACAGAATAGTCATTTGGTTAAGACTGATTACAACTTCCCCCAGCTTTCCCCATGCCCCCAAAAGACAGACAGACACTTCAGTAATGATCACAACAAAATGGGGATAGCTCTCAAGAGTGGGGTTTTTTGGGGGGATGGGGGGGCACAGTCACTCTTTATAGAGCACAGTGTATGTGCCAATGAGTTCTTTGATGGCCACTGAGTCCAATGTCCGAATGACAGTCCCATCCACAGGTAGGGCACACCCACACACTAGCAATGCTCTAAATCCGAGCTGCAGATTCTTTCCTTCTGACGCCAATCACCACAAAGCTTGATCCAGTCTGCCTCACTCCATCTACAAGTTGGCTCTGCCAACCAGAGGGGCATTCTGCACTCCTTTCCCAATCATCCACAGAGATTCCAAAGGATATTAAATCACCACCTGAGTCTTCTCTTACTAATCAACATTCCCACGAATGACATAGCAGAACAATTTAACACTTCCACATTTGTCACCCTGGCTTGCCATCTTATTCAAATAATTTTAATGCAAGCATCTGATATGAAAACTGTTTAGTGTTTTGTTATGTTCGGCGTAAGTCATCAATGTTTCTGAGCCATATAGGAGAGGGGATAAAACACATCTCAAATACGGATTTTCACTTTAGTTAAGAATTTGTTATTGTTCAAGGCTCTGTCTTGCAAAAGGTCTTAGTTCCTGGGTGCTTTGCTGATTCTACTAGTGAGTTCAGCATCAAGATCTACATTGCTGGTAACAGTAGAGCCAAGGTAGCAAAATTGGTCAACAACATCTGGATGAATACCATTGAAGGTGACATCTGGAAACTGGTTCTGAAGAGCCTTGGTGCATAACAGTCTTCAAGCTTACTGCTAGCCCAAAGACTTTGCATGAATCAGAGAACTTGGTAATAAGATGTTGTAGGGCATCAACAGTGAGAGCCACAAGGGATGCATCATCTGCAAACAGGTCTTTATGATGATCTCCTTCACCTTCGTCTTAGCTCTGAGCCTTGAAATCTTTAAAAAACCTCCATCATGTCTAGTGCTAAGACAGACACCGTCTTGAATATCATGAAACACATGTTGAATCAGGAAAGAATGTAGGAGTCAGTACGCAACCCTGCTTCACTCCACTGTTGATGTTAAACAATCTCCAGTCAATCTCTTAGTTTTCATACATCAGTTTCTTCATGCCATCATCTAAGGATTTCACAAGGTTTAGCAATATAGATGGCAAACCAAGCTTCTTCAGAATAATGTAAAGCCCTGACCAACTCACCGTGTCAAAGCCTTTTGTTACAGCTATAAAAGCCGTGTACAGTGGAACATGCTTCTCTCTGCACTTTTTCTGCAGTTGTCTTACAGAGAAGACCATGTCTATGGTGGACTTTCCAGAATGGAAGCCACACTGGCTCTCAGGATAGATTCTCTCAGCTAAAGTTTGAAAGCTCGGTAAAAGAATATGGCTTAAGATTTTTCCCAAGATGTTAAGAAGAGATACACCTCTGTGGCTATTATAATTACTTCTGTCTCCTTTGTTTTTATAGCGTTGAATGAAACAAGCATCCTTAAAATCTTGTGGTACAGTTTCTTCTTCCCAACAGAGTAGCAATGCCTCGGGCAATCTTTGCAGCAAGACTGTTTGCACATTTGTGGATTTCAGCGGGTAAAACAGTCAGATCCTGAAGCTTTGTTGTTGGGAATCTTTTGGGTAGAATAAGCCCATCTAAAAGTGTGGTGAGATCTTGATTTCAACCTGAAGGTGGTATGCTGCATTCTAAGTACCTATTCAATGAATACTTTGAAAGATGCATAGACGTGACTGGTTGAGCCAATGAGATGCACATTTGATAACAGAAACACTTCACAGAAGCATCATTGTGTCTGCCAAAGCAGGAGATAAAGGATTTCAAGATACTTTAACAAAGACAGGAAATCACAGCAGGTTAAGAACTTACTTCACAGTGGTTAACTTGTCATGAGGATGTGTTTACTAAGATGGGGTTAAAAAATACGTTATGCTAAGTACAACACACCGAAGAGCAGTGGGCTAAAGAAAAGCCACTGCAGGCATACCCCTAAATGAGGATGCAGGTGCACATAAGGAAGGAGAACTGAGGGTACAGAAATCAGTTAGTGAAGACAACACCATTGTGAAGAGAAATCAAATGTAGACACAATTAAGTTTCACTCATTTGTATTAGAATTCATTGTTACAATAAAGTTGGCTGATGAGAGGCGCCACCACATTCTGCATATCTCATCCAAATGCACATTTTGGCAGGGACCTAGATGTGTTGGCTGGGAAAGAGGGCGAGGTGCTTTGTGGGGTTGGAATCAGTAGTTTCCCACAAGACAGTTTCACACTACCCAACATAGCAGAGCTCCACCCAGCAGGAGAGTATTGGTAAATCTTTACATGTGTATATCATAGAGCTAGAATTAAGAGGTGTGGTCTATTAAAATTACTGGTTTTCCAGGGTTGCTTATTTGGTCCAACATTATCCCTCAGAACCAAGGCAGGTGAAAACATTACCTAAAAAACACAAAGAATGCACGGATTTAAAAAAAATAAATAATCAGATCTATGTGGAAAGACCAGGGCTGTCACTAAAAACCACTTACTGATAAAATGTTACGAGTGATGTGGTAACTTAACTTGGTGTAATGGCTCGTCAGGTCACCACTACCACCTCTTTCCTCCAGTTGATTTGTATCATCAAAAAACCAGGCACTGCTGAAACACAGAACAAAACGACAGTCCCTGCTCCAAAGAGCTTACAGTCCCATGTATAAAGATAAGTGATAGCTTGTGCAGACAGGCAGACTGAAGGAGAAGTACAAGGAAACCATGAGATAATATTGGGCAGCATAATAGGCAGTTATTGGTTGGCAGGATAGGTAGTGGCTTCCACAAACCAGCAGATTAACTACCCTCAAGTGAAGAGGTCCAGGGGCTGGACAGCTTCAATAGTTTATGGACTTGCAGAACAATTCAGTGTAACACTGATATTCCAAAAAAAGCCCCCAAAGGAAAAACAAGAAAAAACACCCACACTGGCTGGGTTAGTTTTATTTTGAGCAAGAGGGGGTTGGGGGGGGGGAGATAACAGAAAGGGATTTTCTATCATCCTGCCTCACCTCCCGCTCACGATCACAATTATTATATCCAACATATTTAGATGCTATTAGCCTACTAAACCAAGAGAACAGAAAGCTAAGGCGTCCACTCTGTCCCCTAATTCACCCTATTATGATTGCATACTGCAGATCTAAGAACAGAGACCGACTGCTTGGAGCGCGTTTAAAACACAACTTCCAGCAGACACACAAATGAATCTCCACCCCACCCCCAGCACAGAAGCAGTACGTATGCAATAATATATCACTCTTACCCTGTAAAACAAACATGGTTTAAGTGAGATACAATGGCAACTGTACACATCAGTTATAATTTAGATTGGACAGGAATTTGAACAGTAATACATTCTTGAACAATTACTGTATAATGGTCCAACTCTTAAAAATCTGATTTGGGGGCTAGTTCATGATTTTAAAAGAATTTACAAACTTAAACAAAAACCTCCAGTATGGGGCAATGCTTAAAGAGGAGGTTTCTTTTCCTTGAATCAGGTGCCACCAGCAGGCTCGAACATAATGAGTTTTCATCCCACTAAATCCTAGCTCCTTGATGTTATTATATTTTCAAACCGATGGCCATATACTAGAGCAAACTGAACTGTGCTTATATACTGCACTTCATAGCAAAAGCTAACCGGGTCAGGTGAATCAGAAGGAAAATCCCTCTGGCTAAACTAGTCTCTGATGAAATTTGTTCTTTGCATACCTTACACGTGCATCAGGATTTCAGTGCAGGACCTGAAGACACTCACTCCTTTTGTTCACTGATGGGATGATTATTGTATGTGGAATTTCATGTATTCTAATGCACATTAGTGGCATTAAATGAAATACAAACTAGAGTTTTCCTGTATTGCCCAGTAGCAAAATAGCATAATAAAAACTGCCAAGTTATACCTGCTCCAATTATCCCTGGAAAAGCCTGAATAAACTGGTAATATCTAAAGAGCTCTAAGGCTCTTATGATTATTTTGTTTTTGGACATTTTCAAATTTCTTTTAATAAAGGATGCTGTATTGACTCTATAAAAGGATATGAAGTAACCTGTCAATTATTGCATTTAAAACGAACATCACTTCTTAATAGCTTCCTGTTAGAGCTGAGAACTACATGAATAAAATCTAAAGATATTTTCTCCTTATACAAACAGGCTTATAAGGAAAGAAACTGTATTGAATGTTAAAAGGTAATAGGGAAAAAAATGCAGTACCCCTGCAGGTACCATTACAGGGCTAAAGAATTTGCCATTTACATGTCTGTAACCCTACCTCTGAAAGTAATTTGGGGCTTGTCATCTACCTGATGCAACTTCAGATGATTCCAGACGCTGTAGCAATACCAATTATCACATCTCTTCTGGCTAAAAGCCCCAAATTACCTTTGAAGACAAGGTTACAAGAGCAAATGGAAATGGAGTAAGTTTGAAGAAACAAGTTTCTAAAAGACTTTATTTATACCAGCTTATCTGAATTTACCTTAATAAGCCTCAAAAACATTATGCAGTGTTGCTGGAGCCACATTGATCCCCGGATATTAGAGAAAAAGGTGGTGAGGTAATATCTTTTTATTGGACTAGCCTCTGTTGTTGAGAGAGACGAGCTGAAGAAGAGACCTGAAGAAGAGTTCTGTGTAGCTCGAAAGCTTGTCTCTCTCATCAACAGAGGCTGGTCCAATAAAAGATATCTCCTTACCCACCTTGTCTTTCAAAAAAATGTAATAAGTGATTTTGTTTTCACTACTGATACAGCCAGTGAATGTTAGCAGAATGTGCATGTAACTGGTTTCCAAAATTACTACAGATTTAATCTATTTGTGTTGAGACAACATTGAACAGAGACTACCTGTTCCTCCAAAAAAAAAAAAAAAAAAGTTGATGGAACCTGAGAAACTGACTAAATCTGGCATCATGTGGTTTTATATTTATTGGGTCACTTGGACTTCCAGAGCCAACTTGTTCTATGTGCAAAGATTTATTTTTTCTCCCTGTAACTGTGAGAGCTGCAAATTCCACCTGAATTCCACTGAAGCAAGTTGGTTTCTGCCCCGTACTTCATAATGATGAATATAAATTCTGCCCTCAATTGCATCTTCAGCACTAGTGCTTCCTAGCACCATCCCGGTTATGGTTTCAATAATGTCAACTATCAACTCCACTTCTAGCAACATCTTGATTTTTACCCGGCTGGGACCCGCATTGCTCCTGGGCCCAGAACAAACCACTACCAAGAACCTTGGTCAAATGTAATGAAGCAAAAAGTTTTATTTGGCTGTTGCTCCCTTCAGGTAAGGAACCACCTGCTGCACAACAAACAAGGCACAGGGAGCAATGAATAGTCTTGCGTCAGGCCTCCTTTCCTGGGGCGGGGGGGGGTGGCGGCCTGACAGGTGGCAGTTTCCCAGGCTAGTTTCTGGTAGTAAGTTCCAACAACAGTCCTGTGTCAGGCCTACCTTCCCTCAGGGAGGCTCTCTCAGGCTGCAGTCTCCAAAGGACATTGTAGGTTGGCCATTGACTGTAGTCCCACATCAAGCCTTTTAACTCCTTCATCCAAGCCGGTATAGCAGGGTAGAACTGACTGAGCCCATAGCAGATAGTTAATCCTAACCCGACCAGTGTGAAGTTGGTATACCCTACCAACAGACCCAACCCCACTGAATTTTTGGAGGGGACAAAGTTACATTGTCAACAGCGGCAATGACTGCTGCTCATCAACCATCAGCATTTTCTATAGCAGTGATTCTCAACCAAAGGAATGGGTACCCCTGGGGATACACAGAGGTCTACCGGGGTCCATCAACACATCTAAATATTTGCCTAGTTTTACAGCAGGCTACATAAAAAGCACTAGTGACGCAGAACAAACTAAAATTTCATACAATGACTTGTTTATCCTGCTCTATATACTGAAGTGTAAGTACAATATTTATATTCCAGTAGATTTATTTTATAATTATATGATAAAAATGGAAAAGCATTTTTTCCAATAACAGTGTACTGTGACATTCATATTTTTAAGCCTAATTTTGTAAGCAAGTAGTTTTTAAGTGAGGTGAAACTTGGGGTACACAAAACGCAAATTAGAGTCCCGAAAGGGTTACAGTCTGAAAGGGTTGAGAGAGACTGTTGTATAGGAAGAGATAGGAGAAGTTTGTTTGCTTTAATCCAAGTGTCTACATATTTGATGGAAAACTCATGATTATAAAAAGGCACTGGCAGAGGCCTAGCAAGATCAGGTCAGTGGTTATGTTGAACTTCTTACAATGAGTAGTTGGGTTTCAAAAGTTGTTTTGTGAGGAGCTGTAACAACACTTTTTTGGTTCTGAGGTTGGTCACAAAGTTCTGGAATCATCTGATAAATAACAGATTTTGAGAATGTTAATACATACATTTCCTTTTAAATGTTGCTATGTTACATAAGAATGGTCACACTGAGTCAGACCCATGGTCCCTCTAGCCCAGCATCCTGTCATCTAACAGTGGCCAGCGCCAGATGCTTCAAAGGGAGTGAATAGTACAGTGATCCACCCCCTATCATACAATTCCAACATCTAGCAATCAGAGATCTAGGGACACAGACCATGGGATTACGTCCCTGATCATCTTGGCTAATCACCATTGATGGACTTAGCCTCCATGAATACTTTTTTGAATCCAGTTATACTTCTGGCCTTCACAATAACCTCTGGCAACAAGTTTCACAGGCTGATTGTGCATTATATAAAGTCATACTTCCTTTTGTTTTAAACCTGCTGCCTACTAATTTCATTGGGTGACCCCTGGTTCACACGCTACGTTAAGAAATAAAGAACACTTCCTTATTCACTTTCGACACACCAGTGATGATTTTACAAACCTATATCTACTGGATCACCTTTGTCCACATGTTTATCAACCCACAAAAAGAATTCTAACAGATTGGTAAGGCAGGATTTCCCTATACAAAAGCTGTGTTGACTCTTCCCCAACAAATCACGTTCATCTATGTGTCTGATAATTCTGTTTATTGTAGTTTCACCCTTTTTGCCTGGTACTGAAGTTAGGTTTACCGGGCTGTAATTGCCAGGGTCACCTCTGGAGCCCTTTTAAGAAATGTTAAAGTGTACCATGCAGCATTTATTTATACTAGTTAGTTACTTGGTTGTTTTGGCTTTGAGACATTTGGTTTGACTACATTCAGAGCCAAATTACAACTGTTCACTAGGCAGGTCAATGTCTGGACGGCTGAGTGGGGGCCAGGCGGGATGGTAGCATGGGGTAACCAGAAACTGAGGAAGAAGATGGCATTGTCTGGGACCAGCATTGGGGCCCTCACCATCCAGCCCCACCTCTTCCATTTGCTGTTGCTGCAGCTGCCTTCTCCTGGCTACTCCTCTCCTGTTTAGATTCAATGGGGAGGGCAGTAAAACCAATGGCAGTGTAACTACCTGCTCAGCAGGTGCTCTAATGGTGCTTGGTGACTGGCATCAGCAATTGCAGGTCATTCCTGCCAACAGGAAGCTCAAAGGCTAGTCTCTCTCACTAACAGAAGTCGTTGGTCCAAGAAAAGATATTACCTCACCTATGTCATCTCTCTAATATCCTGGGACCAACACTGCATACAAATGAATCAGTCTCTCAAGAGAACACTCAGTCCTGGTGATCTCAAAAGTGGACATCCTGTCTGCTGTACATGGATTACATCCCCAATGGTCATTTCTTTAAAACGGAAATTTGCCTTGATACCAGAGTGCAACTTCCTCATACTTTCCCTTATCAGTTGTGCAATATACTGCATACCAGTTACCTGTGTGACTGCCAACCTCCATCTCAAAGGCAGCCACTTCTGTGTCATAAGCAGATGAAGAGAGATACCTCCATGCTGTAGGGCACCTTGGGATCTTTTGGTGGGAAAGGCACTACATAACTATCCTATCAGCTCAATCATGTTACTGGTCTATACTTTATAGGTTTGGTTGATGTTTTAGCTGTCACTATTCATTTTACTGGTTGTATTTAATATGTCCTGGACCACAAGGGTCAAGGTACTAGGATTTAAATAGACACTTTGATTTGTTGCACCTATTTAAAGTTGAGTTAACCTAGGAGCTGTTTCATGAGGAAAGGCCTTGGGACAGGTTTTAACTGTTGTTAATGATTGACCAATATCTTTATTTCATTGCATTAGACAGAAAAAAAACTTGCATCACAAGTACTTTTGGAATTTACCTTCTTTTGAATGGATAATTTTTACTTCATGTTTTGTACAGCTCCAAGGTTTATTCTGTGGTTGTAATAAGTATGTTAGCAGGAAGGCAGGTGAGTGGGGTTGGAGGTTGTTGGGGTTTTTTTGCGCTTTTTTTTATTAGCATTTCCCTCCCCCCGAGCATAAGAAGTTACTGTTCTTAAAAGGAAAAAAGACATCAAATCCTGCTCAGTTATTCTGGATTTACAGAGTGAAGCACCCCTGGAGTATCAATGAACAGTAGACAAATTAGAACAATATTTTCAGATTACTTGGGAGGCTTACAAAGGTTCAGGATGGGCAGACATTTGCATTGTTACACAGATTTTGTTAAGTCATAACCATTAATTCCAGAGAAGCAAAGGATATGGAAGATCCACCTGAAACATGAGGCATATAAAGTCAAATATACTGGCACAGGTAGGGTGACCAGACAGCAAGTGTGAAAAATCGGGACGGGGGTGGGGTAACAGGAGCCTATATAAGAAAAAGACCTAAAAATCGGGACTGTCTCTATAAAATCGGGACATCTGGTCACCCTAGGCACAGGCCTAGGTCTCAGTTCTGCAATTAGCGCCGCACAGGCAAACTCCTGTGCCTTTGGAAAACCCCACTGACTCCAATGAAACACTGCTGGGGCATAAGACTGCTCACATAGACCAGACTGCTGGATTGAGGTAATAACTGTCGCTGTGCATCCTCCATAACTGCAAGGTGAGGAGAATTGCAGGCTTTTACTGCTAATTAACTCAGATGAGCACATTTCAATTCATTCACCAAGGAAGAGACAAGACTTTGACTCTATGATACAAGTTATGACTACTTAAAAAAAAAAAAAACCTAATGTCAAGAGGCAGTGAAAACTTATCTGTACAAACTGCCAGTATGTCCTTCTGTTTCAGACTGGGGGTACTCCTAAATTTTAAAGTAAAAAGGGCTAGTAAAGCATAAAAAATGGAAACCTCTTCTGGATGGCTAAAAGTAATCAGCAAAGGGCGGAGGTCAGAGAAGTTTTGCCCCGTATAAAGTTAAGCTTTGGTTTTTATACACAAATCTTTTTCCTGAAAGACTGCAAGATTCTGGTGAAGTTGTAAGTTTATTATGTGTACCATACAAGTGAAAATCCCAAACAGCTGCGAGACAAAGTGTGTTTTATTCAAACTACACCTCTACCCCGATATAACGCGATCCGATATAATGCGGTAAAGCAGCGCTCCAGGGGGGCGGGGCTGCACGCTCCGATGAATCAAAGCAAGTTCAATATAACGTTTCACCTATAACGCGGTAAGATTTTTTGGCTCCTGAGGACAGCGTTATATCTGGGTAGAGGTGTACTTAAAATACATGTTGCTAGCACCCATTTAACTCAAACACCTAAGAAAAATTTAGGACAAAAATTTGTTTTGTTAATGATTCAACACTTCTGCCTTTTCCGTTGAAGTCTGAGGGAGCTTGCTATCAACATCTGATCCATAAGGAGTACTCCAGCATAACCAGAGAAGACTAAACTTACATTACACATATCATAGGTGCCGACTTCATGGACGCTCCTCCCCCTCCCTCCCAGCACCTCCTGCATGCCAGTTCTTGTGACACATATACTCTAATATTAAAGAAAGAGACTCTTTCAGACTATTTCTTGAAAGAAGCAAAAAAGGGGCACAAATCCATCTCCCACTGCAGGTCACATTCACAAAAAGCATCTTAATAGAATGCTTAAAAGGTTCATTCAACTCCAAGTGTTACCTTTTTAAATATTAAGCATCTTGTGCACAGACTGCTAGTAAGCTATTGATTTCTTCTTAAACATGCTTCCTGGGGAAGACAGAATGCCTGAGATAAGGTGTGGATACTGAATGAGGTCCCACTACCCAGAGTTTCTCAAACTTTCAGAGCATGGGCTGCATCTTCAGTGTTTTCAATTTAGCACTACCATCAGCCTCTTGCTGTATCTGGTGTTTTTCTTAAAGCCCCACCCACTGGAGTCCTGGGATTACCTGAGAATCCAAGCTTTTTATTTAAATAAGATTCTAGCCCTCATGGTTGCAGAGATAAGCTGGAAAACAAAGTGTAAAGGCTCAGTTACCAAAAGTATTTCATGTTTTGGGGGTCTGACTCCATTTTGGAACATCTTGCACTAGCAATACTGCATCTCACTAACAACAGTCTTATAGACCTCCTCCCCTCCCATTAATCACATGGGCTCACTTCCCCTCCAACCAGGATTAATTTAACATCCCAAATATTGTGCCTTGGTATCAAAACTCAAAAGAAGCCAATATCAAAGTTTATTGATCCACTCAGGTGAGTGCCAACTACAACTCACTTTGAACACTTAAAAAGGGACAGTGTCAATTTAGAAACTAGTCAGCTTAGATAAATTCAAACTAGTTTCACCTCACCCTTTCTGTGGTTCCACAGCCACATTTTCCTATTTTGCCAATGTTTTCTTTTCTCTCCTTGTTGTTGTGTGAAAGGCCCACAAAAGCAAAAAACTGTAAACATAGGAGAAACAGTAAAGCTGACTATACACACAGTGCTATACATACATCTGATGAAGTGGGTTCTAACCCATGAAAACTTATGCCCAAATAAATCTGTTAGTCTCTAAGGTGCCACAAGGACTCCTCGTCTTTTTTTGCCGATACAAACTAACACGGCTACCACTGAAACAGCGCTGTCAAATTCTCAAAGTAGAAAAAAAATGTGCTTATTTTGCTTCTTTCAATTATAGTAATAGCAGGTGTTACTTATACCATAATTCAGTTCACTCTGAAATGCGTGTTTGTCTTCAGTTCTTTGGAAGGCTATGTTTAAAAAAAAAAAAAAGCACACAACACTAGTTCCCTCAGTTAGAGCCACATCTTCACTTCTTCCCCTTGAATTTGTTTCAACATTTGACTCTTTGCCCTGTGAACTTCCCCAACGGGTTCCTGCACTCCCATAATTGGGAAAGATCTACAAACAAATCAATGCACAAAGAACATTAGTAAGCAGAGCTGGCTGAAAAATGTGAATGCTTTCTGATTTATATAAATTCCCCCCCCCCATGAAATGAAGAGTTTCATTATCAGTGTTTCATGAGATTCTTATTTTTCAACAAAATGAAATAAGCTGGGAAAAGGAAGGGAGATTCATTTCCATTCAAATCAAAAGGAAAAGTTTTGATTTCAAAATTGGTTCACCACAAATTTTAAAAAACAATAGTTAAAAACTTTTCATAAAACCCCTCAAAAATCTTTCAACAATGCCTACTAGTGGGTCGAGCAAAGCAAGGCCCTATACTCAACTAGTGATCATTGCTGTTTGCCTAGCTTTATGTAATGTGGTAACTTTTGAAAACTATATCCGATTCATTCCAAAATTTCAGGGTATATTCTAGGTATCAATGGGCAGAACCCTACTGATTTTGATGCCAACTGGGAAGCCAGAAAAGCCTGAATGCCCCTATAATCAGGCCCACAAAACTTCCATTGGGTGCTGCAGGCAGATGAAGCCCTCTGGTGCCCTCTGCTGCTGCCTACACATCATAGAGAGGCATACCCTTTGTTGCCCACAGTAGCCCAATCTCTGTGCATTACCCAACTTTTCAAGTGCAAACAGAAGCCTGGCGAGGGGGGCGGATGGGGAGGGGGGACAGGCTGGCTTGGCTACAGCAGGGGCAAGGGGGGCGGGGAAGAGCACACGAGGTTTTACAGAAAGCTTTGTTGCATTAAAAATAAAAGCACAACCAACCACTTTTAATGTAATACCATCAGACACACACTGGATTGCAAACTTAATACAGATGTATCTAGACCTCATTATTGACCTCAAACTTCATGACCATGGTTGTCAATTTTTTTCCCCCTCTTTTACAGCAGCCAGAATTAACCTGCATTTTTCAACATCTAAAAATGAAGATTTCTAACACACATTAACTTTACTATCAGTCAGTTTTCTATTGAATGGCATTCCCTCTCCACCCACAATGCCAGCCTCGACCACTCATTTATCAGCTTCTTGCATAAATGCGTGCATCTTCCATGCTTCCCCTTGGAATGCACTTCTGTTAGCTTAAAGCCACCGTTGTGCCCTCTTTGAAATCCCTCTTCAAGACTGACCTCTGCAACAATGCCTCTAAGAAATCTGCCAAACAACAAGTGGCTGGCTTGAAAGGCAGGTTGGAATAACTGATATTATCAAATTATTTGTATTACGATAGTGCTTAGAAGTCCCCAATCAGAATTAGGCCTCCACTGTGCTAGTCGCTATACAAACATAGTAAGAGACAGTCCTGCCACATATAACAGACCAGTAAGGGGGCAGGAAAAAAAGTACTATCCCAATGTTACAGATGGGAAACTGAGGTACAGAGATCAAGTTCACACAGGAAGCATATGAGAGCCAGGAACTGAACTCACCTCACCTCTCCTGAATCCCAAAGTGGTGCTTAACCACAGGATCATCCTACCTCAACAAAACCCACCACCCCTATTATGACCAGATGCACAAGTGCGCTTAACGAACAGTGGGTGAGAGGAGGTGGAGAAAGGAGAGCAATACTGGTAAAGCTCATGTACTTACAAGGGCTAGATAACTTGAGAATGTCTAACCTTTTAAAATAAACTTTGCTTACATCCATGCTCAATTCTCCACCCCACCCCTTTTCCTTCTGTGCCTGCACTCTCACTTCAAACTTCTGCACATTTTCTCATTTTAACATTCGACTAGGGCTATTTTTGTGTGTGGTTTTTTAAAAATTTAAACACAGCTAATTCCTATTTTATCTGGAACGGCCTCCCAAGAGGAGTTGTGGAGGCAAACAACACAGTTTTAAGAGAGAGATGGGCAAATTTTTGAGTGCAATTGTATGACAGGGATGCTTGTGATGATGGGGGACAGGGCTCAACGGCTTGGGGCTTCCAGGTTATATCTTACGTTCCTAAAGCTCATGCTTCAGGGTTTCAGCCTGTCTAATCCTACTTAATTACCATTTAGGCAAGCAGTCCTCTTGGATTCAATCATTACTCACGTAAGTAATTACTCATTTGAGTTAGGGTTGCAGAACTGTACACTTTAGGTATGTCTACACTGAAATTAGACACCAGTGTCTGGCCCATGCCAGCTGACTCAGGCTCGCTGGACTGGGCTAAGGGGCTGTTTAATTGCAGTACAAATCTTCAGGCTTGGAGAGCTCTGGCCCTCCCACCTCGCAGGGTCCTAGACTCTGAGCTCCAGCCCCAGTTTTAACGTCTATGCCGCAATTAAACAGCCCTGCAGTCCAAACCTGGGAAGCCTGAATCAGCTGGTACACACCAGCCACGGGTATCTAATTGCACTGTAGACATAGCTTTTCTTTTTGCCTCACCTGCAGAAAGGCCCTCTAGACTAAATATTGTAATAGAATCACAGTCACGCAAATATTTTCTGTTTTGTGCCACTACGATGTTATTTTGACAGCATTACTTACTCTTGTCAGCCTGGCATTGTCCTGAGTGTGTTTTTGCTCAATACCTGATGTCCAAGGATAATGGTTAAGATTTTTTTTTAAAAAACACCCCATATGATGACGTTATTTGCTGAATTAAGGGTTTCACAGCTTCTAAGGTCAGAAGGAATCATCTAGCCTGACCTCCTGAGTAACAAAAACCAGAGGCCTTCCCTGAATTAATTCCTGTTTGGATAGAGGATTGGAGGGGGGGGTGTTTGGGGTGTTTTTTTGTTGTTGTTTGGGAGGGTTGGGGGGAGGGGGTTAAGAAAAAATACTCTAGTTCAACCTTGGTTTAAAAATTGACAGTGATAAAAAAATCCAACAACACTTGGTAAGTTGTTCTAGTAGTTAATTAACCTCATTGTTAAAAAATCCTGCTTAATTTGAGTTTTTAGTTTCAAGAAGTCATCATACTAGCAAGGATAATGACAATTAATGACAACAGGATTTAAATATACCATTAACTATTTTTAAAAAGTAAATGTATTTTAGCTAAAGTAAAAGATAAATGTATACGTTAAATTAGCCACCAGAGGGAGCTCAGGCTCCCACGAATATAATCTGTACAGAACACCCTAATAAGGAACTTCTGAACAGTTAATTCTTGTGTACTAGTGCATTTTAAAAAAGGAATTTGTGTAGGCAAGTAATCTAAACTTCTTGACACTAACTCACGTCACTCAACTGCCTTCTTCAGTCCTTTATTATGTAAGAGGAAATGAACAGTGGGAAGAAAAGTATTTAAAAATTATGTTCCGAGCTAACATGACCTCTGGGTCTTCATACCAGGCTTCTTTGCCCATTATTTGAACAGAACTAACAATGATGGGAGCGCTGGTAAATATAAAAGGTATAAATGTCTGTCATCTATCATCTGTGAGCCAAGTTTTCTTTTCTCAGTTACAATCAATGAGAACAGAATTGATGTAACTAGAAGAATTCAGCCACGTTTCACACAGACTTGCTCAAAATTGTGTTCTTAAAATGCCAGCAGCAACCTGGAGTCTGTTGGCTCTAGCACTCCCACCACTGAAGCTAACCCAAGGGTATTAAGAGAAGAAAATGTAAGGCAAATAAAAGCTTGCTGTCCTAGCTGTGCCTTTTAGATGGTAGTCTCCTCAGAGCAGGGACTACTTCTACTTGGCCGTTGTACATCAGTGAACCCACTTGTGGCATATACTGAACAATGATGCAGTCAGAAGTAAAATGTAGTTTCATGTTAAGGATTTTTTTCAATCAATCATTCTGTTGCAAACCTTTTCACTTAAAAAAAACAAAACAAAACCCCCCCAACCTTTTAGATAGCCAAAACTCCAGGTATAGCATATTTTTTGAAGACTCTGGAAGTAGTAGCAGAGTAATTTAGTCCCATTTCCAAAACACACCCTTCCAAAACAAATATGCTGACATTCTTACTACAGCAAAACAGTTGTAATTTCATACAGCCAATAATGCATTTATTGACTTCTATTCTGAAAGCATTTCATGCATGCATACACCTATTAAAAAAGATTTGCCTATAATTATGCCAAAAAACCCACCAATACAACCAAATTCCATCCTCAGATATGTCCTAGATACCCAACACAAATACTCCTTAATAATTCTGAATTAAGATTACTAAACGTTAAATCCCTAAAATACGTTTATATTTGTAATAAATATTTTTTTTAAAACAGTTTAAAAATTTAACACGATGCAAAAACAAGACAGCAGGGATGAGGAACTACATAAAGTAAATCACTCAGAACTGCCACATGTAATTTATGATGATCTCATTTTATGAGCTAGTTAATGTAAAGTATTGCACTGGACTAGTGACATGGTCCCTAACTTTCAGGGACTGCTGAGCACTCATACCTGAACATTAAAGGCCTGTCTACATGGGGAAATGGGTTGGCCTAGCTATAGCAGAATAATTTCACTGGTAAAACTACAAGTATAATAATTATTACGCTACAATTATGAATCCATTTCCCCACCCAGACAAAACCTAGATTAATAGAGTTAAATTCCACACTTCCAAAAATAGATCTAATCTATTTTATTCATATATTTAAAGAACAGATTTAAAGGCATGATCCTGTAAATACTTATTACTGGGAGAGTCATCAGAACCACCACAGCAGCCTCACTTAAGCAATGAATGGGGGAATTCATCACTGGAGGTGGGAGGGGGGGCACGACAAGGGAGAAAAGGATGAGAAGATCACAGACACATCACTGAAATGTTAGTAAACAACACTGAGTCAGGAGATGAGATTATATTTTAAACATTACAAACTCAGAGGCAGGAACCATGTCTTTTTATTTGTTTGTACAGTGAATAACCCAATAGGACTTCAATCCTGACTGAAGCCTTGGGCACCATCACAATACAAATACATACAGAAAAAAAATAAATACAGCACTGTTTTCAGTGTGTACCATGATTACAACTCATGGTTTTATAATTTGCACTGGATGATAAACAAAAGTAAGAATTCCTTCAATAATTTAACTCGTTAAACATTTAAGGAAACAAACATTTTTAGAGACAATTAAAAAAAGTTACTCAAATCACAATGCTTTAAATTTCAACAGCAACCTCAGGTTGTAAAATATGTAAGTGAATCAGTGCTCATGCAATAATGGTTACACACAAACAAACCTGCTCACAGAAATTTACATTCTCTTATTGCCCAGTGCAGAGCCAGCAAGGTTCCATTCAAAACTACTGAGTTTCACTAGACATTGATTTACAACACTTAAAAATTCTTACTCTACAGCTAAGAGCCCATGTACTTTAAAAAAAAACAAAAAAAACCATGCCATACTGAGTAGACCAAAAAAAAAGATGAGACGCAGTTATTTCAGTGTTAACAAAATTGCTTAGGAAGAAATCAGGCACACCTAGAAATCACTCCAATTTAGCTACCGCTCTATGAAATAGAACTTTAGATTCCAATGGAGTTTATTCTTATGTCAATGATGAGGGCTATTCTAACTGCCAATCTGTTTTTTTGTTCAATGGGTCACCTTAACTGAACAACTCTCGAATATCCTGAATTACAGCCTACCTGCAATACCACAGGCCAAAAACAGTTACAGTTTTTCATTTAAAAAAAAAAATTGTGGAGCCCAATTTTTGTTTCAAAATACTTTCTCAAGTACTCCAAATGATAGTGACTTTCTTCAGAAGTTATCAGTGGAAAAAGAGAGGACTTTCAAACTCTAAAAATGATCACTTGCAAATTGTTGATATCTAAAATTAAGGTGACCCATAGCAGTAATTCCTGATATTAAATACTTAAAAGAAAGCCCATTGAGATGGTTTTATATGTAAGATATAACATGTTTTGTAAGGCACCTTTCATAGGCACACAGTAGTGTTCACATTATTCTGCCCCAGTATTAAATACTGCCATGACTCAACCTTGAAGTAGCTTATCAGCTACTATGACTGTAATTATGCAGTTCTAATGCTAGTTTTCAAAATACCATTTCATTAAACACTTTATGAGTCACTCATTCCAGAGATTATAAGTGTATCAATATTTAGTGTAGGTCACCTGACTGCCCTCCTCACGAAGAGTTCAGCGACATTTCACACAGACTTGCTCAAAATTGCATTCTTAAAATGCCAGCAGCAGCTTTTCCTCAAACCATGTTTTTCACTTTTGAAAGGAAACAGAAAGAGCACTGGGAAATTGATAGCCTTCAGTTATCCACAGAGCACATGATCTACACAGCCAATAGCTGTGGGCAACAGTGCCCCACCAACATGGGGAGTGATGTCCTGTAGTGGCAAGGGTATGGGTAGGTGCATCATAGAGTGACATTTTCCCCGTATCTTCCAAACTGAGCCTTTGGTGAAGAGGAGGTAAAGAGAGGCCAGTTCCAGACCCCAAAGTGCTCATGTGTACAACAGCAGCAGGTCATCACTCCATAAGAACAGCCATACTGGGTCAGACCAAAGGTCCATGTAGCTCAGTATTCTGTCTTCCAGGAATGGACAGTGCCAGGTGTTTCAGAGGGAATGAACAGAACAGGTAACCCTCAAGTGATGCATCCTGTCACCAATTCACAGCTTCTGGCAAGCAGAGGATAGGGTTGCCACTGATGGACCTATCCTCTATGGACTTATCTCGTTCCTTTTTTGGACCTTGTTCTTGGCCTTCACAACATCCTCTGGCAAAGAGTTCCACAGGTTGACTGTGCATTGTGTGAAGAAACACTTCCTTTTGTTTGTTTTAAACGTGTTGCCTATTAATTTCATTGGGTGATCCCTAGTTCTTGTGTTATGAGTAAATAATGCTTCCTTATTTACTTTCTCCACACCAGTCATGATTTTATAGACCTCTAGGATATTCCCCCCCCCAGTCGTCTCTTTTCTGAGCTGAAAAGTCCCAGTCTTTTTTCTCTCTCCTCATAAGGAAGCTGTTCCATACCCCTAATCAAATTTGTTACCCTTTTCTGTACCTTTTCCAATTCCAATACATCTTTTTTGAGATGGAGTGACCACATCTGCACACAGTATTCAAGATGTGAGCATACCATGGATTTATATAGACACAATATGATATTTACCTATTACCTATTCCATTTCTAATGTTTCCCAACACTGTTAGCTTTTTTGACTGCTGCAGCATTGAGTGGATGTTGTCAGAGAACTACCCACAATGACTCCAAGATCTCTTTGTTGACAGGTAACAACTAATTTAGACCCCCATCATTTTATATGTATAGCTGGGATTATGTTTTCCAATGTGCATTACTTTGCATTTATCAACGTTGAATTTCATCTGGCATTTTGTTGCCAAGTCACCCAGTTTTGTGAGATACCTTTGTAATTCTTTGCAGTCTGCTTTTGACTTGACTATCTTGAATAGTTTTGTATCATCTGCAAATTTTGCCACCTCACTCTTTACCCCTTTTTCCAAATCATTTATGAATATGTTGAACAGTACTGGTCCCAGTATAGACCTCTAGGGGACACCACTATTTGCCTCTTTCCATTTTGAAAACTGATCATTTATTCTTACCCTTCATTTCCTAACTTTTAACCAGTTACCAATCCATGAGAGGACTCCCTTCCCTCTTATCCCATAATAGGTTACTTTGCTTAAGAGCCTTTGGTGAGAGACTTTGTCAAAGGCTTTCTGAAAATCTAAGTACACTATATCCATTGGATTCCCCATCAATATGCTTGTTGACTCCCTCAAAGAACTCTAGTAGATTAGCAAGGCATAATTTCCCTTTACAAATACCATGTTGATTCCTCCCCAACACATGTTCATATACATGTCTGATAATTCTGTACTTTACTATACACCTCTATCCCGATATAACGCAACCTGATATAACACGGTAAAGCAGCGCTCCAGGGGGGGTGGGGCTGTGCACTCCGATGGATCAAAGCAAGTTCGATATAACGCGGTTTCACCTATAACACGATAAGATTTTTTTGGCTCCCAAGGACAGCGTTATATCGGGGTAGAGGTGTAGTTTCCACCAATATGCCCGGTACTGAAGTTAGGGCTACCAGCCTGCAATTGCCAGGATTGCCTCTAGAACCTTTTTTAAAAATTGGAGTCACATTAGCTATCCTCCAGTCATCTGGTACAGAAGCTGATTTAAATAAGTTAAGTTACATACCACGGTTAGTAGTTCTGCAATTTCACATTTGAGTGCCTTCAGAACTCTTGGGTGAAGATCATGTGGTCCTGGTGAATTATTGCTGTTTAATTTATCAGTTTGATCCAAAACCTCCACTAATGACACCTCAATCCGGGACAGCTCCTCAAATGTGTCACCTAAAAAGACTGGCTCAGGTTTGGGAAGCTCCCTCACACCTTCAGCTGTGAAGACCCAGAGAGTGCAGAGCAGTGGGGCCACCTGGGCCATGGCCAGGCCAAACCTTAGTGGTGCTGCAACCCCGTGCCCAGGTCGTAGCACCACTCACTCAATTTTGGGGTGGGGGCGGCGTTGTAGGCGCTCATGGGCCAGAGGTGCCAAGCTGCTGATAAGGGGAAAGGCGCATCAGGCAGAGGTGGGAGGAAAAGAATCTATGCCCCCACTTCAAATGCCATTCTGCAGCCCCTGCTTTCACCCACCCCCACCCTTCCTTTTGTGCGGGGCTGCCCAGATAAGAGCTCCACTCAGCAGCAGAAGGGCAGAGGCAGAGACAGACTTAGACAACAGGGGGAGCCAGAGGAAAGAGTCTACCCACCTTCCCTCCAGGTACCTGCACTCAGGAGAAGGGGAGGGAGAGGCTCCATAGGCCTGGAACACATGGGAGGAGGCAGAGAGGACATCCACCAGTCCACCTCTTAATGAGAGATAAAGGACGAGCACCCCCTCTCCTGCATTGCAAAGACTGGGCCGCACGTGGGTTCAGCACGCTATACAAAACTCAGGCACTATCACACGCATTTACACCACGAATCTGCAAATAGAACCTGGCGCTATCGGAGGTCTTTCTGGAGAAAGGCACTGAACTGATTTGCGGAACTCCTTCTTTGTTCCTACCTCCAGCCCTTTGATTCACCGATTTCCATCTCTGTACTTTCTCCCACCTATGAACAAGAGGATGGTTCAGGCTACGTGGCCCACTCAGCTCATTTATCTGTGGAGTGTGCCAAAAAGGGTGGCAACCATGGTGGGCTTTTCCATGACATGGACACTTACCACCCAGCAGCTAGACTGTGACTATCCACAGACTTCACAAAACCAAACGTGTCACAATGGCTTTCAGCTGCTGCCGAGTTTGACAAGATTTGAACCAATGACAGAGTGCTGAAAGATTATCCCATCACGATTCCCCTCCAAAAAAAATTTTTTTGCAGTAGAGTTATGCTGTGTGCACGTTTCCCCACACACACACCAAACCACCACCACCCTCTTTGATATGACTATTTGAGTGCTATTTTAGGAGATCTCACATACGCCATGCTTCAGAAAATTTAACAATCTTTAGAATTTCACACTTTTCCTCCAGACAGTTTTATCTGAAATTAGGTTCTACAGTGTAAGTAATGTAGAGCTCATACCTCACTGATTATTGATTAACTCAACACAATTTACCAGCATGATAATTTTTGGGGAGGTATTCTTGATAATTTCATTGGAATGATACTGATATTTGTGGCAACTCAAAAATCATATTTGAGTCAAGCAGCATAAACTGTAAAACTATCAGCAGAAAATGCAAATCCATTTAAAAAAACCTTTTCCCACAAAAAGCTTTCTGAGAAGCCTGTCAGCTCAGCAGTGCAAGCATTTCAGTAAAACTGATAATGTACGATGCCATTAATATCATTTTTAGCAAATATCTATTTCAAACAAAGTTTGAAATATACTCCAAATTATGTTTTCAACTGTTTAGCTTAATGAAAACCCTACTGGACTTGAGACAGTTACTTTAAATATTTAAGGGCCATATCAATAGAACTCATTGCCAATTCACACAACTTAAGCATTTGAACTCAAAGATATAACACTGATTTTTTGAGGTTTATCCATTCTTCAGCAAACTTCAGACTCTTTTGATTAAGGCATCTTAAATATTTACAACATATGAGAGGTCTGGCTGATGGAGAAGATACTACAGTGCCAGGGATTCAATAATAAAACTTCCCATGTATCCTGTAAAGAATTACATGTATGCTAAGGAATTTTTCATTTTCCTCAGATTCTTTTTTAAATTTGCCCCTATACCCCCAACACTAACATTCTCTATGGTAAGAGAATTTGCCTACCCAAACACTAGTTTGTTTTGGTTTTTAAATAAACTACATGAATGGTCAAATTTAGTTACAACTTGGCCAGATTTTGTTTCTTCATTTGAGACAATTAAATACATGAAGCCAATAATTGTCTATACCAGTACAAAAATGTTGGAGCCAAATTAAAGAGCTGAAAATGCAGAGTTAACAAGACATAATTCTAGTCTTAATTTTTTTTAAATGGAAATTGTTTTCTCCTTTCTCCACTCCACCCTCCTCCAGAATTTGTTCCCCTTTTACCTCTTCCCTTTGCTACTGCAGCATCTCACCTTCAGCTGAAAGAGTAGGTGAAAGGCCTCCCATGAGATAAATGCTAATGGGGGATGTGCAAGAAACTGTACTCCTGTACTGCAAGTTAGCCAACACTATTAACAGTACAACTACTAATCTATTCTGCAAGCATGTATCTCATCACTTCCAAACATGAGCTGCGTTTTTGTTGCTTATGGTCAGCAGTCACAAGCTATTTCAAATAGCAATTTTAGAGGAGAAAGAAAGAGCTCCGTCTCACCACATTCTGCACATATCTACCAACGGAACATTTGTTGCAAGATTCTCTCTCTCTCTCTCTCTCTCTCACACACACACACACACACACACTGATTAAACCCTCAATTACTGCTTTTAAGTAGTTTCAAACTAGATAATCAAACTGATGGACTACAGTTTAGCATAATTAAAGAAACACAAAATAATCCACATTAACACATGAAGAAGCTAGAATTAGTTGCAGTAAGGGATTCCACTTTTTTACATTCAGCACTAAACTGGCTGCCAGTAACTTGTGTGGTGAAATTCAAGCTGTGGGTCTTAACCTAAAAAGCGCTAAATAGTTTGGAAACTACCTCGCTCCTCATGCAACATGGTTGAGGTCAGCAGGGATACTCAAGCTAGAACCTACTCAGTTTAAAGGAGACTTAAAAAGGGGGTTGCTGGCTAAATGATTTACGTGAAGAGTCCTTGACTTTAGAATTCACTCCCTCACTATCAGTCGTCTGCCAGAGGTTGGGATTTGTTTACCTTCTAGGCACACTCCAAAAATTCTCAAATATGCCCACCCTATTAATTTGCATGGTCATTCATGAAATATCGCTTCTCAGAAAGAGTGTTTTTATGTTTAAGTGGACACTCCTTCGGGACTGCAATTTGTGGTTTGAGCTGTCTAGTGCAGTGATTATTAACCTGTAGTCTGTGGACCCCTGGAGGTCTGCAATCTACATCTATGAGGTCCGCAAAAGGTTGTTACCAGAGAACAGTAGTTTGGTCTGTAGATCTCTGAGAGTCCGTGGACTACATCTAAGGGCTACGTGAATAGCGTAGCTGAAGTATCTTAGACTGAGTTACCTACTGTCCTCACGGCGTGGGATCGACGTCCGCGGCTCCTTGTCGACTCCGCTACCACCGTTCGCGTTTATGGAGTTCCGGAGTCAACAGGAGCGCGTTAGGGGATTGATATATCGTGTCTAGACGAGACACGATATATCGATCCCCGAGAAATCGATTGCTACCCGCCGATATGGCCGGTAGTGAAGACGTACCCTAAGACTTTCAAAGGGAACCGCACCTCAATATGAAATTTGTTAGGGGTTCGCAAATGAAAAAAGCTTGAGAACCACTGGTTTAGTGTATGCACCATAAGCCTAGGCTGGGAGCAAAAATTTTTAAAAGGAAAACTTGGAAGTAAGCAAAGTGGCCTTGCCATACTTTTTAATCAGAAACACTTAACCACAGCTTTTATTTCTGCCAGTTGTCACCCTGTTTGAGGTTATATCAGTGCAGACCATGGTCTGTTCACTTTCTGTTGATTGACAGGTGGCAGCCACTTGTGTGAAAATTGGCTTATGCCCTCTGGCAGGCTCTCTCTCTTCATCCAGCCACTGGTCTTCAGTTGAAAAACTTCTGTAATTCTGACCTTAACTGATTCCTGAAACACTTAGCAGGTGAAAAAACACAAAACAAACAAATAAACAAAAAATCTGTGAAATGGTTGCATAAATGCTGACTCCTCAGCCTGATAAAATCTTTCACTCCACTAAATCTGCATTTTATTAAACAGGCCCTTCTTGTGGAGTGCGAAGGCTTCCTATTTGGCAAAAATGTCAGCATGGTCTGTTCCATGCTTTTTTCACATTAACACTTCCTAGCCTTCTCCCGCATGGACTGGGTTGGGGAAACCCTTCAAACCACTTTCTTTTAAAAAGGCAGAGTACACAGGAAATGTACCAGTGACATCTGGATAAGATTGACTGCCCTAAACCCAATTCCCCCCCACTCCCCAAAAATACCAAACCCCAATAAATCACAGTGCAACAATCCTATCAAGCTTCTGTATCTACACACCAGCACAACTGCTGCTGAAACAAATAGTAGGAGTGGTGTTTTATCAGAAACTAAAATGAGTTACTGCATCCTTCATGCCTTCTGCCCCTCTTAAAATCAGAGGGAAGAAAAAAGTCATTTTAAATACAGTATCTAATACCACTACTAAAGCTTGAGCTGCCTCCTTGTGTGGTGCCTATCGCAGAGGCAGAAAACAAACAAACTGGCGTACTCTGTGGTGTGGGAGGGACTATTCCAGAGGGTGCGAGACTAAATTGCTTGCTAGCCTCCTAACAGACATCCCATGATCTACACCAGTTGCGATCACATCACAGAATCATTCACTGTGTTTATAAACAGCTATAAAATTGCTATAGTGCCCGTACTATAAATTTTAAACAAGTGCTGAACACGACACACATACCTGGCTCCGAAGATGTCTTTTTTTGCTAGATCAATGCCAGAAACAACCTTAACTCTGAGGAGTCGAGACTCGTCCTAATAAAATAGGAAAGAAAAAAAGAAAAGGTGTTTTACTCATGCAAATACAAGTGACCTTTGAAGGTGTTAGATCACTACTTCCCAAACATGAAAGAATTGTCAGTCTCTGAATAGGAGGAGTCTGGTCTATTTTTCAATCCTGAGTTAAATTCTGAAAGACTTATGGAGGGAGCTGTACAGTTCAGCTCCTAGAGAACAGTGCCAATCAGAGACATGAAGGGCTCTTAGTCCAGCCATAGCAAAAGCTGGCAAGAATAAGTAACTGCCAGAGCACTGAAAGGGGGAGGGAGGGGGAGAATTATTTGCATAAGAGGGCCATTTGAAATCTCAAATGATCCAGAGAATTCCACAGGAATTCCTGGTTCTCAGATTTCAAGTTCATCTCTTCAATAACAAGGTCATATGATTTTGAAAACAAAAACAAACAACAACATTTATTTTGGTATTAATTACCAATAGTGAAATTTTTATCATTTTAAATTAAATAATGTGTACTTAGTAATACCAGTGCATGAGGAAAGAAAAATAAAGAAACAGCAAGTGAGATCTAGATAGGATACAAAATTTCAAGTATTTTTATCTTGATTTCCAATTCCCCCCACCCCGTAGATTTCCCAAAAGCAAAGGAATAAAGCAGTGTTTCTCAACTAAGGGTACATGGACCCCTGCGGGTACACAGAGGTCTTCGAGGGAGTACATCAAGTCATCTAGATATTTGCCTAGTTTTACAACAGGCTACATAAAAAGCCCTAGCAAAGTCAGTACGAACTAAAATTTCATACAGACATAATGAGAAAGTCAGCAATTCTCCAGTAATAGTGTGCTGAGACACTTCTGTATTTTTATGTCTGATTTTGTAAGCAAGTAGTTTTTAAGTGAAGGGGCATGCAAGACAAATCTGACTCCTAAAGGGGTACAGTAGTCTTGAAAAGTTGAGAACCACTGAAATAAAGGACATTTTGTGTTCTGGCAGATACAAAGCTTAAAAATAACTTTTCGAAGAACTGTGTGGCAGTTTCTGAAAATGCAAATTACCAGCTCATCACCTTGCACAGCAGTCGATCATGCTGACACATTCCACTGTCTTTGAACATCAATATTGACGCCGCTTTTTGTGTGCGCACCGTGTTTTGGCCAGCCTCTTTTTAAATAAAAAGGTTGTCACCAACACGAAAAGAATCCTCTTTCAAACCCCTCCTTAAAAATACTCTCATTTGCCGTGATGCCTACAAAACCCTTGGTGACAGTTAGGTGGCTTGTGTGTTAAGACCAGTCTGTCATACTGAGCAATATTATCTCACTGTTTCCTTTTACTCCCCCCATCTGCCTGTATCCACCTATTGTCTTGCCTTAGGTTACAAGGTCCTTGGGGCAGACACTTGGGGGTAGGGAGGGTGTTTGTACACATTCCTGGTGCATGACTAAGGCTCCTAGGCAGAACCCAAGTGGGGCGGGGGGGGGGGGGAAGGAGAAGAGGAGGAAATGGATAACACTTTACCCGGGCCCGATCCAAGGGAGTGGCCCGGCAAGAGGGCCACAAGCCCTTCACCACAAGAAAAAAAAAAAAAAAAGTCAGGCTAAATTGTGGCCATTTGAGTTTGACTTAAGTGTAACGTATGTAATCTCGGGGAGTATATTTGTACCTCTGTATCTGTGTGGGATGGAATGGCAGCCCATTGTTATGAGTCTGCCCTGTGCCCAGATAAATGTTGCTTGGGGCCTGGCTCCTAGGTGCTACGGTAATACAAACAAACAGTTTTGAGAACGATCCCATTGAAACTGGTTTTGCCATCATGTGTGTCAACTTGACCTTTTTACCTGCAACCAGCTTATAAAAATGGATGACCCTAAGGTTCAGTTATTGTAACTGAGACGCCCGCTGCTCATAGCTTGTTCAGAAAGCAGTGAATTTCTCACAGGTTGGTGCTATCGAGATCATATTATGCCTACTCAATTTGTTTTAGATAGCTGACAAAGTGAATCCATCCATCAAACCTGTATTTAAGACTTCCACATGATTAGGAAGGCCAGAGGTCCATTCGAATAGCAGACCACTATCTTGCCTCTGACAGCAGACAGAGTCACATGCTTCAAAGGAAAAAACCCAGGAGAGGCTGTTATGGTAGAACCTGCCCGCAGGGAAAGCTTCCTCGTAATCCCTCTCCTCTCAATAGTTAGGATGCCTCGTGACCAAAAGCTTGAGGATTTACGGTATATACCTTTTCTAAGCTTACGGGTGTGACACAGTAGGGAGCGGGGCGGATTGACCTGGGAATATCTCCTAGTTTTGCTAGGACTGTCTGCATGGGGGTGGGATAGCAGAGGATGACACCTGAGCCTGTAACCAAAGCTGAGAGGGGGGCTGGGCCAGGTGACACCTTTGCCCGGGAAACTGGACAAAGGCGGGAGGAGGAGCTGGGAGGGCGGGGAGGGAGAGTGAGACGGCTGCAGTGGAGTTTCAGTTTTGGGCTGGCTGGGGAATGGGAGGGAACCCCAAGGCTAGGGTCTAAAATCCCTACCCCCCAGAAGGACCTGACTAAGGGGTCCTGTTTATGCCTACAAGCTCTGGTTTGGACTGTGTTTATGTCATCTAATAAACCTTCTGTCCTACTGTCTGGCTGAGAGTCATGGTGAATCGCAGGAAGCCGGGGGTGCAGGGCCCTGTCTCCCCCAAACTTCAGGACAACGGGGTTTTTGACTTTTCATTTTATTATTACTGATTTCCAACAGCACTCACAATATGCTATGTGCTTTCCAAACTGAGGCAGTATGATCCCTGCCCCAGAGAACTTACAGTCTAAACAGGGAAAGTGACCAATACAGTAGATGGGCAACTAACGAATAGACAGTTACATTAACAGATACTGAACTGGGTGTATTTTACATATCCTAATTTGTTTACAAGCATGGAAGTGTCTGTAGTTTTCTTATAGGCACTGCAACAGAGACAGTCTTCAGGAGTGACTTCAATTTAGAACGGGTGGGGTCCATGCAGATAAGCACAAGATGCTTTCATGCATAGGGGGCAGGCATGGAAGAATGCCAGGTAATAATTGTGAGATAAGCTGTAACGAGAGGGCTTACGGTTGACATCATTGTTAAAGACATGATAAAGGTGGATAAGGGACAGTCACAGAGGACTTTATAGTGACAGCTACCTGAACTCATGACTGTTATTTAAAGGTTTCCACCATTATGTCTCAAGTCAGCAGGAGACTGTGCTTTATGCTGTGGTGGTATTTTGCCCCTCCTTAAATTTAAAATCACCACTATATAAGGCAGGGGTCCCCAAGGTGGTGCCTGCAGGTGCCATCGCGCCCGCCAGGGTGTCTAAGTGCACCCACGTACTGGCTGGCGGACGAGCATCCGCCGAAATGCCACTGAGAAGCAGTGTCATCCAGAGACGTCACTGTGGAAACGCCGCCGATTTTCAGCAGCATTTCGGTGGCGACACCTCTGGATGACGCTGCTTGTCGGCGGCATTTCAGCAGCGACACCTATTGACGTTGCTGCTTGTTGGCAGCATTTCGGCGAATGCTCGTCCGCCGCCATGGTCCTCCGTGGCTCGTCATCTGGCACCCGCCAGATAAAAAAGGTTGGGGACCACTGATATAGGGTATCATTCCACTCAAAGGTGTTCTGAAACTCTCCTAAGAAAAGAAGAAAGTTAAAGTAATGGATGGGACTCAACAACTCCCGAAGCACACAAGTTCAAGCGATGTAGCTTTAAATGCACTGTTGTGGAGTTTGTGCTGTATTCAGCCTCTCTTGGCAACTTTAAAAGAAAGCACATACGTGAGACAGTGTCTAGTGCTAAAGATTCTCCCACTGTGTGCTAAGAGAGAAAAGGTCTCAGCCCTGGCGGTCTTTGTCCCCCAAAAAGCACAGGTATCGCATATAGGTGCGCTTGAAGTTGGTTATAGTTTTCATAGAAACATGAAACAATTAAAAAAAAAGTTTAGTATGGTCCAGGTTGTGCAATTATACTGAATTCTCAAACAAATCACAACTTTGTTTAATCAGCCAGTAAGATACTTTAGATATGCCCATTGTTTGCAAGGGGCAAGGTGAACTTTGTACTACATTGTAGCATATTTGCTTTTTTTTTTTTTCCCCAATGAACATGAAGTTTAAGTTCTATGTACCGAACAGAGAAGCAGAAATAATAAAATAGTGGTCATTCAAATTAGTGAGCTAAACAGTCTGCTACCATCTGAAGTACTATTATCCTCCTCGGAAGGAATTGCAATAACCAATCTTACAAGGACATGTGTTGTTCTTATGAGATTGTCACAAGTTAAAGGCCTGATCAAACTTCCTTAGAAATCAGCTGGAGTCTCTTCATTGGCTTCAAATGGTGTACATCGTGTGCTAATTTGAACTGGAAGATTGGGGGGGGGGGGGGGAGAAGAGAGACAAAAATGATTTTCAGCATAGAAGACATGGCCAAAAGTTTATTAACCTGATTCACTGACTCTGCATGAGTCTCCTCAATAGAGGAAATATACTAATTAGGCTGAGCAGATAGCAACTGTGAAAAAATGGGATGGAGGTGGAGGGGTAATAGGTGCCTATATAAGAAAAAGTCCCCGAAAATGGGACTGTCCCTTTAAAAATGGGACATCTGATCACCCTAACTAATTTGATAGCCTCAAGGAGCTCAGTCTATCATTATAAGGCACTTTAGCAGTCAGCCACAGTTGTGTTCTGTGCTGGAGTTTTGGGTGCTTCTAACAGTGTAGTGATTACTGTATGTTTATGGCTATGACTGGGTATTTTCCTGAAGTTATCAATTATATGGTGCTCGGTGTGCATTTACAATTATGGTTTGCTTTCTGCAATATTTGCTGTAAAACTAATAAAGATAAATTGATTTTCCAAAAATAGAGACTTTTATTGAGTGGGAAAACAGTGTAGAAAAATCAGTGGGGGGGAAAGTGGGGAGAGCAACCACATCCAATGCTATACAATTTTTTAAACAAATTAATGGAGGTGAAACTTTAAAATAAGAAAAGGAGTAAACATTTACATCTATTTGAGTGCACAAACACAGTCTGTTGTGGTTACACGTATGCCAACTGTGGTGTCACAGGTCAGCATATGTAAAGCCGTGGTTCTCCTTGCTGTCCACAGCATGGAGTCATACAAGTACAGATGTGTACGTAACGCCACGTGGTTCTCTAAGGACTGCAAATGGTGAAGAGCGATTTTTGGACCAGTAGGTCAACCAGCGTCTGCAGCTTTTGAGCTTGCTGCCTGAGAAGACCCACTATGACCTGGTTCATTTCCCTCTCCTTGTCCTCATGGGACTCCGAGGCCTGTTTCCTGTCCTCTCTCCCTACTGTTGGTCATATTGGGTCTCCAAGCCCACTGGCTTGCAGGATCTCAAAGAACATGTCCTCTCTAGTCCTCTTCTTTCTCCTCCTCATCAGGGGCATGACGGGGGCATCCTCCAAGGTCACCATGCCAGAAATAGCATCGGGTTTACAATTGCAAGGAAAAGAGAAAAGTTTCAAGAACTCCCTTCCATTATTCCCATAAACACTTCTAATAAGAAATACTTAAACACTTCAGCTTTGGAGCACCTCCGCACAGCACCACTCTGCAGCCCCAGCCAGGATGCATACACGCCGCCGGGGGAAAGGAGAAGAGGATTTTCAGTTGCATGAAGCTATAATCTTATTTCAATCCTTATTTCGCAGGTATGAATATAGGGAAGTGGCAATGTATATGGGCACTATATCTAGATATACACACACTAGAGAGACAGAGAGAGAGACATGGGCTAGGCACCATCTTTAAAACACTAAGGAAAAATGCATGCACACACACTTACTGAAGTTCCCTTCTCCTTCATCAGGCTCATCTGCACTCGCCTGGCAGGACTGGCTACACTTCAAATAGGTCCTGGCTTCGGGCACAGCTGGAGTCCCGTGCCATGTCTCCCCCCCTTCTCCTCCTCCTCTTCCTGACTGTTCACAGAAGAGATCGGTCTCTCTATATATTCCTCCAACATATCCACAATGCTCTGTGGAATGGTGGTAGTGTCTCTGACAAGTACAGTACGCAGTTCCTTGCAGACTTAGGTCTACAGTGCAGCACCAGATCTATTGTTGCACTCCCTGGCTCTGTGGTATCCCTGGTGCAGATCCTTCACTTTCACATAACATTGCTGCTAATCCCTGTCATACCCCTTTGCCTGCAACTGCCAAGCAATCTACATGTAGATGTCCATGTTTCTAAGGCTGATCTATAGCCTCTTCTCCCCACAGGCCCGGGAGATCCAATATTTTCTGTCTACTCCATGCAGGAGCATGTCCAGTGAATGGAGCCAGTAAGGTCGCTGGGCAGTTGGACCCAACAAGGGTAAGCTGCTAGCTTTTCTCACCAAGATGGACAATCAGAAAAAAAAAAATGAGGAGTCCTTGTGGCAGCTTAGAGACTAACAAATTTATTTGGGCCAAGCTTTCATGGGCTAAAAACCACTTCATCAGATGTATGAAGTAAAAAATACAGGAACAGGTATAAATGCATGAAAGGATGGGTGTGCTTTACCAAGTGTTAGGTCAGTCTAACAAGATAAATCCATTAAACAGCAGAGGGGCAGGGTTTGGCTCCTTCAGGATAGGTTGTAGATCCCTCACACTCTCAGACCTTGGGAGAAAGGCCAGTCCTTGCTTACAGACAGCCCCCCAACCTGAAGCAAATACTCACCGGCAGCTACACACCACACAACAAAACCACCAACTCAGGAACCAAACCCTGCTACAAATCCCAGTGCCAACTCTGTCCACATATCTATTCAAGGGACAGCATCATAGGACCTAACCACATCAGCCACACCATCCGGGGCTCGTTCACCTGCACATCTACAAATGTGATATATGCCATCATGTACCAGCAATGCCCCTCTGCCATGTACATTGGCCAAACCGGACAGTCTCTATGCAAAAGAATAAATGGACCCAAATCTGACAACATGGACCCAAATCATAACATTCAAAAACCAGTAGGAGAACATTTCAATCTCTCTGGTCACTCAACAACAGACCTCAAAGTGGCAATTCTTCAGCAAAAAAAACCTTCAAAAACAGACTCAAACGTGAAGCTGCAGAACTGGAATTAATTTGCAAACTAGATTCCATCAGATTAGGCCTGAATAAAGACTGGGAGTGGCTGGGTCATTACAAAACCTAAATTTAATTTCTTCAATTCTAATTTCTCCCTACTGTTACTCACACCTTCTTGTCAACTGTCTGTAATGGGCCACTCTCTTACCACATCAAAAAAGTTATTTTTTCTTCCTTGGTAGCCTGCTGTTAATTGATTTATTTCGTTAGAGTGACCTAACACTTGGTAAAGTACTCCCATCCTTTCATGTATTTATACCAAACACCAGAGCTAGGCCATATCTGGGGATTTCTTGTCCTATACCAGACACTCTGCTCCTTCTCCCCAAAACCAGTTCTTCACCGGAGCAAAATGTGATAACATCCAAACAATGCACAAAGACATTGTAATAACTACTTTGAGAGCTCCATTTGGGTAACGTTTAATTTAAAATTACATTTTACAAGAATAAGTTACAGGCCAAGCCATTTCTAAGATGACTTTCAAACAAAAATATAGCAATTTACCAAAAAGTAAAATACTTAAATTTTTGAAAAATCTCTCATTGACAGATTGTTCAATTACACATAAGCCTTTTTAGAAAAACAGTTCTCTAGCTGAGGAGCACATACCTAGGAACTTGAGGTGGTTTGGTTCAGTGTTGATGATGACAGCAAGGGAAATTACAAAAAAACAAAACAAAAATTATAACAAAAAGCTAAAGACTATTCTAATTATGGAGTTCTCCTTTATAAAATGGAGAGCAAAACAACAAGCAGCTCATAAAATCATTGTTAATTTAAAGTGTCTCCTACCACCCCTCCCAACATTTTTGATTAAAGAAAGGTAACATATCTGCAGCTGTAATCAAAAAGATTTCCTATACTTGAGCCTTTATTTTCCTCCTGAAGTTCTCATCCACGGCTGATTAGGAAAACTTTCATCATTCATTAATACACTTCATCTTATTTGCTTGCACAAAATTTCTTCTCCCCTCCCCCTCCCCATTAGTTACATTCTGGAATAGCTGCGCTTCCCATCCTCACACATTGTAGAACAGGTGAACAGCAGCTGTACAGATTGTGCATTTATAAAAGCCTTGTAATTCAAAGTTGAATATTGTTCTAAATCAAGAAGTCAAAACAAAACAGTGATATAAATTGTACTAAATGTCAGCTAGGCAACAGACAACAACATCAGTATCACTTACTTATACAACATTTTTCCTTTTGTAAGTAGAAGATACAATCCTACCACCTATTTTGCAGTGTAGGAAACCTCAGCAAAATTTCTAGAGGACTAAACATCCAGCAAGTAAATCAAAGCAGTCTATGTCCACATAAAGAACACAATAATTCAACTCTGCCCTGCCTTTGGCTCTTAAAATAAAGCCAAAGATCAGATTTTACAAGTCACATACCTGGCAACATTCTGAAACCACCCTGAGATTTTACAAGCTATATGAAATTTAACCTGAAACAAGGTGTGGACACAGGTTCTCTAGATTTTCATTCTGGGCTGCATCATTTCAAAGAAAAAAATATTTATTTAACAAAGTGAGAGTGTTTTCAAAATTTAAGCAGGACTACCATGATATCACAGTGTGTCTATTAGACATTAAGACTCTAGGCTGAAGCACAAAAGTGAACAGTCCTGTATTGGCATAGGAGATCAATAAGGGGATCTAACGAGTCTCTTCAGTCTCTAGATTTTACTAAGTAAAAGCAGCATACATAACTATTGTTAGAATGATTGGCTTTCACCCATCAGCACTGAGGTATAGACCACAAACATATTCAAAACTGTGACTACTAACAAAACTTCTAGAAGGGATATTAAACCTCATGGTTCAGGTCTTTAGCCAATGTCCATCTATTAGGGACCAGGATAAGAACTAATGCAGGTGGCAGATTATCCCACATCCATCTACTGTGGAATTCTTATATCTTCTTCTTAAGCATCTGGTACTGGCTACTATCAAAGACAGACCACTGGATGAAATGGACTTTGGATAGAACCCAGTCTGACAATTCCTATGTTGCATTTCATTCAGCTCATTTTAAGGAGAATACATTCATAACCTCTGTGCAGGTTTCAACTCAGCTCCTGTCATTTTGTTACTCTACATTTGCCACAAACATTTCTCACATAGCACAAAAAGCCCTCACCCCCAAAGCTATCCCTTCTTTAGAAATACCCGGTAATCCCAATACCACACAAGAATTTTCTAACCTTTTTAATCCTCCTTGTCCTGAGAGTGCAATGTTATATCCACCAGCCAGCAGAGCTTGCAAGGTCTTCTTAAAATGCCAGCCAGTGCCACTCCTTAATCAGTTAAGAGTTGCAGTTGAGCAACTGCAGGACTGAATGTGCTATTCCCAAGCCCTTTAAAATCAGCCCTGGAATGGAATAAAACCTGGCGTTGTACTTGTGTCTCCTGCACTGAAGCATTAAAGAGTTTCTGTTACTAGGCTCTGGAACAGAACTCAGAATTAAACTACACCAGTAAAAATATATCAACTGAAGAATTACATACAATATTTTGCTCCAATTCCATGTAATTTTAATACATAAAAGATTAAATATTAAAACTTTTAACTATTGTATCTTCAATTTTCAGAACTGTGTGTGAGTGAGTGCACATTTGTGTATGGATGCAGTCTATCCATACAGCTTGTAGAGCTCTGAGACCATGAAGTGTTTAATGTTGGTTAGATGTTCAAGGTGAATTTTATCGCTAAGCACGTTCAATTTGAGTTTTGTTTTGACCAATGATTAACATGAAGTTATGTACTCTTGCAGCCCTAAAAATGGCAGATAAATTTTGCTTCCTGCTAAAGAATAACCTATAACCTGCTGCTCACTTCGTGAAGCGCAGTCAGATTACAGATTGCACAACTTTATTTTTTGCTTTAATAATTCATCTGGCCATTTTACAGGACAGGCTTGAGTAAGCCTGTACCAACTCACGTTTGAGCTCAAAATTAGCTTTTTACAGTCTCAAAAAGTAATAAAATTAAAAAGCAACTAGGTTCTATTAATGGCCAACAAATAAGCAAAGACCCAGTTCTCTTTAAAAATAGATTAAAAATATGTTAGTAGTATTTACAAAATTATGGGAATGAAAGTTTAATACACATTTTCCATATTATGAAATGAACTACACATGTTTTCCTGCAAGTGCCCCGAAGTGCAAAACTATTTCAATATCTACTGCATCATTCATGTAGCCCAACATAATCAAGCTATGTTTCTAGGGTGACCAGGTGTCCATTTTTTGACCAGAACACCCAGTTGAAAAGGGATCCTGGTGACTCAGTCCGCACCACTGACCAGGCCGTTGACTGTCCAGTTGGAGCCTGGCAGGCCTGCTGCGCGGCATTGTCCTGCTAACCTCTGCACCGCGCGGCTCCAGGAAGCAGCTGGCATATCTCCCCTCTGGCTCCTACACAGCCAATGGGAGCTGCAGGAGCGGCACCTGCAGACAGGGCAGCGGGCAGAGCTGCCTGGCTGCACCTGGCGTAGGAGCTGGAGGAGGGACATGCTGCTGCTTCTGGGAGCCACCTGAGACAAGCACCTTCAGGAGCCTGCACCCCTCCGGTGCCCAAACCTCCTGCCCCAGCCCTGATCCCCCACTGCTGCCCTCCAAACTCCTGATCCCCAACCCAGAGCATCCTCCTACACCCCAAACCCTTCACCAACCCCACCCCAGAGCCCGAACCCCCGCCAGAGCCCAAACCCCCTATTGCACCCCAACTCCCTGCCCCAGGCTGGAGCCCCCTCCCCCACCTCCCCAGTTAGAGCCCTCACCTCCCTCCCACACCCCAGTGAAAGTGAGTGCGAGTTGGGGAGAATGATCCACCAAGGGAGGGGGAAATGTAGTGAGCAGGGGCGGGGCCAGCATGTTCCATTTCGTGTGATTAGAAAGTTGGCAACCCTATAGGTTTCTTTTTAAAATTGGTCTTAAAAAAAACAAAACAAAAGAAACCACCAAGCAAAAGATACTGTTGCTCTCTCAGTTTCTGTTTTTAGACTTTCTACGATTTTCAGGCAGAAAGTTTTGGGCCTTTGATTGTTTTCATGAAGTCAAATTAATGTCTTTCAGGAACACTGGGCAATTCATTAAGCTGGAGCATACAGTTTTGGGGGATTTTGTTGGGAGGAAGGTTTGGGGAGGGGATAAAAGAAGAGAGAAGGGGCCATAATGCTTTATCCTGTGACATATCCCTGTAATTCCATTCCTAAACTCATCCTTTTCAGAGATGAATCTGGAAGAGCTAGTTTTGTTCCCTATGAACTAAGGAAAATTAGTTTTGCTTTGTTCCCCCCCGCAAATCAACTTGAGGCAAATTTAGAGGACCTTAAAACATAAAAATAAAGTGTATGTGTATACACAAGTAAAAGGAATCCAATTATAACCTAATATAACATTAATGAATGTCAACGTCAGAATGTTGTGCAGGTTTGTCTTTTCATGTTTCGTCATAATAAAGAGCTGCTTATTTTTTAGTCCATTTTGGGAGAGATTTTTTTCTGTTGATCTTATACACTTTTGCTAGAATGACACACACACACTCTCCCTACCCCCGACATGCCCCCGACCCTAAATTGGGAAAGGTTCAAGATAGATTTCTCCTGATGTTTGCTGCTAATTAAGGGCAACCATTACTCATGTCCACATGTTTCTCAACCTCTGTTCTTCCAGACCTGTGCCAGTGTACCATAGGAACTCATGCTCTGCACAGGCAAAGGGAAGCCTGTAGGAGGCAAGCCAACCAGGAAACCCAAATGTTGAACTTTCTTTTTCTAAAAGCCTAGAACACACTAAGTTTGGCTAAAATGAAATTATGGATATTTTAGCACAGCACTGACCAGAGAAGTTATTTAAATAGTACTTGAACATTCAACAAATCCTTCCAGCAACATTGTGTACCAAGATCAGAGGAAAATTAAGTCTCCCAAAATGGACTAAAACAGTTCTTTATTATAACTAAACATTAATATCAGAATGTTGTGAATGTTTCTCTTAATGAATTTCAATGTTTATTAAGTTAGAAATGGATTCTCCTTTTACTTGTCCAAGTGCAGTACTACACATTCAACTGGTTAATAAGCGTTCCTGCTTCATTATGAAATCACACAATTTAACAGAATGCTTCAAATTGGCAAAAACTGCTCTGTTACAGAGTACAGTAAAAGCTGTGTTATCTAGAACTTTATCAACCAGAAAGCTCCATTAACTGGCATTTCTGATATCTCCCAATACAAATCTTCAGTCTAGTAACCAGGACTAGTATACTGCCCAGGAGGTTATACAATTGCATGTTCTGTACTCTTTTATGCAAAAGAGGCAGAAGACAAGGGATTTATTAAAAAAAGCAGCTTCCAGGGTGTGTCATAGTGTCATTAAAGATTCAGCCCAATCTCCTACAACTTCTACATCTACAATAACTGATGTTGATAATGATGACCCTGAGGCACTGCAAGATCCTTCTGAACCAAAGAAAATTTAAATTATGTTCAGTATATTTTTAGTGTTAAGTGTATTTTTAGTGATCTGGGTGATCTGCCATGCACTGCTCAGTCATATGTAGTGTCATAGGAGTTTTCTATACAGTAGGTTACCTGTTTGCTTCAAGAAATTAACCACTTTGCAGGGCAGTACTACTACTGGATTGGTGAGTACCTGTATACTATGTCATACTTTATTCATTTTACTGTATTCTGATTCTTTGAAAATTGGTATTCCATTGGTAAAGATAACTTAGTTAACCAGCACTCCCCATCTTCCCAACATGCCGGGAAACAAAGCCTTTACTGTACGTTTTGTTTCTCAGCAGTTCATACAAGACAGACACCTTCATTTCCAATACATTAAAATTAGACCGTCATCATACAACCTTAAGACTAAAGATTCATAAATATATACTGAAAGGCCCTCTGACTAGTTAATGAAAACTAACCAACTTACCAAACATGCAGTTTCTTCCCCCGCCTCAGCATCGCAGCGCTCTGCAGGGAAGGGGTTATGTGCTGGGCAGCTTGTTTGGTTGGCTCCACATGGAGCCAGCAGCTGGAGCAGCATGATGGTAAGGGGAGTCCTGGGTGGGGTGGGGTGGGAGGGGCTGTCGGGGCAGGGGTGTGGAAAGGGATCGGAGCAGTCAGGGAGCAGAGCCAGTAAGTGCTGAGTGAGGGGAGGAGCACCCGGCCTGGGCTCAAGCCGCAGCTTGGGGGGGAGGGGGAGGACCTAGGCCAAGACCCCCCAAACCTCCTCTTCGGTTGGGGGTGGGGCGGCTACTGCACTGGTTGCCCCCAGGGTGGCCTCTGTAGTGATTGGGTGGGGGGAGGTTGAACTGTCTATGGGCAGCCAGGAAATCCCCAGGGGAGACACGTACGTATGCGCACGCGTTGCACCCGCCCTAACTGCTGCCCCCTTCCCTGGTCCAGGGACCTTCCCCCTCTCCGCCACCCCCCCGGACTCCCTGCGGCCCCTGTTTGTGTGTTGGACAGTAACATCCAATCCCTTCACACTGCCCCCCTTTCCCCTCCCTGCCTTAGTTCATAGCCCCAGAAAATCCCTTCAAACGGTCACCCTTTTCCCCTCTCCTTATTTCATGGGGAGGGGGGGAGAAATGACCAACCGAGCGGGCGGCACGGGGGGTGTTGTGTTTTGGCGGCACTGGGCGGGGGGGGGGGTCGGCCCTCAGCTGCTTTCTTTGGAGTAATATGGCCCTTGCCGCTTTACGAGTTGTGCGGGCCTGGATTAAGGGGTGACTCGATTACAGTCCCTAAGCTTCAGAGCCCGAGCTGCAATTCCAAGTGCTGTCTCTACCACTGATTTTAGAGCCCTTGTAGTCCCAGCCTGCCAACCCAACTGGAAGACTTACTCCAAAGTACTGGTGTGTAGACACCAGACTGGACTAGTTTTTGTGCACCAAGTCTGCTAGACAATCAGCATGTGGAAGTGCAGTTAGTACTTTTAGGGCACCAAACATTCTAGCACTGGTTCCGCCTTGTGAACTAAAACCAATCAATGTTATAACCACATTCAGAGTAATGCATTACAAGAAGTTATAGTGCAACAAAAATGTACATTTTACTTTAGAAAGACATGTACTGTACTTTCTTCAGACAGGTTATATAGCAACCTGTGCAAACAGAACTAATGGCAGCTTGAAGCATAATTCAACCCATGCACACACATCCCACTTTTAATTCAAGATGAGAATATATGATAGTTAATTCTTTGTGTCTCAACAACACCTAGAGGCATCATCAGAATTAAGATGCTGTTGTGCTAGGCACTATTCAAACATATAATTACCCAAGCAACAACCCGCAAGATTAGTATTCCATATACCCCAACAAGCTCCCAGTTTAAAGATGAGATTAGGTTCCCATTCATATGCCTCATTCACTAAGGCTTCCTATCTCCACCCAAGAATGCGCTCAGCTCTGTAAAAGGACAGGCTTGAATGCCCTCCCACTGTGGTTTACTGGTTTGATGGCTGACTGACTAACACATTTCCAATGACTAAGAACAGTGCCCTACAGGCATTCCCATTTAGAGCCAGTTAATATGAAACAAAAGGAGTCAAGCTAGATCAGGCAGTCTAAACAAAAAATGTAAAAAGCTACACAGAGACTTGTCCCATGGAAAGGGAATTCACAGTACGCTTGACACTGCCCTTAACGCCTCAATTTTTCTAAATGAGAAATGGCCATTGGAATGTGACCTTAAATAGCAAACTTCTGATCCACCGCCCTTGAGGGTTGCAGAACTATCACTGAGAAATAAGAACAAGTATGAAAGATGGCCAAAAATATAAATTAATCCTAAAACAAAAAGGATGGGAGTTTAATCCAGTTCAATTAAAGAAAGAGATCCTGTGAGTTAAAACAAAACAAAAAAACCGATTTCCACTCTGAAGGGAGCGCAAATCTTTTGTTAAGTCTTTCAGAAGAGAATGTGGCAGACAAGACAAATGCAAGAAGTAACCAGTACTGACCCATATCGGCATGCTACAGTTGTGACACAGGTATGACCAACACAACACCCCTTCTCTGCTCAAAATACTTAATCAAATGAGCCTTACTCTCGCACCCGTGGACCAAGCACACCAGGGCTCTGGAACAGACAGGAACGGACCTAGGGAAATTATGACCCGAGTTCCCAGCATCAAATGGTCTGTCTGACACCTAGGGTCATCAGGTAAGAAAACCAGGAGTGCTTGGACCAGAAGGAGATACAGCCTCTGTCCAGTCCAATCTTAAACTAGGAGGGATAAGAAGGGAGGTTATATACCGCCACTTGCCACATCTTCAAATTAACATATGCCCACCACCAGGGACCATGATCTTGAAGCAAAACTAGGAGAACCAGAGAGGACTCCAGGACAAAGCAACAGTAAAAAGGGAACAAGGAGCCTGCATAAACTAGAGAAGATTCAAGAAAGGTGAAGAGTAAAGAGAGTGGTCCCATCTCTGCAATTTAGACTTCTAGCATCTCTTGGTCTTCCCCTTACTTAAAACATACTGTTACATGTGCATCCCATCATCCACACAAGGTAGGACAGTGTACTTGGGAGGGGCACTGAACCACAGCAATGTTAATTGGAGTTGAGCTTCCTCAATTGTGTGTTCCAACTGGCTCAGTAAGAGCCTCATCCCAGAGGCAATCACCAGAAAGATGCAAAAAGGTCATCACAGGGACAAGACAAAAGTATGCAGAGACCAAAAACCCCTAGGACCTTTCACTCAAACAAATTCCCAAAATTTCACAGTCCTAGAAGGCCTTACGTTGTTTTACCATGCATAAAACCATATCGACTTGGACTCCTTCTACTTTGCAGGAAACAAAAAGCATGAAGAGAAAACCAGATAGCATAAAGCTGTAACCTCCGTGTCTGCACGCTGGATGTGGCGAAGAAAGCCCATGAGCATGGCCAAGGCCAGTCAACATATTATAAACCTATAAGCATAGCTGCCAGTTTGCATTCTCTATCAATGAGAGCTGCCATTATAGGAAGTATAGGAAGGTTTTCTGTTTATAGGATGCGGGGAGAAGAGGCACATGGCCAACTACTACTTCTGTGGAAATCCCAATTTGTGCATGGATGTCTCTGACATTGGGCATTTCTAGAATATTTTACTGAACATCACACCAAATATAAATGTGAACTTGCACGAAGATTCCTGTGGTGACAACACTCTTGGGATCACACTACAATACCTAACAGAGTTGTATACTGAACTAATAAGCAGCATTTCTCCAGTGAGACAACAAAACAGATAGAAGCATTAAGGATATGAAGCCCAAGTCTATTATCTCATCAGCACAGGAAATAGATATCAGAAGTCTCCAGGGTGCAAGAGCTATTTAACTTGAGACAGAAAAACAGAAATCCACGTCCCATTAGAGGTGTCTTCATCAGCAGCAACTTGTGAAACTGGCTGAATGTACCTTTTGGGTTTTTTAAGCTATAGATCGGTCTTTCTAACAGGAAAGAGAACAGCTGTTGGGGGGAGGGGCGGTTGTTTGTTTTTCTATTAATATAGTTAACAGCCCATGACAACAGAATGTAAGAGTTTTACCTAGCAGAGGTATCAAAATGAAAAAAAGTTCAATCTGGAGAATTTTTGCAAAATTTATACTTGGATTAGTTTTGTTAAGTGCATTCAGCGTTCATGAAGGGTGCCAACACTGTGTAGGCTTACACAAGATGAAGGGAGAAGGGCTGGGGAGAGGGGAAAAATTACATATGTAAGTGTAATTTAGTAGAGGGGAAAAGAAAAAAAAATCACCCTGAGCAGTTTCCAAGTGGTGAGCAGCTGAAAAAAGTAATTTCTGTAAGTGCAAAGCTCTTGATGTGCGAAGGGAATGCTACTATGTCAAGCTGAGGATTTTCTCACAGAAAATAGGCAAAACCTGGGACAAGATACAGTTTCCCCTTGGGCAAGTCTACACCACGGTGCTCCATTGGCCACTGTAGTGCATCTGGGGAAGACACTCTGTGCAGATGGAAGAGCACTCTCCCATTGGCATCATTATTCCACCTTCGCGAAAGGTGGAAATTATATCGCTGTGAGAGCATCTCCTGCCAACATAGCACCAGTGTGGACAGCGCTTAAGTCAACATAACTTGCGTCTCTCAGGGAGGTGTCTTTCACACCCCTGAGCGACTGTAAGGCCTGGTCTACACTGTGGGGGCAGGGGGAAATCGATCTAAGTTACGCAACTTCAGCTACGTGAATAATGTAGCTGAGGTCAACGTACTTAGATCTACTTACCACAGTATCTTCACTGCTGTAAGTCGACAGCTGACACTCTCCCATCGACACCACCTGTGCCTCTCGCCCTGGAGGAGTACCGGAATTGATGGGAGAGCGCTCGAATTATCGAGTCTAAACTAGATGTGATAAATCGAACCCCACTGGATCGATTGCTGCCCATTAATCTAGCAGGTAAGGTAGACAAGCCCTAAGTTACATTGTCTTAAGCAGCGATGGAGACCAGCCCCTAATGTGTTTTAACCAATACAATAGGCCCCCACAGCATATAAGAGACACGGCATCTATCTTTAAAAAAAAAAAAAAAAAAGCCCCATATTTGAATAAAATAAATATTAGCTAACCATCACACCAGGAACTGGAGGCAGAGAAAGGATCTGGTCAGATTTGGACCTCATGGTTTTCAAAGGAGAGGAGCAGGATTCTGAGGGATTCTTGTATGGTTGCAACAAACTAATTTTCACTGGTAACCTCAACTCCCGCAGGTCAAAATATTTGACAGGCTTGATCATTAGCCCTCTCTGCTAAACACATTAATTATAACTGATTTTTATTAAATATATTACGCCTCCCACCCAGCACTTGAATTGGACCATTACACATAATTAAGAAGACAGCAGAATCTGAAGAACTATGTCATCTTACTTTTAACATGGTTAATAGAAACAAGCATTTAAGTAGCTACTTATTTAACAGTAGCATATTGTTTTCACATTACGTGTGAGCTGGCTGACAGTTTTCTAGCAGGCAACAGACTTGGAAGGCAAGAGACTTGCTCACAGGCTAAATGCACACAAGTGATTATTTTTAAAACAGTCTTGGTCACAGCAGTCCTGCATTTCAAGGGAAGAAGAGATGAGTGAACCTCTTATACAGGGCTTTCATCCACACATCTCCCAGAATTTTACAAGGGCAGTCAGTATCATCATCCCCATTTTACAGGTGGGGAAACGGAGGCAAAGAAGTTAACCGACTTGCCCCACAGAACAGCAGGCCAGTGCAGAGCCAGAAATAGAACCCAGATCTCCTGAGTCCCAGTCCAGTGCTGTATCCACTTCACCATATATTGAAAAACTTAGCTTAGCTACTATCCCTCTTTATATGGACATTTCCTTACAAGAACCTGCTTATAAAATATCAATACTCTGTATTTTAGAAAGAAGCTAACATCCTATGTGAGCACTGATCTGATTTTATAACTTTATGCAGCCACATCCAACTGTGATGAATTGGGGCTCTGTTTGTACAACTTCTGAATTGTGGCTGGTATTATGAGATTGTATCATGAAAGCCTTCTGTAGGTCTATCCACCATATCCGACCAACTTGAACATATGTCTCTCCTAGACCAGAAACAATGGAGAATATTGGACATTAACAATAGTACTTTGAATGGACAAGAGATCCTAAGTGGGTCTGCTCAGCAGGAAGAAGGCACTTCCACCTCCTAACTGAAGGAAGAGGGAAAGTAGAGAGAATGGGGACTTACCAAAAGAACAGAACAAAGGAAGCCAGGTGTCACCGGGGGGGGGGGGGGGAAAGGAGGAGGCATTCACCTCACATCTGTTCTCTGTTGTAGTCCTCTCCAGAAATGAATGCTTTTTGGAGAGGACATTTACACTACTTCACTCCTGTTACCACTGCAGAACCGACACAGATGTAGTTGCGCACAGCTAGACTTAGGGCTTGTCTTCATATACAGCGCCTCCCCAAGCTCTCCCAGTGACATAACGCTGTCCACTGGAGGAGGAGGGGTCGGTATAACTATATTACTCGGGGTGTGTATTTTTCACACTTCTGAGTGACGTGGTAATACCAATATAGGTCTGTAGCGTAGATGTGCCTCTCTCTTTTGCTTAACAGATTATGGTCTAACTTCCCAAATTTTGCCAGTTTGTTACATTTTTCAACATTAAGACTGGGGTTGCAAAATTTTTTTAAGAGAGAGCAAAGTCTAGCCTATACAATCTTTAGTTATTGGTGATCTCTAAGCCAGAAAAACCAGTTTGACTGTTTCCTCAGAATGAATTTACAGCAGTGACAATTGAAAGGGGGTACAGAAGTTTAACAAACAGGAAATCCCCACAAACTGATACCCCAGCAAGTGTTTTTAGAACTGTTTTTTGTTCTTTTTTTTAATGTTCCTCACCCACCTATAGCTATTTGTTTATGGGTCTTCCATAAAACTGGGGAAGTTTACTATACCTAGGAGACAGTGAAACTGAATCAACACAAAGTGCCATCAAAACTCAAAGTAAAATATTTTTCAATTATAGCCATTCTAAACAAAAAAGACACGTGTGATATTTTTAAAAATGGATTGTCTCCCAACACATCTGACTTGTAAACCAAGAGAAAAAATTGAAGTTAATGTGTGCGCGTGCACACACAGCGCCACTTTCAGAGTAAATTTGTACTTCACAGAAAACTAAAGTATATATTTACCAAATAACATATAGAAGTGAATTTCCAAAATAGCTCCGAAAAGTCATTCGCTACATCCATTTTCTCCAGATCTTTCAACAAGAACTGCCATTTTACTGACATTTCCTGCAGGCAGTCCAAGTATGATAACATCTGAGATAAAGGAAATAAATCAACATTTGAATGCAGGCGTCAGTGTTGCAAGTTGGTTTTTGTTTTGTTTTGTTTTTAAGGTTTCAGTTATAAAAAAGTTAACCCCAAGAGGTTAGACTCAGACTTTAAGGTCAGAAGGGACTATCACAGGGGCGGGCAAACTTTTTGGCCAGAGGGCCACAAAAGGTTTCCAAAATTGTATGATGTGGCTCGGCCCCCCACCCCTTATCCGACCCCCCTGCTTCTCGCCCCCTGACGTCCCCCCCGAGACTCCCTACCCCATCCACCTCTCCCTGTCCCCTGACTGCCCCCAGACCTCTCCACCACCCCATCCAATGCCTCCTCTCATTCCTGACTGTCATCCCAGGACCCCTGCCCCATCCAACCACCCCTTCTCCCTAACTGCCCCTGACTGCCCCCCCCCAACTCCCTCTCTCCTTCCTGACTGCCCCTCCCCCCGGACCACTACCCCCCATTCAACCCCTGTGTTCCCCGCCCTCTGACTGCCCCAACCCCTATCCACACCCCCGCCCCCACCCCGAACTCCCCTGCCCTCTATCCAACCCCACCTCCTCCCTGCCCCTTAACCACACTGCCTGGAGCACTGGTGATGCTACAGCTGCACCACCCAGAGCACCAGGACAGGCAGCCGTGCCGCCTAGCTGGAGCCAGCCATGCCAGCACACAGCACAGAGCACTGGGTCAGGCCGCGGCTCTGCAGCTGCGCCGCCTGGCAAGTGCTTGCAGCCCCACCGCCCAGAGCATTGCACCAGTGGTGCAGTGAGCTGAGGCTGCGGGAGAGGGGGAACAGCAGGGGAGGGGCCGGGGTAGCCTCCCAGGCCAGGAGCCATGCAGGAGGGTCCCGTGGGCCAGATGTAGCCCACAGGCCGTAGTTTACCCACCTCTGGACTATCGTGATTATCTGGTCTGACCTCCTGCATATTGCAGGCCACAAAACCTCACCCATTCCTGAAATAGGCCCCTCACCTCTGGCTGAGTTACTGATGTCCTCAAATCATGCTTTAAAGACTACAACTTACAGATAATTCACCACTTACATTAGTTTAAACCTGCAAGTGACCTGTGCCTCAGGCTGCAGAGGAAGGCGAAAACCCCTCAGTGTCTTGGTCAATCTGAGGGGGGGGGAGGGGAGAGAAATTCCTTACTTACTTACTCTTTTGCAATTGTACTATCTATGTACAATGGAAATTTATATTACATTACATTTTAAAACCATTTTACCAAGGCTATCTTGACAGAGTGCTGTCCTACTACCATTACTGCATAAAAATGTTTTTTCTTTCTTTGAGTGAGATTGCTAGGGAGTGAGGGCGAGTTCTTGTTTATGTATATGCTTCATGAGTTTGTAATGCTTCATGAGTTTGAATGTTGCCATGATAAGTATCAGATTTTCACCCTTATTGTTTAAAACTAGTAAAATTTTGTTTCTTCCCAACATTATGGCATGTCTCAAAACAGAAAAACACAATTCTGAGTAAATCTGATGAGGCAACAACAAACTAAGCAAAACTATATACCTGGGCTCTTATCCTAACTTAGGCCACGAGATTGTTTTAAATCTGAATATGTCAAAAAAGCATCACTCAAATGCTTATAAGAACATATCAATGTCATTTCATTAGATATTTCACCCTTTGCTGAAGTTTGCTGTGTCTATGGAGATGACTGTTCTGTATTCCAAGTGTTCATGAGACGAGTGACTGAAGATCTGCATCAATCAATGGATAATGATATAGGGATTTAAAGAAAAACAAAACCAATGTCTTCAAATCACCAGATGATCACTGAAATATACAGAGTCACATACAATATTCTCTTTAAATAAAAACTGCAGTTCACTGCAGCTAGTTTATACCCAACCTTTTAATCAATATGCAGTGTGAACATAAATTGCATATTTTACCATGGTCACCCTTCCTCAAAGAGCATCAATTTGTGCTTCCCCCCCCCCCCTTCCTATTATGATTTTGTTTGGGGACATACTTGGCTGCAGTTTTCTGAACCATCGCTGTGGTGGAATGGTGTAAGAATGAAAGATTCTCTTTTAAAATGCTCCTTCAATTGAGTAATAGATGGTCTCTCAGAGATTAAAGAAAACCATGTTCTTCCTCATTGTAAAGAGGCACTTAACTCGAGCTAGGCAAGATACTGCATTCCTCTTCTTGTCCCTGCCACCCCCTGCAAGCTCCTGGATGACCTCAGTTGGTCTTCAGTAGGGGGCTTGACCCTCTGGCCAAGTCCAAATGAACCCCTCCCCAGGTATTAATGAGTCCAATAACTAATAGTCTATTTTCCCTTGCTAAGGTCTTCTCAATGCTGGCTCTGGGCCCTTTAAATTCAGTCCCTTTGTTCAGGCTCCCAAATAAGCCCTTCCCCCTTCCTGGGGTTTATACCACTTTACCTGTGGCTGGTATGAAAACCCAGGCCCACCCACTACTCTGGGTTCCAACCCAGGGACCCTACACACATTAGCCACATACTGCTTGTTCCAATCCATCACTACTGTTCCCTTGGGCCTCTTTCTACTGGGCCTCTTATCTCCAGCCCTCTGTCAGGGCCAACGTCCTCAGGTTCTTCTCCATCTCCAGGTCAGAGAGCAGCACCCCTCTTCACTCCTCTGATCCCAGCTAAGAACTGACCAGCTAAGGCCCTGCAGCTCTCTTTATCTGAGCTTGCTCTGCTCTGAGTGGCTGCTCCTTTCCTGCCACTTCGCTGCTTCCTGGGGCAGGGTATAGGAGGACTGCAGGGTCTCCTGTAGGGAGTCTCAAAGGCCAAGTACACCCCATCACAGTCATCTTCACCAGTTCCTCTTTTGAAACTAGTGACTTTACCTGCAATGTTGAAAGGAATTATATAGCAGAATACAAAAATTTAGGTGATTTTAAAATTATAAAGTGCTGGTTTTAGTATGGCTATTCTATCACTCCTCTGATGCAGTATATGTCCAGATATTCAAATCTGTATATTCTGTGTATACATATAGGTTAATTATATTTTAGCCAGAATATTCCTTTGGGTTTTGGTTATTGTTGTTTGTTTGGGGTTTTTTGTGCTTTGTTTTGCAGGGGGTGGGAGAGAGAGAGAAGGGGAACAGAGAGAGTTTTGCCCTTCGCATTATCCATAGCAAAGTTTTATACAACGTGTATAGAACTCCAAATAGATGAAAATGTATTTAGAAATCTAGATCAAAGCATTTTTGGACGTGAGCTGGGCAGAGTTGATATCTGTGGTGTCTAGTGAGTACTAACCTCTTCTGGATGAAGTTAAGCTTGCTTTTTTTTTTTTGGCAGACCAATTTCCCCTTGACTCACCTTGTCTGGCAATGGGCCTGAACAAGTAATTTTTTACATAATTGGCTAGTCTGAGCAATACTATTTTTGCAGCAGAGAGACAGAGACCCCTACAGTACTGACTATTGCTTTGGACTATTATGAAACTTTTTGATTAATGAAAAGCCATAATTACAGCTTGAAGTACAAACCAGTTACCTTTACAAAAACATGCTATCATTTAGATTTATAAATGGTCCATACACACCTATCTTTGGATGACTGACTAACGGAACTCATCAGTTTGAAAATTCAGTTGAACTGTAAAGAACTTGTTTCAGAGTTTGTTTATTAAAGCAGGTTAGCTAAATTCCTTAGATTAATTAACTTCAACAAAACAAGGCAAAAAAAACCCCACAACCCTGTTAAAGCAGAGTTGAGCTTGTCCAGTGCCACCTTGTGTTGTTCCAGAACATGTGAACCTATATTTAAACTATTTCCTGGTTTTCAGGTTTAAGGTACTCATGTAGCCCATAGGGCAAGCTTGCCTATTATATTCACTGGCTTGCCTTCATTATATTTAGCTGCTTTCATTATATTCAGCCCACAAGAAATCTACAGGCCTGTATCCTGTAAGATTATTAGCTGAAGGATAAGTTAGCATAAGTGTGGTCAAGTAGGCCATAACCCTTGGCCTAGATTAATGGCCTAATGGTTACTTTTAGATTTTGGGAGTTAAGGAGAACTTGCTCAATGGTAGGAGTTAGAATGTTCCAGTAAGTGCTACCGCAAGGAACATATAAGTAATAACCACAAAGTCCACTTAAGCTAGGGGTGATGGGTATGGTAATGAGCTGAAATGTCGGTTGCACCTATCAATATGTTAACCTATGGAATAAGTACATCTCAGTATTATGTGGATGAAAAAGGCAAAATATGGGCATGGAAGACTGAGCCTGAGCAAATGATGCTCACACCCTATAAGAGGGCAGTCACCACGTGGTCCGGGGCTTCATCTTTCCTGGTCTTCTTCCACTGCTGTCTGCTTTGCTACTACTTGACCCTTCAACTCACTGAGGAACTTGGACCATGCCAGAGAGAGGGCTAGTTCTTTTGTCTCTTACCACCAGATCCTCAACAAAGGGTTTGAGTATGCAATTCTAAGAGCCTATACATAGCGTGATGCCACAGATAAGACAGAGATAATACAATATTGAGGTTATGTGGCTAGGGCCTTGTCTAGCTTTATCCATTATTTTAATAAAGGTATCTAAGGTTTTACTTTGCCCTCAGCGTGAATGTCCCTGTCATCCAGCCTGAGACTCCCCATAAGATATTCAACTCCATAGTGTTAGTTCTGCGTAGCCTGATTTCTGCCCCAGGGGGGCGGGAAGGAGACTTATCATAGTGAGATCAATTGGCCATTAATTGAAACATTAACAACCTTAAAAGGGTCAGGAAACACTCACTACCTCCACAACACAGCCTTAATTCTGCCCTTCTTGATCTACCAGTAGCCACCAGGACTGGCTCAGTAAAGGTGGTGCCATAATAGGTAGACACGAAGATATGAGAAAAGACTAAGGCTAGGTCTACACTGTGTGTGTGTGTGGGGGGGGGGTGTCGTAAGATACTCAACTTCAGCTACACGAATAGCATAGCTGAAGTCGGCGTATCTTCGGTCGATTTACCTGGCCGTGAGGATGGCGGCAAGTCGACCGCTGCCGCTCCCCCGTCGACTCCGCTTCCGCCTCTCGCCGCGGTGGAGCTCCGGAGTTGATGGCAGAGCAATCAGGGATCGATTTTATCATGTCTACACTAGACACGATAAATCGATCCCCAATAGATCGATCACTACCCGCCGATCCGGCGGGTAGTGTAGACATACCCCCTAAGAACTTGTCATGTTTTATTGTATTCTATGCCTTTGAATTCTAACATTTATCAGCATGCATTCCAATTGACAGTCACTCTATTAGGTACAATTGTGTTGAACACCAGAGGAATTAGTTGGAGCAGGTTGACAGAACTGTCAGTGATATGAGGAGAAGCACATATGTACTGTCAAAGGTATGCCTCATTTCAGCAGTTACATACATTTTGTCAATAGAGGTGCATGAGAACGTCTCCTTGCCATGGGTATTTGTCAGCAGTTTTGAACAGAAGCAGATTAGGGGTTTGTAGGGCCCTGGGCCAGGGCAAGTGGGGGCCCCTCCCCACCCCTTCCACATGCAGGAACACTCCCCCCCCCCTTCCTCACCAGGCTGCTGGGTCGGGGGGGGGGGGCTTGCCCTGCCCCGCCCAGCGCTCCTGCCGGGGAGCTGAGTCAGGGCATGGGGAGCTTGCCCTGCCCCACCCGGCGCTGCTGCTGGGGAACAGGGTGGAGGTGTGGGGGCGGGGGCTTGCCCTTCCTGCCCAGCACTTCTGCCAGGGAGCGGGGTCAGGGTGCGGGGAGTTGCCCTGCCCCACCTGCCCGCACTTCTACAAGGGACCGGGTGGAGCAAGTTGGGGCCCGGGGATGCCCCAGTTGGCTGAGGCCCCTGGGCACAGTCCCCATTGGCCCAGTGGCTAATTCGCCACTTGTTTTGTAGCATACATGACATTGATCTTCAGGGCTTAGTGAGAGGTAAACGAAGGCAGCATCTCAGAAGGAATACTAAGGGCAAGAGTAAAGGGATTTGCAAGTCTGATATGGATTGTGTATAGGCTTTGTATCAGAGTGTAGGCAGCTGCTAGTCCCCACCCCTGACCCAACCCTAAGTTTTGCCTTAACAAGCAGAAAGTGTTCGGCTTTGTCCTACAATGCTCATGTGCTCTGTTACAGAAGTGTTACGTAGCAGGTGCATGTTACAACATCTCTCAAAGAGGGCAGAGTAAATATCCATAGTGGGCAAGGTGTGTATCTCAGCTTTGGATTTTTTTTAGTTTTCAGAAGTTTTAAGATAGGTGCACACAACATTCTGAAAGGGCACACAGCACCAATGGGCAAACTTAACTCTGCCAAAAACAGTTATTCTCAAGATTTTTCAGAAAGGCTATGTTTTTATCCCCAAGAAATGCAGTTCCCAAGACTACTTCCCACCCCTCCCCGCCCCCAAAATTAGCTTTGGGTTAAATTTTAGATACTGTGTTGTCTGTGTGCCGGTTTACAAAAATCTTGTTTAAGAGAGATGTGTGCATGTGCGTTTCAAAGGCATAGCAGGTTGTATGTGCTTTGGAGGCAGAATAGGAGAGCACGCGGGATTGTCACTGGAACGTGTGTTTTGATGAGGTATGTTGCCCCTGCGTGTCATCTTGCTGTAAACATGGAGTACAGCCAAAAGGTGTAGATATTGCCCCACTCGGAGTGTGCGTTCTCTGTGGCATGTGCGTGACAGTTAATCAAAGGCCGGGTATAGCTAGATCTACCCGTTAGGCACTTTGAAATTGTTGGAATACATCTACTGGGTGTGATTAGCGGTTTTCAGTTACTGTGTATTGTACTCATCGGTGAACGGTTGGTTTGTCTGCTTATGTCCATGCCCTGAAAATGTAGCATTCCCTGCTGGTATTCTTTGGCTGAATGTATCTGCAGTTGTAGTACATCAGCTAGGATTGTTTGGCTTCTCCCTGTAAGGTAATTATCCTTTTCCTGCCCCCCCCCCCAACCCCGCCAGATACAAGGTGACATCCCTCCCTGTCTACCGAGTCACTCAGTCTCCACAGGCATGCGGGGGGGGGGGGGACCGCTCCCCGCAGGAACCACGGCCAATGGGAGCTTCGGGGAGGTACCTAGAGGCATGGCAGGGGCAGCGCATGTAGCACTGTGGGCCCCCCAGGGGCCACGCAAGGATGTGGTGAGCGGCCAGGGCAGCCAGGCAGGGAACATGCCGCTGCAGGTAAGCAGCGCTGGGCCTGAGCCTGAACTACTCCTGCAACCCAACTCCCTGCACCCCTACTCCCTACCCTGAGCCCCCTGCCTGCACCCCTCCTGCATCCCACCCTCAACTCCCTGCCCTGAGCCCCATCTGCACCCCAACCACCTGCCCTGAGCCCCCTGCTGGCACCCCACATCCATCCTACACCCCAATTCCCTGCCCTGAGCCCCTGCCACACCCTGCACCCCAACCCCCTTCCCTGAGCCCCCTCATACACCCTGCACACCTCCTCTGCCCCAATCCCTTGCCCTGAGCCCCTTCCTGCACACTGCACCCCTTCCCACACCCTACACTTCCACCTTTGATGTTTGCCGTAAAAAACAAAAAAAAATTCCCTGGGTGCACACCCTAATGAAATGTGCTGCACACGCCTTTGTCAGTCTCCTTATGTTACCTCTACAAGCCTCTAAATCCCCTTTTGGCTGAGCTCTGCCCCCCACATAATCCTTTTGCAGATCTTGAGCTTGCAGTAGCACCTGGGAACGGCTCAAAAGAAGTGCTGTCATAATGAGTGGGCACAAGTAGGAACAATTAAGAGAACATGCAGTTGTTTGTGTTCCACGGATGTTAATATTTGCATTTATCTGCAGGTACTTCAACTGCTGTTCAGTATCTTGGGTGTAGTGGTTTTGAAGGGCAGAGGGATTAGTTGTAGTGACAGCTGTGCCAACATGCTCCAACATGAAGAGAAGTGCATATGTACCTTGAGGGATCAGAATCCCTACTCCTTTCCACAGAAAGCCAGCCACTGGCAGAGGCCCCTCAGACTGATGAGCTCTGTGCAGGCATTTTTGCAGAAATATGGGAGAGGGGAGGGATAGGACAAATGTGAGGGGTTTGTGGAACGGAGCTGAAAATCCCCCTGCATCCCCATACTGCACACCTCTGACCAACCCTTTCTTTCCTCCTCACACTAACAGAACAACCATCATTTTCACACAGGCAGACCTTACGTGGTATTGCTGGTCTGGTTCACATTATGGCACATTGTAACATGGATCTAGTATATAAAATATTGCACCATGATCCGCATTACAGACCCCAAGCAATAGTGAGGCAAGGGGGTTGTGAGAGTTACAGATTACCTCGTGTGTACACAACACAAAACCCCAGAGGAGATGATCTAACTCACGGCCCTTGCAGGGCATGTTCCTCTAAGCCACTGTCCATTACTCAGGGAGTGTCACTCATTAAGAAGCTTCTGAGAAAACAATTGCTATCATAGATGTAAACCTTTTATAAGCAGAGGTGCTAATGCTTTTAGGAGTGCAATAACTAATATTTCTAAACTGGTTCTCTATACCATTCAAAAGCTGATTTCAGGGGCAGATCTCAATATTGATGCAAAATGGTTATTATTAATCCAAAATCAGAATAAAAAATTATGCCAATATTGACTTTGCTTTGACAACTGAATTTAGGAAGTACAATTATTTTCACACACGTGCTTAGAAAATGAGAGTTCACATAGTTTGAAAGACGTTAATAAGTTAGTTTATTGCTATCTATGTGTTGTATAGAACATTTGATAGATTCTAATTACAAATTATACGTATACTTCAATGGTAGGTTTTAAGTCTAGCAACCATTTAGTCAAAAGGCAAACCAACAAGATAGTCTTGTACGAAAAACAGGTGTCCTGTTCTTTGACCAGACAGCAGTTTGGTATGGACAACATCTTTATCTCAAGGTAATGATATTTTACAAAGACCTGCTTGTGTAAAAGAATGGGATGGTGCTCTCTATTCAGGATAGTCCAAAGAGTAATGATGCTTATGACAGGTTATCAGAGCTATACACCAGGTTGTGAAAGTGAGCTTTCTTCACTCACTTCTTTTTGAAGGAGAAAGCCATTTAGTTTTAAACCTATATGATGAAATCCAAAAATATTCTTACTGAAACCAATTTAGGTTATAAACACTCTAATGTCTTCACTCTTTAAGCTTCAAGGACATTTCTGGGTGAAAAAGGTTAAGATATTGGTTCTCTCTAATTCATGTTAAAAAACCTTAAGTTGTCCCTCAAATGATTTAGATGGCATAAGCTTCCTTTGAGGTGTTTATTTGCAAATAATTTGTATCTAAATCCAAACCTTTCGTTTAACTGCCTGACATCAATGTTACGTGTATAATATATTTTATGCATAAATATAGCAAGGTCATTTGATCCTATAATGGTTTACAAATATAAGAAGCCATTTGAGTATAAAAATATGTATGGTAGTTGGGGAGTTAGTTATCTGGCAATGCTTAAGCAACTCTTTACCAAACTTAGGAGGAGAAGAACCACCTCTCCAAGGACGGCAAGAAAGGACAATAGCTTCTTTAACCAGGTACATTTAAATATTTTCTTTACAAATCATTTAAATTTTTAAAAACTATTTTATGAGCTGGAAGACTTTAATGAAAATAGGAGTGTTTGGACTCATTTGACATATAATTTCAACTCCTATTAATCCCTGATCAAACTAAATGGCTCTCTCAGAAAAGGGAATGAATAAAAGGAAGTGTTAAAACTAACTTACAGATGTTCTCAGTTTCCTGACACAAAGAGAGAAGCAATATAACCATTGAATAGAAAAATTACAACCCTCCTACATGTTGATACAACCCCCCTGATATTTGAATCCAGTGAAGTCCCCGAAAGATGTCTTTTCCACCTTCAGCGAGAGGATGGGGGGCAGGGGGGAATTCCTCGGAATTCTCATACTCCTAAACCCTGATGAACACCTCATGCTTACACACTGTCTGATGCTCTTACTCTTACACATATTTGCACTCATGCTAATGCTTACACTCTCCGTTTAGCCTGTTGATACCAGCACGCCTCAAGATAACACCTCTAAAAGCCAGCCAGCAGCAGCAATAAGACAGCTAAAAGCAACAAAAAATAAGGAAGTCAAAACCTTCTGTACCATGACATCACCAAGACTTCAACATCACTGGCAAGGTAGAATTTGCAAAAGCACTAGCAAGTGATTAGATTTAAATTGTTTTCGTAACAGACTATTAAAATCATATTGTTGTTTAAGCTTTGCCTATTAAACTCCAGATTGTTTAGACCATGTACTGGACAGTCACAGAGCAACCACCCCGGGCCCTGTGCTTTGGGGGGCCCTGCGCTTTGTGGGCAGGCAGGCTAGAAGGTGAGGCGGGCGGACGAGGAACCCCCTCTACCAACTTTCCCTCCCCCCAGTGCCTCCCCCTCTCTCCCAGGGCCTACTGCCGATCATCTGTTTCACGGAGTCTGGAGGCACTGGAGGAGAGAAGCGAGGGCACAGTGCACTCGGGGGAGGGGGCGGAACTCAGCAGGGAAGAGGTGGGGTGGGGACAGGAAAAGGCAGGCTTGGGCAGGGCCAGGGGAAAAGGTTGGAGTGGGGGCAGGGCGGAGCACCCCCTGGCAGATAGAAACTTGATGCCTCTGTCCCGGGCCCCGCACCTCCCTAGGGATGGCCCTGGACAGCCACATTTATTGTCATGACTGAAGGTAGATTGAATTCAGACAGTTGCAAACTGAAAGACGTTTTGACCTCGTACAATGGAAGCCAGAGGTGGAGGGAGCAAAAGACTAACTAGTGAGCCAAGAAACCCTTCACAGTCTGCTTGTTCTGCCACATCTCAGCTGCTGCCCTCTTGTCACTCCACAGCCAGCTGCTAGGAGGAGGTGGTGATGATGAGTAGGAGGCCTGGCAACCTGCAGCAGTAACTGGAAACAACTGGCTGGATGTCTGGGCATGGTGATCATTGCAGTACCTGGGAACAACAGCCTGATACTTTCCCAGTCTTTTAGTCTGGCAGAATTTTCTTTCTGACCCCTGAGGCGACCAGCGAAGCCATGAAGCATGAGATTTGGTATAGTATAGTCCAGGGGTCAGCAACCTTTCAGAAGTGATGTGCCGAGTCTTCATTTATTTACTCTAATTTAAGGTTTTGCGTGCCAGTAATACATTTTAATGTTTTTAGAAGGTCTCTTTCTATAAGTCTATAACATATAACTAAACTATTGTTGTATGTAAAGTAAATAAGGTTTTTAAAATGTTTAAGAAGCTTCATTTAAAATTAAATTAAAATGCAGAGCCTCCCGGACCTGTGGCCAGGACCCAAGCAGTGTGAGTGCCACTGAAAATCAGCTCATGTGCTGCCTTCAGCACACATGCCATAGGTTGCCTACCCCTGGTATAGTCATCTTAGTGCAGAGCTGCAGGTATTAGGAGCATGCTGATGGCAATGCAGGCAGTCTTGTTCTCCCCATGAAGTAAGGAGATGAATGAGGCTTCATCAATTAAAGTTCAAAGGCTGGAAGAAGCCACCCACCCTGACCGTACCCCGCCCCCCTGGTGCCAGCTCCACACAGAGTCCATAAATTTCCTCCCACAAACTGGATTAAAGCATCTCTCCTCATGCACCTGGGAGATGCAAGGGAGGGATGGCGACTTCCTTCTCCGATACATAATTGGCCAGATTTATTCTCTGGGATGAAGAGGAACCTTCCTTTAAAGCATTAGAGACATTGGCCAGAGCTGGAGAGAGGATACTAGGCAAGAGGGATCAGTGCTTGAAGGGAGTATAGTAGATACTCTTGGATGCCTGGCTGGTGTGTTTTGCTCACATGTTTAGGATTATGCTCATCAGCAGATGTGGAGGTGGGAGGAATTTTCCCCAGGTCAGATTAGTAGGGACCAGTGTGTGTTTCCATAGCCATGGGAAGTAGGGGTACAGGGGGTGCTACGGCACTCCCTGGTTTTGCACACTGACTGCCAGCATCCCAGACACCAGCATCCCAGCCCACCGCCGGCCCCAGGGTCCCGACCGGCTGTTGGCCCTGCATGTAGGGTCCCAGCTGCCAATCTCACACCCAGGGGTCCACTCCCGCCCCAGCTGTGACCCCAGCCTCTGCCACCTTACCCCTGTCTGTGTTCCCCACTTCCAGAGCCACAGCCCTACTCCTGGCCCCCACTCTAGGGGGCGGTGAGGGGCACAAACAGGGGTAAAAGGAGTGCAGCTCAGCATCCCCACTCCAGAAACTGTTCCAGTGCCACTGTGTGTGTTTCTTGTGGGGTAGAGGGTTGAAGAGAGGGAAAGGGTTCACCTCCATCTGCAGCCTGGGGCTTGATTTGCGAGCAAGGATCATCTGGGCACTTCCATTACTTGAAGTGCCAACTATCATAGGGGCTCTGACATTGGAGGCACCTCAGTCTCTCCTTTTCTCTGTCTGTGGCATATAAACTAAATGGGTATTGAAACCTGAAATGCTTTAGTACAACTCAACTTATTGGGCAGAACATACAGGTTTCTGGGTGAAAACTATTAGCCTATGAGATACAAGAAGTCAGACTAGATAATCTAATGGTCCCAGATGGTCTTTATTATTATTAATAATAAAACCTATGAAACATACATCAATAGCTTGTAGAGATCACCTAAGCATAGTTCCACAGAACTTATTACTCTGCCTGAAAGTCTATTGCCTGGCTTTGTTTGTGTTTTATTTTGGGTATTTGACTGTTTGATCCTTTAACTCTGTTTGGACTGGGCAGTGGGTTCTTCTTCCCTAAGGAAGGAGAGTTCCCTTTTGGAGCGTGTGCACACCCACAGGTATCAGCACCTGTCTGTGGTCTGGTCTTTTCTACATTGATGTGCCATGCTACACTCTAGGAAGGTGAGCAAGAGGATCAGGTGCTGCTTTTATTTATTTTCTCTTTGGGAGTTTGTTCCTGTAAGAAGTGGGAGTGGGGCAGAGTAACCTCCCTGTTCTCAAAGAGGCTGGCCTTCTTGTCTGCCCTCCCATACATGGACCTCTTCTGTGACTTGCAAGAAGGTTACTGGCCTGGGGGTTTAAGGATAGATTCCCCAGAAGCTCCACCCCTCTACTGTATGGGGTCCATGTGGGTCTGCATCTCTCTGAGAGGCCCCAACCTGGGATATCAGTAGGAGTCATTGGGATGGAGTGGGGATGGGTGTTACAGAGTTGGCAGCAGGGGGAGGGAATTGGGCCTGAAGAACCCTTATTGCACTCTGATGTTGGCAGCGTCCATGCTGCATCTGATGCCCTTCCATGACATGAAAGGAGCAGGAGGTGGTGGCTGAGCTCCACAATCAGAGGCAGTGCTGCTGGTGCCGGCTATAGGGATGCAAGCGCTATCTTCCATCTGGTGTGCTGCCCTTCTGGCTCCTTTTGAGTTGGGGGAGCATGGGGAGGTGACTAGACCCAGACTGGGCTTGGGGAACTGCACTACACCCACAGAGATGCCCAGACTCCCCAAAGAGGCACTCAATAATGGGGAAGGAGGTAAATCAGGAGACGCAGACCTATCCTTTTGCCTGCCTAGCTCGCTCCCTGACGCCTGCTGGACACCAGCCACTGCGAATGCCTCTGACTCGGTTCTGCTTCCCCTCTACGTCCCCTACTGGGGAACACAGCCCGAGGACATGGCCAGGAACTAGACAGTCTAACAATTCATTTTAATAATTCTTAGATTTGATATAAAGTTTGGAATCTCTCTCAGAGAAGCTCTGCAGCTGGGAGGTCTGGCTGAATCACTGCCACTAGGGAAAGGCAGGTGGGAAAAAAAAAAATCTCCAGAAGGGAGATTCAGGAGATTGGGTATTCACCTGCTACCAGCAACTGGTAGAACTAGTTTTTCCCCCAAAAAACAGGTTGCAGGCTGAAGGACTCAATTGACCTGTGGACCTTAGCACAATGAAGAATTTATTACCCTTAATTGTTATCTACAAGGGATAGATATTTTTTAAATTGGAAGGCCTGGATAACTAGCACAGAAGGATCCTGAAACAGCTGGCTGAGGAGATCTCTGGCCCATTTATATTAATTTTTAATAAGCTCTCAATACCAGAGAAATTTCAGAACACTGGAAGAGTGCTAATGTTGTTCTAGTATACAAAAAGGATAAGTAGGATGGCCAGGATAACTGTAGTCTAGTTGGCTTGACATCAATCCCAGGCAAAATAATGGAAAAGCTATCATGAGAGTCACTTGATAAAGAATTCAAAGATATGAATACAATTGGTGTCAATCAACACAGCTTTATGGAAAATAGGTCTTGTCAAACACACCTGATTTAATTCTTTGATGAAATTATAAGTTTGGCTGATAAAAAAAACTGTGCAGATGTAATATATTTAGATTTTGTAAGGCATCTGACTTAGCACCTCATGACATTCTGTTTTAAAAAATTAGCAACGTACAATATCAAAACACATTAAATAGATTAATAACTGGCCAAGTGACAGTTCTCAAAAAAATATTGTCAATGGGGAAGTGGTTTTTTCTACTGGTGTTCTGCCGGGGTCAGTATTAAGCCTAATGCTATTCAACATTTTCATCAATGATCTGGAAGATATTAAAAAACAAAATCACTGCTAATAAAATTTGCAGATGATAAAGATTTTCCTGGCAGAAAAATTAGGACAGTCATGCAGTAAGCTGGATCACAAAGTAAGCTGAGCCCATTCAAACGTTTTAATGCACCCAAATGCAGTTATACATTTGGGAATAAGGAGTGCAGACCATTTCTACAGAATGGGGACTATCCCCTAGAAGGCTCTGAGGGAAAAAGATCTAAGGGGGCATACTGGAAAAAGCAACTGAGCAAGCATAGTGGATTGATTTAGATCACCAATTTTAACCACTATTCAAATTAATGATTTATGTTTTCATTTGTACTTATTTTCCTAAAGGAAAGTGGTTCTCATTGGTTGCTAACTAGTGTAAATACAACATTTACACTAAATTTGGTACTTCTTTTTGCTCACCAGGGAGGGTACACCTATACCTTATTTAAGCAATTATATGGCTTAACTTATGTTTATTCAGATCTTTATTTTTATTGCATTGCATAATTCATCACTTTCTATTTCTTATTTTTTCCTTATGATCCGTGTCAAGCTCTATTTGGATGGAAATTTAAATTCAAATCAATCAATGTCCCAAAACAGCTTTTTTATTATTAAAAACTACTTTAAATATGCTGGATATCAAAGTTTCTCAAAATGTTTTGCATTTAAAACTGAATTATTAAAAAAGAAAGTATCTGTAGCTAATGAATTGAACTGATTGTTTCTGGTCACCATGACCTTCAAGATTTTAGTACTAGTAGATGTCATCCTTTCACCCTTGTTTTTATTCATATATTCCAAGAGGAAAACAAACTTTCCTGCTTTTTGAACTCCCAATTGGTTTCCTAACTTTGAATGAACTAGTCATTGAACTGAACTAGTTGCTGAATAGACTGAAAAGAAGAAAAAAAATTCTCTGCACCTAAGAAGAGGCTACCGCTGTTAAAAGTTAGTTTAGAACTTCAACAAACTCTGCTTCCAGATGCTTAGCTAGTGGCTTCCATCAGTTAAGTAGTTTGACTTTAAAAAAAAAAAAAAAAAAAAAGCTTGGCAGCTCCTTCATTTATTTATTTACAATGGTTTGAATAGATTAGGCCTTAATGTAAACTCTGAATTTCAGGTTTTGTTTTTTTTTTGTTTTGTTTTTTGTTTTTAAAAACAAGCCTGTATTTCATTTACATTTTTTAAAATTCTCTATTTTTTTAAATATTATTGATGCTTAATCCACCCTGACTCCCAGCGCAAAGTTGTGGCAGAAAGGGCTAAAACAGCACAAATATTTAATGGTGAGGGTGACTAACCCTTTGGTAATTTGTCCCAATGAAGTGGTGGATTCTCAGTCTTTTCAGGTATTCCAAATCAAGAGTGGATGCTCTTCTGGGACACTGGCTAAAGCACAACACAATCTATTGGGCTCAATAGGGGTAACTGGGTGAAATTTAATGGCCTGTGATATACATAAGGTCAGACTAGATGATTTAATGGTCCCTTTCTGGCCTTAAACTCTATGAATCTCCCTCACACAACCCCAAAGTTGCAGTCACAAAAAATTGCCAATGAACATTGTCTATGGGACACTCTGGAATTAATCTGTATCAAAGTTTCTCCAACAACCACAATCTTATTCCAGAGTCATTTTGCCACGGCAGCCCCGGGGCTGGGGCCAAGGGAGTGGCACCTCTCCCCACCGCAGCCCTGCACACCCCCTACCTCTCCAGTCCAGGCCCCCGTCGCTGTGTGCCTGCGCAGCCCTTGATAGCCTGCTGCATGGCTGCGCAGCTTAGAGGGAACTTAGACCTCTACCTTTCTTTCATAGATTCCAGGGCCACAAGGAGCCATTGTGATCATCTAATCTATTCTCCTGTATAACATAGGCCAATTACAGAGGCTCTCTCTCTTCTTGTAACTTTTTTTTAAGCAACAAACATGGAAGCATAAAAATCTTATACACACGCACCCCCAGTTGGTCTTGCGGAAACTATGATTTAAACGTATAATGTTGAAATCTGTTAGAATAGTTTGAACACAAGCTAACTCTGAAAAAAATAATCTAGTGTAGACAAGGAAATGTCTATTTTAACATGTGCTAAAGTGGGTGGAGTTAAAGCCAAGGCTTCTTAGGCTTTCTCCCTTGACATCTTAGCATATATTAATATACACTGTTTGTCCACATTAGAATTTTCAAACTTAGTACCCGTTAGCCAACATGTTGTCTTTTACCTTATATCAGACAAGGTCTTGGATCCATCTCCCCACCTTATAGTGCATACTCCAGCGTGGACAGTAAAACCACCAGTGGGTTCAAGCACTGTTGCAAGCAGAGGCAGAACTGGATGGTGTGGAAAATTCATTTGCATCAAAGTGATCACTCACTCAAACTCCAGCTTTCCAGCTTGTCTTACTGCCTAGAACAATGGGGTCCTGGTCCATGACTAGGACTCTTAAACCCGACAGTAATACAAATAATAAAAATCTAGGCAAGAGATCAAGAGAAAAAGGCTCATTTCTTAAAAGAGCAGTCTGCCAGAATTTGAGCTTTCACAACATGTGCTTTACTGAGGTTTGCAAGTCTCAGAGGCTAAACAGACTGAAAAATAAGCAAAGCAGTTTGAGATCAGAAGTTCTTCTGGGCAAGGAGTATGTCCTGATGCACCTTCTGTGAAGCATGCAACATATTTCTGGGTACTACACCCTAACACCCGCCTCTCCATAAAACCTTAGTTTTGTTCATCCCTTCTGCCTCGAACCACTAATAAAACAACCCCCGTAACAACCCCAAAGCAGCTCCACCATGTAGATCTAACCAGGCCCTCTACAGCAGCTCATGTGACTTAGATGCATCTTGTAGCTTGTCCCAAAGGCCACAAGACCAGGGCTCAGGCCAGAAGGGATGGCCAATGTAGACTGGTTTTGGTTTGTTTGTTTTTGGGTTAGGGGGGTGGGGTTTTTTGTGTGGATGGGTTGGGGAGGGGGACAAATTGAGTCCTCATGGGGAATGCTCTACCATTAGCCCACCCTCTTTTCACTCAAGAGGAATACAGAACTCACTTGATATACAGGTGCAATACTGTCTTGGGGGGAGGGATGGTATATTTAACAGGGAGGTTTAATTCTTCTACACTCTATTAAATCTAATTGCCCATTTAGCTTCTGCAAAATAAAATTAAATATTAAAAAATTCCAAATACATTTAACTATTTAGGCCACATACATTAGCTTCTTACTGTCCTTTTGCATTTTTAATAGGGGCAGCAACACATTCTATTAAAATATACTTTGTTCTTTAATTCACCAGATCAATTCTTTGTGCAGGAAATAATTTGGTTCTACCAGCTCAAAGTACAATACTGGGTGTGCACAGTACATTCAAAGCAAGGTTTTAATTTGTTGACAGAACTCCAAATATATTGAAATAAACTAACCAAAATTGTCCCACCCTAAACATAGTTACGGGGATGGGAGATGTCTGGAGATTCTTAAACCTTTAAGATATAAAAGGGAAAAAATGGACCTTCTTTCTTAATAGATCTATCCCCTGGAAATATTCTGACTCTGATAAACACTTTATTTTTGGCAATAAAATAAGTAGATTATCTTTGAGACTTGTCACACCGCAGAGCTAACACAGCTACAGGAAAAAGTGAGCTACGTTCTATCTTGGCTCAACGGGACGTATTTTATGCTCACAAAATTATTTATTACTGACAATGATGCATGAATGAAAACACAGCTTGACTGATTCCAGGTAGAGAGTTTGCAGCAGTTAGAAAAAACATCTCTTACTTGAGAGCTGAACAGTTAATATGGAAGTCTGAGAAATTTGGAACATTTTTCTTTAAAAATCTTCTCTCTTCACACCACAGACTATCTATCTATTACTGTATATCAATAATTATATCCCCCAATTATAAGACATTACGACTAGATTTCACTCAATTTAAAAATGTATCCTAATATTGTCTGTTGTGGTGTCATCAAGAAAATCATCATTTAAGTGAGGAATTAAACACCTTACAAAAAGATAGAGCTAATTTGTTAGAGGGCTGGTTGTTCTTCCACAATTCAAATCAAGTAGGAAATACATTTTTATTTCTCTAATTTGAATTCCGGTGTCCCAGAGTGTGTGTGTTGGAGTTACTTTTCAATCACTTAATACATCCAAATCCACAACCCACGAGTGACTGAATAATAAAAATGTTAAAATGCTTGCCACAGGGAACATAAAATCAAAATACCTGTACAAATTTAGGAAAAATTGTGAACGTTACTGTGGACACCAGACATGTATATTTGCTATAAATAATATGTTCACCCAACATGATGTAAGCACTTCTAACACAAAAGTAAACACAGCACACGCAAAACCTCACATGCCACAGAAAACTCAGGCCTCGATCTTGCAATCAGATAAACAAAGTGGACCCTTGAACTCCAAAAACTTCCTGAGAGCTGCATGAGAGTGCAAGGGCCAATGTGTAGGTTCAGAGCCTAAATTATATGACATTGGTTCAATTTAGCCATGCAAATCTGGGCAACAGCGTAAACCTAAAAGAGAAAAAACACACAACACGTACATTTATATTCACTCAAGCATCTCACCACTGTGCATCTTACTAAAATTGCTGGGAAATGATTGATCATCGTTCCAACAATGAACAAAAAAAGTTAGCAGGAATCCCACTACCAAGATGTTCAAAAAGTATGCTGATGAGCACTGTACAAAATGGTTTTTTTTAAAACCAAATCAGATTTTACATTTAAAAAAAACTCACTGACAAGGACAGTTTAATTATGGGGGTGGGAGGGAGAACAGGGATATTTGGAAAGGCATCCAGCAGGCACAGGCCTAGCACTTCAGGGGGTCAGAGCTCCAAACTCTAATTTAAAATTATAATTGAGAAAGAGACTTGAACAAAAGAAACGTTCAGTAATCAAGACATCAGGATAGAAAACCTTGCAAGCACATTGCCTTTTAGTACCATGGATGAAATATGTAAATACCTTTAAAATCATTGTTAAATCATTACAGTACAGACCACGCGCAGATGTCGTGAGTCAAGCCATCACGACCGCGTGTTAACGGACCACGGGTTAAGAGGGCCATGCTGAAATATCTTAAGATATCTCTCCACACACACACAATTATCTAGGATTACATACGTATTCACAGCGTCCCAAATAATGCAGACCTGTTAACGGTGCTTTGTAAGAATATAAATTCAAATGTGTAATCTAATAAGAACACTACTACTACACGGGGTGAAAGTAACTCAGGACACTTACTGGTACAGGACGGCTCTGGCCCCCGGAAGGGGCGAGGCCTTGGGTGGAAGGGGCGGGGCTAGGGGGTGAGCATCCCCCCAGCCAGCCCTTCCAGGCTGCCTGGTCCACACCGCCCGGGGTTCCCATGGTGATTTAAAGGGCCCAGGGCTCCGGACACCACTGCTGCTTTTAAATTGCTGGCCCCAGGGCAGCTGCTTCCTTTGTTCCCCGCCCCCCACCCATCAGTGGCCGAAGGGGGGGAGGGGGGGCCAAAAAGAAAGAACCTTAAAGCGCTGCAGGGTCCTTTGCTGCGGCAGCGCTTTACCACTGATGGGGCTGGGGGAGGGGTAGCAATGTTAAAGACTGTACAACACATTTCCCGCTCCGCACTTCCTGTTGATTTCTATGTCAGTGAATCAGTGAGCAAATCTGTGGCACTACATAGCAAGTTCCTGTTAATGAGTCTCACGTGTTAAATAGGTAGCACTGGGAGGCATGGCGCTGCTGCACCACATTAAGCGGATTCGTATGTAAACGGGTCTGTACTATATTTATTGCATTTGTATATAGTACCAGAGGTGTGCCTGGTTCTTGATCTCTACAATGGACCAATCTTTGTCCAACTGGCTTCAGTAGGGACTATTCATGTAGGTAGAGTTTTGCGAACATTTGCATGTGTGCATGATTTGGGCCTAGGTTATATATGGCATGATGAAAGGAATCTCGGATCATAGAAACGTAGGACTGGAAAGAATCAATAGATCTAACCCAGTCCCTTCCACTCAAAGCAGGATCAAAGTAATAACTAGGCCATTCCTGACAGGTATTTCTCTAACCCGTTCTTAAAAACCTCCAATGATGGCAACTCCACAACGTCCCTAGGCAATTTGTTCAGTGCTTAAATACCCTGACAGTTAGGAAGTATTTCCTATTGTCCAACATAAACCTCCCTTGCTACAATTTAAGACGATTGCTTCTTGTCCTATTCTCAGAGGTTACGGAAAACGATTTTTCACCCTCCTCCCTGTAAGAACCTTTTACATAATTGAAAATGGTTATCATGCCCCCTCCTCCCAAGTCTTCTCTTCTCCAAACTAAACAAACCCAGTTTTTTCAATCTTCCCTCATAGGTCATGTTTTCTAGACCTTTATCATTTTTGTTGCTCTTCTCCGGGCTTTCTCCAATTTCTCCGGGCTTTCCTGAAACATGGCACACAGAACTGAATACAATGCTCCATTTGAGGCTTTATCAGCATGGCATAGAGCGGAAGAATTACTTCTTGTGGCTTGCTTACAACAAACCTGCTAATACATCCCAGAACCTTTGCTTTTTTTGCAACAGTTACACACTATTCATTCATATTTAGCTTGTGATCCACTAGAACCCCTAGGCAGTCATTTCCCATTTTGTGTGTGTGCGCAGCTGATTGTTCTTTCCTAAGCCAAGTACTTTGCACTTGTCCTTATTGAATTTTAGTCTATTTACTTCAGACCATGATGTGTGACACGGGGTAGCCAATTTTTACTAGACAGAAAAAAGCTCTTTATATTACATTTACCACCCAAAATCAGAAACCACATGTGATTGATCACGATGACCCTCAGCTCTCACCAAATGAGCCACATTCACTACTACTCCACAGGGATTCAAAATTCTGCCCAATTCAACAGATGTAGATTGCCATAATGTATAACCTGGAAATGCAACCCATGGGGACTTCAGGTCCCAACAGACAGGGCATCATCTCATACTTGTCAGTCTTCTCTGATCAAGAAACACTGACTACTGGGACAGCTAAGAGATGTTACAATACAAAGGAGGAAGAGCAAATACAGAGCTCTTCCCCTTTGTACTTAATGTATCTAGATCAGTGGTTTTCAAACTGTGAGTCATGACCTGATACTGGGTCATGGAATGTAAGATATTGGGTTTCAGCGGCTCTAATCAGCACCGCCAACTGGGCCGTTAAAAGAACCATTGGCGGTGCTGACCAACTAAGACAGGCTAGTCCCTACCTGTTCCGACACCGTGCTGTGCCCCGGAAGTGGCCAGCAGCGCGTCCGGCTCCTAGGCGGGGGGGGGCGGCCATGGGGCTCCATGTGCTGCCCCCGCCCCCAAGCACCAGCTCCGCACTCCCATTGGCTGGTTCCTAGACACTGGGAAAGGGGGGCGGGGGAAGATGCCTGCAGGCGAGAGCTGTGCGGAGCAGCTTATGAGCCTCCACGCCAAACCTGCTGCTGGCCACTTCCAGGGCACAGCACAGTCTGTGGTGCCAGGACAGGTGGGAAGCCTGCCTCTGCACCCCGGCTGTGCCACTGACCAGGAGCCACTGGAGGTAAGCCAGCCCCAGCCCAGAGCGCCCCCCCCCCCAAGTCTTGAGCCCCCTCCTGTACCCCAAAACTCTTCATCCCCAGCCCCACTCCCACACCCCAGAACCCCCTCCCACACCCCGATCCCCTCATCCCCAGCTCTGTTGGGTCACTGGGCAACAACAACAATTTTCTTCAACTGGTGACCAGAAAAAAAAAAAGTTTGAAAACTACTGATCTATATTACAATCTTAACTTCTCCCATCCCCCCACCCCTGCTGTAAAAAGACAACATTGAAACCTGAATCCCTCCATTAACCGAAACTTTTTTTTAGATATTTTCCTAAAAGAACAGGAACTGTCATGACGACCTTATTTAGATTAAGCTTGTGGAGGGAATATAAGTTTCAGAGTTTCATTTTAGTTACATCATTGTTTTGAAGTACTGAGAGTGGTCACATGTAATAGGATTCTTCAAAGAAGACAACATTTATTTAGAACAGACAAAGAGAAAGAGACCTAACACCACTATTCCGTTGTCAGGGTGCCCTCCATGGAATCACTCTAAATCCCTGCTATTAGATACAATATAAGCCAATGTTGCTGACAGTCCAAACCACCATAAGGTGCAATAGACATTTAACACAATTTTCCCACCCAATCGTCAAGTGTTCCAGAGCTACATTACCTGTACATATATTCAGTTGTCTATCATTAGCAGGATAAACAAAACCAAACAAACCTATGCACGTCTTCTTAGCTTATCTTCTGTTACAAAGTTGTTTTTGTACTTTCAGGCAAGCCAAGCCTGTCCTAGATGTCTTATTATATAACAGCTTCATGATGTACCTTTCCCCTCCTGTCTCAAATCATTGTCTAGTTTAGAGAGCCATTAAAGCTAATCGCAATAAAAGCAACTATTTCTGTTCACATTAGAGGCAGGAGTGTATTTCGCAACCCTCAAACTCCAGTTCCTCTTCACAATCCACATGACCTAGCAATTCTCAGATCCACAGTAAAACACACCATGTGACTGTATTTGAAAATCTTACTGATCAGTTTCGCCACATGATGTATGGAGACAATTTACTGTTTATTCATTTTAGACTAGATTCAATGAGAAATCGGTGTAAATGGTGTAAGATGACCACTTTTAAAAACTCTTCTTGAAAATGCATCAACAGGCCAGACTTTAAGGAAGGTACATACCAGCACAATTTTGTCCGACTAAAGTGAGGTTCCCTCTGCCCCACCCCCCAAAACATTTCAGGAAGGTATATGTGTAAGCAGAGTCAGGATGAGCCCCACCCTGACATCTGGTGGTAAATTATGGGGAGTGCGGAAAGAAGTTTCGGTTATTTGCATGGGCACTCCCACCCCACTTAGCATACCGCAAAGCAGCATGGGATGATTATTTTCACAGCTGTGGGACCCCCAATTTCGTTGTTATTGGGGCAGGAGCAATGAAATGTTGTCACCCTGATTGGGTAAATGGGGAACTACAAAATTGTCTTGTGATGGGGGGTTTCATTGTCAGCAGGATAGCGCTTCCTAGACGGGGGACATGGGTTCCAAAACCCATTGGAGAGAGAGGCTGGGGACAGGTATCTGTACTTGGTGGTGCAGGCTCCTTGTGTGAGCCAGAAGCACCAGTTCCACCTATGCTTCTCTCCACTGTGGAATGTCAGAGTTAACTTTTGATTCCCTTAAGAATCTAGATGCAGATTACTGAGCTGAATTCACTGGTACTGGGGCTCCCCTACTATGAGCTGAAATCACTGAAGAGCTGGACTTGCTGAGCTGGACTTGCTGAGCTGAGAGCACTGTGCTAATGAGTGGAGCTGAAATCACTGAAGAGCTGGACTTGCTGAGCTGGACTTGCTGAGCTGAGAGCACTGTGCTAATGAGTGGGGGAGCCTGAAGCAGTACTGGCAGAGCGGAGTGGAGCAGTTTGTGCAGCCACTGGGTGAGTGGAGCTGAGCAGCTCGTGAGGATGGCTGGAGCGGATCACAGGACAGCTGGTGGACCAGAGCAGCTGGCAGAGTGGAGCAGCCCACAGAGTAAGCAGAGCTGAGCTGTTTGCGGGGACGACTAGTGGAAGCAGAACCCCACAAAGAGGCAGGGCAGTTGGCCCCGAACCACGTAAGGTGCCCCTTTTTACCTAGGCTGGGGAGGGGGACCTCTGCAAAGAGACTCTTGAACTCTGGGCTGCCTGACCCGGGACAGAGACTTTTGAATTGTGGGACTTTGGGGACTGTGGGTGATTTAGGGGGGTTGCTGGACTCAAGGGCCCAGAGAGAAGGACACGGCCCAAGTTGCTGGGGTGGGTCTTTGCTCACGGTTTGACCTATGAACTCCAGTTGAGGTATTTTCCAAATGTCATGCTTGTTGTTGTTTATCTTATGTAATTAAACCTTTTCTGCTACACCAAGAGTCTGTGCTTGCGAGAGGGGAAGTATTGCCTCCTTGAGGCGCCCAGGGGTGTGTGTAAGATTTTCCCAGGTCACTGGGTGGGGGCTCGAGCTGGTCTGCATTACGTTGTGGGGAAGGGACCCCTAGGTATTGAACCTGGCCCTTGCTGCTATCGTTTCAGCCTGGCAGAGGGGTTACATATGCATCTTTTGGAAAAAGTGTTTTTCAATTACAAAAAAGTTGCCTGACACATTGGGAGCTGCTATGGCTACATTCCCTCCCAAAGTTCATAAAAAACAGCGGTTTTCAGATCATCTCTTACATTCATACTTAATGCCTTATAACCCAAAGCCAATTACAAAATTAGGTCCCAATCTTTCGAAGGGATCTTCAGGGACTCCTTTGGAGTGAAACCCCTGCCTCTGTTTTCACAAACAAGGTCAGCTTCCAGACTGCTGCACTGGGCAGCACAGCACGGGGAAGAGGTGACCAGTCCTCTGTGGAGAAAGAAGTGGTTTGGGACGATTTAGAAAAGCTGGATGAGCACAAATCCATGGGGCCGGATGCACTGCATCCGAGGGTGCTAAAGGAGTTGGCGGATGTGATTTCAGAGCCATTGGCCATTATCTTTGAAAACTCATGGTGATCGGGGGAAGTCCCAGATGACTGGAAAAAGGCTAATGTAGTGCCCACCTTTAAAAAAGGGAAGGAGGAGGATCCGGAGAACTACAGGCCAGTCAGCCTCACCTCAGTCCCTGGGAAAATCATGAAGCAGGTCCTCAAGGAATCAATTCTGAAGCATTTAGAGGAGAGGAAAGTGATCAGGAACAGTCAGCATGGATTCACCAAGGGAAAGTCATGCCTGACTAACCTAACTGCCTTCAATGAGGAGATAACAGGCTCTGCGGATGAGGAGAAAGGAGTGGATGTGTTATTCCTTGACTTTAGTAAAGCTTTTGATACAGTCTCCCACAGTATTCCTGCCAGCAAGTTAAAGAAGTATGGGCTGGATGAATGGACTATAAGGTGGATAGAAAACTGGCTAGATCATCGGGCTCAATGGGTAGTGATCAATGGCTCCATGTCTAGTTGGCAGCCGGTATCAAGTGGAGTGCCCCAAGGGTCAGTCCTGGGGCCGGTTTTGTTCAATATCTTCATTAATGATCTGGAGGATGGTGTGGACTGCACACTCAGCAAGTTTGCAGTGTTGTTATAGCCATGTTATTCCCAGGATGAGACACAAGGTGGGTGAGGTAATATCTTTGATTGGTTCAACTTCTGTGGGTGAGACACAAGCTTTCAAGCACACTGTGACTGAGACAGTATCCTGTAATGTTCTGGACAAGCCTTATGGAATTAAGGTTAGCTTCACTCAATTAAGGTTAATACCTTACAGGTACATTGTGTTAAAAATACAGCCCTGTGTGTGTTATTGTGGCACTCTATGTACTTTCTCTAGTAGAGGGGGGGGATGCTAATGAACTGCCTCCATCATCAGCCTTAAGGCACCCACCCCACCCCCACAATGGGATATGCACTCATTCAAACTAGATTCCAAACACACAAAGACAATACTTTTGGAGTTTAAACTGACCTAGTGCCTTCTTCCTAATCCAGCAAATGGACAAGACCCCTGGGCCACACAAGACCCCAATCCCTACGGTAGAATTGAGAGGACTGGGCCTGCCAGAACCCATGTTAGGGTGAACTCTGGTAAGCTTATCATCATGCCTGTAGGTTTTTATTGTTAATATGGGTTTCTCTGAAGTGCATTTTTACCTTAAGAATACCATAGGCTTGCTTAGAAAGCAGCGTGGTGACGTATCTCTAGCAATCCCACTATTATCAGTCTCTGAAGAGAAAGCCTCCATCATCAAGCAGGCAGAGCACCACACTGTTTTCCAACTGAAGTTTTTCCAGAAAGCATGTAGCTTTATTTTAGTTGCCATTGTCGGGTCTGGAAGTCATGAATGTGAGAGTCATCCACCCAGCCACCATCTTTATTTTTTAACATACACAGACATTACTATGCCGTAGCATACTACAATGCCAAAGCAACCCTGCACACAAGGTATTTATCTTAGCTTCCCACACACACAGCTTAAAAAAAAAAATACAAGCCCTTTCACCTTGAATTAGTTTTTTTTGCTTTTCTCATGTTTACATAGCATTTTCACCATTTAAGCTTCTGAATCGCTACTGGAAAACACTGCTCTATGCTTAAAACAAGGTTAAAATCTTGTCAATCAAGACAGAAAAAAAATCCTGATATTATGCAGGCAGAGACTGTCAGCTTCTCAAGCCTGATCAATGAACAACTGCAGACAATCCTGACTAGAGAGAGCAAGTTTAGCAAAGGAAGTTGATAACTTCCTCCTCTAGTGTATATGTTGATGTTGTAAACAGATCAGACACTGGCAAAAAATAAGACAATACAAAAATGCAGCTGTTACACTTTAAAAAACTACAACAAGAATCTGATTAATATTGTAGCAGTCATTAAAATAATTTAGCTACAGGAAATATATCCTAAATTAGAGTCAGTTGTCAGAGAAAAAAAGTTGGTTCTTAGTTTTTCATTTATTTTATCTGATGAGATTAGTGCTAGCAATCCAATGTCACCTTTTTGGGAGGGGGGGAGGAGTGGTTCTAAAATTTTTATTTGAACTATTTGCTCATTTGTAACCTCAGCTACTTCCCCTGATTTGTATTATTGCCTCTCAGAGGCAGAATTATCATGTCTACATGGTTAATACTGGTTTATTTAAGGTGTCAGTTTTTCCAGCTGCAGAGCTTTGGAAGCCCTCATTGCAGGTAGCCACTCTAAGCCAATGGGAGAGAGCTCTCCTGGCAGCTTAATTACCCTGGTCTCTGCAAGCAACAGTAGCAATGTCGGTGGGAGAAGCTCTCCTGCCAATATAGTGCTGTCCACACCAGCGGTTAGATCAGTGCAACTTGTGTCGGCTGGGGATGGGGCTTTTTCACACCCCGAGTGACGTATGTTATACCAACATAAGTAGTAGTGTAGACATTGCCTCTGGACAATTGCACAGTTCACCAGTCTTCAAGCGGGACACAATTTCAGTCTGAGTATTTCTAGCCAGGCTATTAAAACAGGCAATCAACAAGCTTCTCTTTATTGAAAAGAGGATTTTTCCCCCTCCCCCCACCCTGTTCTTCCTTCTTTGAAAAAGGAATGAACCATAAACAAAAATTAATCTCACTAGAAGAAGTCACCCTGGAATAAAAGCATCTTTATTTTGAAAATGAGAATTGGAGCCATACATTAAAGGAGACTGTATAATGAATTCATTCGGGATTTGTGAAATACTATCATCAAAAAAGAATGGTTATGGGACAAGCGCAATGGAGGTTAGCTCAAATCATTTGTTACTAAAATGGTACTTGATGCTGACTAGACTGAGAAACACTCATTAGAAAAATCCAGAGCTCATTATTCAAAACAAAGAATCAATTTTGTTTATTGCCAGGCACTCTGGCTGCAAAATGCAGATCATCCAAGCTTAACAAAAGCCACATTCAGAATCAATGTACTGCACAAGGTTTGTAAGAAATTCAGTTATTCATCACATCAGAGCAGGACCTCATACCAGCAAAACACAGATGTGTTTTGGTGGAGTGGGAGAAGTGGAAGGGGGGGGGCAAAGAAACCAGAATTGTAAAGTAAATAGCTTCTACCTCATTCACTGTGTTACTAGTACAGAAGAAACATTAAGCTTTTGACGACGTTTTCTGGATGCTTTAGGGTTTTTGTAGCTTAGTATTTGAAAGTCTGGCAGAGACTAAAGGTTCTCACAGAATTACATACAGTGGTAAAATAAAATGTTTCCTAATTACTTATGTGGGATGGGATTTTCAAGATTCAGGGTTTTGTTTTAGTTTCCTGAACTACATCCTAGTCAAGGTCTGCAACAAAAGCATACAAGATAGGAACCATCTCAGCACTATAAATATTGTGTCTCAAGAAAAAGAAAAAGCCAAGCAGAAAAACACAATAGTCTCTGTTCCTGAATCTCTCCTCCACTGTAACACAGATCATGGGAAAGTGCTCTATATCAGGAGAGAAATGCAATGAAAAAATCTGCATGGGAAAGTCTGCACATAAAACTTATCCATACAGTATCTGCTTCTAACTAGTGCTGTTAAAATCGCTCTTTTAGGAGCACTAAGTTCACCCATAAATTTAAGAATAGAGAACAGGATGTGGATAGCAAAAGAATTTTAACAATAAAACTCTGCTACATTTGGAGCTGCTGTACATCACCTTTCCTTACTAGAATGCTCTTCAAGTGTCTTGCACTGAGTGACAGATCATTTTTCCTCCAGTTGTCTTCAAATGCTAGGTTTAAGAACAGCTGTTTTGTGTAGTATTGAGGTGCTCAACAAAAGTGAAGTTTCTGCTATGTGCTCCTTTGAAACTTACTGTGCCCATGAACACTATTTGATCTTATGAACATATTTGCCAGACAGATGTCACAATTCCAATCTCAACTCCACCTAGAGGAAGAAGTTAGCCTGTACAGTCAAGGAAGGAAATTCATCTCTAAAGCAATAGCACCCTCTCAGACTTGCATCAAAGGAAGGAAAGGGGAAACGCAGTCACACACACACATTTTTTAAATGAATACCGGTACTCAAAAGTCTATCTGCATTTATGCTACAGAAGTTGCTTGCTGCAAGTCGTATGAGCAAGTCCCAGAATGTTTAATATGGATAAATGTGAATGTTTATCTGAATCTTTTGGTCTTCAAAGCAACAAAAAAACACACACCAACACACCAGGGGGTGAAAGTCTTGCAATACCATCCTCCCAGAAGCATGGAATCCCTATTCTCACAGCACTTACACAAGTGAATGACTCCCAGTGAAATCAGTGGGTGTTCAGTGCTTGCTTAAGGGCTTTCCTTAATTGAGTTCACGTTTTGTAGAGCTACAAGTAAGTATTTGCATTGGACATGTTTGTACCCCTGTTGTTCACTTTCCAAAAGCTCTCCAGCAGATGAGTTCACTGGTAGAAATAACTAGTGTAAGAAAATGATCATAAGGGAGTGGGGGCTAGAGGGGAGGCTGGTACTCATGGAGCAAGTGTTCTTTGGATATTTCACAATTTCAATTTCAACTCCACCTAGAGGAAGAAGTCATGGTTGCACAAAGCAGCTGTCATTCAGAGCTACTGCTTCACTGCTGCTGGTGTAGCGCTCTGCTCACCTAGATGAGCAAAGTTAGCTTTAGCGATGTGCTCAAACTGCTGAAGCAAGAGCCAAGTTAAGAAAAGGATTGGCAAATTAAAGTAAATGAACCCTAGTGCCTTTGCTAAACAAACACACACACACACAGAGATTCCGAGAAGTAGATAGAAGGTAACATAGCCTAGATAAGGCCCTTGTACAGTTACTGTGTCACATAAGTAATAGACATGGAAAATGTTGCCAGGGAAGATGTTTAAATCAGAAACTAGATAGTGATCGAGTTCAATAAGCATGCAGATTTGTTTCTAGAGAGAAAAAGGGACGGGGATAAAGAACTTAATAGAAAGGTGAGAGATAAATGGGATTGAATATCAACCAATGAAAGGCAGATATGTTTGATCAGACAGACTTTTCTTGTTCTTCAAATCTGCAGAAACATTGTCTTTGTACCAAGAGTAAATATGGCAATTTTCAGGCTGAACAAGTTTTTCCTAGGTCAGAGCTGTAAGGTTCTAAAAATAGATAGATAGTTAAGGTTGCATTTTGCTTCCATTATAAATAAGGAGAGTCCATTGCACAAGCACAATTTAACTCATGGATTATCTGGCATACACAGAATACTACGCAGCACAAGCACACACTACACATTTATCAAAGGTAGCGGAAAGACTGGCTAAATAAGGTGTTTGGCCCCCATCTTTGCTACAAAACATCTACCTAATACTGCTCCAAGATTCTTCGGGTTTTGAGCTAAATAAATCGAGTAGCCCTGAGATTTGACAGAGGCAAGAAATTCAAGAGGATTCCCAAACTGTATTGTTATATACAAACAAGGTATTTCGAAGGCTCCATTTATATTATACAATTTAAACAGTCAAAAGAAATGTAGCCAGTTCCTTTTAGGGGCCAGCAGGCCTAGTGTGTAGGCCACAGCTTGACAGTTCTTCCCTTACTGAAGTCTGGAGGTGAGATGGTGGGCAGAGGGGGAAGGTATGGGGACCCAGGCCCTCCCTCTCCACCAGTCACACGCAGCCCTTTGGGTGCTGGGATGGATTGGTTCCTCTTCCTGGTGCACCTGACAATCTCCCCTGAGGTGGGTCTCACCTCCCCACTCTGTTTTGGGGTGTAGTCACAGAAGTTCCCATTCAGTCTCAGAAACTGTCAGTCAAATAAGTATTCTGCAGGCCTTCTTCTTAGCGTCCAGTTATTTTCACTTAGTAGGGGGTGGGCCTTTCCACATAGTCCAGACCCTCTCCTGTGGATCACTTTGCCTCCAGAAGCTGCAAACCAGCTTGCTCCATTTGGACATCCTCTCCTTCTCTCTCCCTAGCTGGTAAGAGTCCCCTTTTGAGAAGATCCTTCACTTAAAGCATGCTCTACAGCTGTTGATGGGTGGGGCCCCTCTCCGTCTAGTACTCTCCTTCCCTTCCTAAGGCCTTGTCTACACTACAGAGTGTTGTTGACAAGAGTTATGTCGACACTCAAAAAGTGCTATAATAAGAATCAGTATTGCATGTTCACACTCACTCCCTCGGTCAGCAGAGTGTGTCCACAGTTGGGGCATTATCATTGACTGTGAGCAATGCACTGTGGGTACCTATCCCACAGTCCCGCTCGACACCTTCTGTCGCTAGGTCTTGTTGGAAAGCAGAGCAGATCACAGTTCATCTTGGGCCTGGGCTCAATGTGCTATGATGCATTGCTTTCTGTCCCAGCATTCCATGGGCTTCCGGCTTTCCCTCACAGCATTTTTCAACGGCCCTGGTTTGCTGTGCACCCCAGCATCTTTGTGAGAAGGAATGGATCCCGCACTGCTCTCCTAGGCTCTGATAACTGTCATTAAGGCACTGTGGATAGCAGTGCAGTTAAACACGAAGTTCCTAATTGAAGAAGACTCCCAGTTGCCTGACATGCTGCATGATATGGATAGGAACAACTTTAGATTGCTTTTGGCATTTACGGAACAGCTGCAGATGATAGACTGTCGCTTTGGGACTCGAGAAACAAGCACTGAATGGTGGGATCACATTCTCATGCAGGTTTGGGATCATGAGCAGTGGCTAAAGAACTTTCAGATGCAGAAAGCCACCAGATTGACAAAGCCAGAAGAGTACCCAGAAGTCACCTACTACAAGACAGGCCCAACAAAGAAAGTCACTAGCTGTCACCTTCAACCCCCAACTAAAACCTCTCCAGCACATCAAAGATCCTCAACCTATCCTGAAAGATGATCCCTCACTCTCACAGATCTCGGGAGACAGACCAGTCCTCGCTTACAGACAGCCCCCCAACCTGAAGCAAATACTCACCAGCAATACACACACACCATACAACATAAACAGTAACCCAGGAACCTACCCTTGCAACAAAGCCCGATGCCAACTCTGTCCACATATCTATTCAAGTGACACCATCATGACACCATCATAGGACCTAATCACATCAGCCACGCCATCAGGGGCTCGTTCACCTGCACATCTACCAACGTGATATATGCCATCATGTGCCAGCAATGCCCCTCTGCCATATACATTGGCCAAACCGGACAGTCTCTATGCAAAAGAATAAATTGACAAAATCTGACATCAGGAATCATAACATTCAAAAACCAGTAGGAGAACACTTCAACCTCTCTAACCACTCAGTGACAGACTTGAAGGTGGCAATTTTACAACAACAACAACAACAAAAAAAAGCCAGACTCCAAAGAGACTGCAGAACTTGAATTAATATGCAAATTAGATACAATTAACTGAAGTCTGAACAGAGACTGGGAATGGCTGGGCCATTACACTAATTGAACCTATTTCCCTATATTAAGTATCCTCACACCTTCTATGGGTCATCTTGATTATCACTTCAAAAGGTTTTTTCCTCCTGCTGATGATAGCTCATCTCAATTGATTGGCCTCTTCCAGTTGGTATGGCTACTTCCACCTTTTCATGTGCTCTGTATGTATAAATATCTTCTTGCTGTATGTTCCAGTCTATGCATCCGATGAAGTGAGCTGTAGCCCATGAAAGCTTACGGTCAAACAAATTTATTAGTCTCTAAGGTGCCACAAGCTGGGCTGGCTTTAAGCAGATTCACCCGATTCCCCAGAATTGGGCCCTGCGCCAGAGGGCCCTGTGCCAAAGGGGGCCCCGCTCCAGGGGTCTTCAGCAGCATTTCAATGGCAGGGGGTCTTCAGTGCCGCAGAAAACCCAGAGTGGACTCCCCGCTGCCGAAGCCCCGGACCGCTGCCGAGTATTCCAATCGGGCCCCACAGGTCGTAAAACCAGCCCTGGCCAGAAGTACACCTGTTGTTCTTCCTGGAACTGTGTGGGGAGCTTGCCCCAGCACTACGGCACAAGAACACCAGAATGAGAGCTGTCCTATTGGTAGAGAAGTGCATGGCAATCGCTGCATGGAAGCTGCCAACTCCAGACTGCTACCAGTCAGTCGGGAATCAATTTGGAGTCATGAAGTTGACCATTGGGGCTACATTAATGCAAGTGTGCAGGGCAAGTAATTGCATCCTCCTATGAAGGAGCAGGACTCTGGGAAATGTGCATGAAATAGTGGATGGCTTGTAGAAATGGGTTTCCCTAACTGTGGATGGGTGATAGATGGCGCACACATTCCTATGGCTCAAGCGCAGCTGGGACTTCACAGCTTCCTCTCCCCATATACTGAGTAGATCCAGCAGCTCCACAGTGATCCAAGCAGGAGAGCGTTTGCTGCATTAAGCTGCCATGATCACCTGGGAAGATGCAGTGAGACCTCTCCACACAGACAACAGGAAGCGGAATTTCAAACATTCTCAGGGCTTCTAAGGGGGAAGGGTGGAGGGTTGTTTACCTGGCTGCAAGGCAGCAGAGTTCAAACTACTGACCACAGCAGTCAGGCTGGGCATTGTGGGACACTTCCTGGAGACCAATTAAAGCGATAAAAATCAAAGGTGGTGTTTACACTGAACTTTGCCGACAAAAAAATTGTGCAAAAAGCCTTCTCTCATTGGGGTGGTTTTATTTTGTCGCCAAAACAGGGCATTTTTGCCACCAAAAGTCACATTACAGAGCTGCCTTTTGTCGACGAAACTTTGTAGTGTAGACGAAGCCTAAGTCTCCATATGGGACTCTTAATTTGATTGCTATGGACAGAACATCTAATGCCAACCACAGTAACAGAGTGAGCACTGCATAGGGCCTTCAAGCTCGGAGGAAGAAATTCCAGAGAGCTGCCTGGAACAGTTAGAGATCCGATTCCCCAGAGAACCTCTGCAGACCAGTCTCCTTTTGCCTGTGTTGAAAGCCTCAAGGTCTCTCCAGCAATTGTCCCTGGACAGTGTTACTATTTCCTGACCCCTGGAGTTTAGGCTCCTTCTGCAGGCACTCAAAGAGTGTAATCCAGGCCTGAAGAGACTGAGCTTCCATGATATGAACCTTGCTGACTACCAGAAGGAATTACTGGAGCCCTAGACACACACCTCTGCACCATGTAATTGCTTCAGGTTATCACTACATTTGTGTTAGTGGAGGAGGGCTTCAATGACTATTCTTGGCTCTAGAAAATAGATGTTCTTGCTTTCATGTTGATCTTGTTCCTTAAACTACCTGAAAGTATCATAGTGGCAGCTACTCACCAAAGTTAGAGGTTGCAAGCAGTTCTGAGCCCATATCTCCAGTTTTATCATGCGTTACTTCTATTGCTCCTTACTGCTTTTCATCAATAACTCAGAATTGAACAGACACCAGGGTATTGCATCCAGTGAATGCAACAAACATCTGTATTGTTCAAGAAAATTGGGCAAGTCTGAATACTTATCTCTTTCATGAGTTGCCTTTTTAAGTTTTGTTTCTGCTTCTTACTATAGCATGCTGTGGACTTCCTTCTCAAAGAATTTCCCCCCCTGCAATTGTGTGAGGTTGGTACAATCCCAAAACAAAAGTAATCTTTGACATGACATCATCCTCAATTCACTGCGAATCCACATGCAGTCTTGTGTTTGTCGTCTGTTTGTTACCTCTTTGGACTGTGTCTTTCTAGTTCTCCCCTGCCCCCAGAAGTCAGAAGTTTATTCCTTCCCCTGAAGGCTATTGAAACCATTACAATCTCCGTAAATACTTTAAAATAGCCCAAATAGCCATGTCTTGCATTGGTATTCAGAGTCTAGATATGTAAATCTTAGTTATTTGCAGTGACATTTTCTGATAGGAATATGTAAATAGGCCTATACCTACTGATATTAGGAATTCTCCTAGGGAGACTGGTCACCAGATTAGAATCACTGTCTGTACATATTGTTTAGCTCTTAGTACATTTTAGGGGAGAATATCCCACAGTTCTCCCCTCCTCTAGTCTTTATTGAAACCCTACAATGAAACAAGCCAGTCCTGAAAATTTCCACTTCCACTGGCTTCAAGCATGGCCCCTCTTGATCATGTCTATCAGGTACTTAAAGAGACAAAATGGGTGAGGTAATATCTTTTATTGGACCAACTTCTGTTGCTGAGACACACAAGCTTTTGACCTCTGTAAGCCTGAAACCCTGTCTTTTACAGGTTCATCCAATAAAAGGTTTTACCTCAGCCATCTTGTCCCTCTAATATCCTGGGACCAACATGACAACACCACCACTACATATCAGGTACTCATGGCATTTGAGAAACAGGAGCTTTGCAATCTCTGGAGGGAGATTTTCAGAAAGTTAATGGCATAATGCAGATCAATCTTAGCACTCATCTATCGATCACCGCACACTTCCCATTTGTCTAGAACATGGCCTTGAACAGCAGTTTTCAAAAAGGGGTCTGTGGAGCCGGTTTCCAGGGGCCATGGGGCTGAAGCCCAGTGGCCTGAACCCAGCACCTCCAACATGGCAGAAGCCATAAGCTCTGAGGCTTTCCCTCTCATTCCTCTCCAGGCGCCTGGAGGTTTTTACAGCATGTTGGGGGCCTCAGAAGGAAACAGGTTGAGAATCCCTGACCTAGAGTTAAGGTCATGGTCTTTTCAATGATACTGGAGAATTCTTTTAAAGGTAGTCATGGCTTAAAAACTGAAGCCATTTCTTCACACTAGTCGGCTCTAGTATACAGTTGAAGAGCTTATTCTTAATAAACCATTGTTCATAAAATTATGGTTTAAGGTAATGGTGGGCTGTTAGAAAAAGATGAGGAAAAGTAAGAATGGCTCAAGATAAGCCACTTCTCAGCAAACACCTGAGGATTGTTAAGGGATAATTCCAGCCTGGGTCGACACACACAGGCTACTAGAGCACACACTAGCACTATTAAAAAACAGCCATGCACACAATGCTTTGAAGTCATGACTCAGGCTGGAGCCCTGACTCTGAAGCCCATTCCCCATCTAGGCTTCAGAATCCAAGCCACAACTCCCAAGAGCTGTCTACACAACTATTTTTAGAGTGCTAAATCCCCACGGCTTGCTGTTGTGGGCCATGTAAAACGCATTCAAAAAGTCCTGGGAACACAAGAGAATTACAGGCAGCTTAACTCCTGCCTCCGCAAGAAGTTGTAGCTACATTGGCAGGAAAACTTGTCTGAGCACTTAAGTCAGTATAACTTATGACATAAATTGTACCAAACTAATGTGTAGTGTAGGCATAGGACAGATGTGTGCAGACTATTTAAAAAACAAGTATCACTCTAAACTCTTATGTAAGCAATACTTGTTAAGAAGGCTGTCCGATTCCTGTACACTCCTGGTCACAGACTCCCAATGGGAGGAACCACAGGTGCCAGAACTCAGGTCAGAGCCATTGCATAAGCACGGCTGACACACAAGGTGCCGTAGCACAGGGCCTGGTCTAAGAATGAGAAAACTGCAGAATTTCACCTCAGAATAGGTAAAGGCATAAGGCCAGACTCCTGAGGGAGTGTGTACTCAGAGACCCAGTGCTTAATTCGTAATGAAAAACGTGCTGGGGCTCAAGCAATATTTTACTTTCACAATTGATGCGGCAAGCCCAAAAAGGTGCCATGGCTATGAACTGCCAAGCCTAGCGGTGCTGGGGCTCAGTCCTGGCATAAATTAAGCACTGCAGAGACAAAGGGAGCAGAGATACACTGCTGGTGGAAGCTATCAGGGTTAAGTTAAAAGCTGTCCCTTGAAGTTTTAACTTATGCCAGAGCGGGGTGACAGAGTCAGGGAGCTCTCCTTGGCAGCTTTTCTCCCTCCTCTCCCCCCCCCCCCTCCCCAAACACTATACTGAAGCTGTGCTCAGGGGCAATGGAGACTAACCCCATAAGTCACATCTTCCCTATTTTTGATGGAGTCATTTTGGCTACAGAGAGAACAGCAGTGGGAATGATGATTTCACAAGAGGTTTTTCCTCCTTTGTCCAGAGTTTGAGATAAATAGGTGTTAAACAAGAAGAGTAAACAAAACCAAACCAATTTAGACAAATCAGCCTAGATCTCCCATCCATTCTCAGTTAAAGCAACAACCAGGCTCTTGTGATGTCAGAAGACCACTACCTCTTCTGTTTTATCAAAGCACCACAGGGATGTCAGAAGAGTTGTTTCCAAAAGATAACAAAACTGGTATTTCTAGTGTAACGAGATTACAGGAAGTATATAAAAAAATAGCTTTGGGATTTTCTTTGTACAGTTGTAGAGTTGGCACAAGGCTCAAGCAGGTTCCTTTGTAGATCAGCTTTACAGTAAATTCATTACATTTATAATGTTTGATACGTGCAAAAATGAGAATGAAGTGTTACAATTCAGGTTTCCACAGCAACGCTAACTCACACATTCAGTACTTGAATCACACTATTTGTATTAAATACTTCTCTTAATATACAGACTCAGCAGGGCAGAGTTACGGTTAATTCAGAAGCCTTAGCTTTCACATTTCAAATACTGCAATTTTAATGCTGAGAAACTTCTGAATCCTTGGTTTATTTAAATAAAAGGATTGTGGTCATGGTGTTTACAACTAATTACAGACAATTTGAGGAAACTGGATTTTAATTAACATTTGCATTTAAACTTCCTATGTTACCCAGTTATGGTTTGGGTATTTAATTCTGCTTTCCACCCACCCCACGCCTTGCCCACTGCACACACACTTAAGCAGTCCCTAGAATGCATTCAAATACCTACACCGAGGCATCCAGTTGTAAGTTACTTACTGCACAAAGGACCTGAGGATACTTACATTACCACTAGAACTAGCTACACCATGTGGTAAATGTGTCGGTGGTCTGAGGAGAAAAGCCCAGAGGTGGAGTTGTACAATATTAGTTTGAGGGACCTAACCAACAGAAATCTCTATCTGTATAATGCACTCAAGTGAAGGCGTTCTGCACATAACTGTCAAGTCAATCAATTGATAGCAAAGAGGCTGGGAGGAGCAATTTAATTAAAGTATCAGAGGGGTAGCCGTGTTAGTCTGGATCTGTAAAAGCAGCAAAGAGTCCTGTAAAAAGACCAGGAGTACTTGTGGCACCTTAGAGACTAACAAATTTATTTTAGCATGAGCTTTCGTGAGCTACAGCTCACTTCTTCGGACGCAAAGAGTCCTGTGGCACCTTATAGATTAACAGAAGTATTGGAGCATGAGCTTTCATGGGTGAATACCCACTTCGTCAGATGCATATTAATTAAAGTGCATATTGATCTGTGACACTTTAAAAAACGCCACTGTTAGAAGTAAGGGTGGGGAAGGGTGGAGTTCCTGCTGTTCAACAATTGAAACAACAGGTATTAAAACAAGCACTGAGAATACAATGGAACAACATTAATGGGCAGGGTTAAAAACAAATAGCATCCAAGGTGAATAGGATGCCGTATTAGCAATGATGGAGCACATTTGCCGAGGCACCAGGACTGGAGGATAAGATGTGGTAAAAAAAAAAAAAAATCAAAGTCCTGTCTGCACTACAGTTCCACCATTACTACCACCAGCGGAGTGGAAACGTGTGACTTACGGGTAAGGCAGCCACAATTCAGCTCTTTTGCACATTATGGGATTTAAGTTAATTTTATAAAGCTGACGTTAACTTAAATCCCATAATGCGCAAAAGAGCTGAATTATGGTTACCTTGGAAACTACACACTTGAATTTCTTTATACTATGGAGGTTTTTATGGATCTTTGCATTTACATTTTAATACAGACTTGTACCTCACTGATGCTTAAGATTCCTGTCTGTCACACTCAATTGTTCACACTTTCTACAGCATAGTTGTTCAAGATTTCATTTTAGTTTGAACACACCTGATATTTTCCAGTTAGTGGATTGAGGGGAAAAGAATACTGGATAAAAGCTGGTGGACTCATACATAAAAAACCCAAAATGAGGTCACATCTGCTCCCTTTAGAAAAGGTAGCTGTGGCAAGAGGGACCACACCTTTACATACAAGTCTGGCACACGGTAAAATATTTCACAGTGAACTATTATTACTCCTCAGCAAAATAGGAACACATTGTCTGCTAAGGAGCTTTGAAGGGCACCACACACCTTTCAAACCCAATACCAGACCAGGCCGAAGAGCAGCCATTTTCCTCACCACTAAAATATATACATGCACATTTTAAATAATGACAACCATCCTGTGAATCAATGAATGATGATTGTTACCTCCAGTAATTAATGGTCTTCTGGGCAGCAGCTGTGGGACCGGTTATGCCGATAGTGGGTTTCCAGGGCAATGCGCACTGTTCCAGGTTGTGCAATCAAGGTAGCCAACCTGCCAATTGAGCTTCCCAGCAGTCACTGATGGAATGTGTCCTTTTTTCCCCACCCCAGCAATACACTGACAAAAAAAGGGGCCCAAGTTAATGGTAAATGCAAGCCTTAGCTGTGTCATCATGACTAGTATCTAGGATGTGCCAGATACCACATTTCAGGATTCTGGACTTTTTGAAGTAGGCAAAGGACAGCTCTTTTCTCACCAAGCAAGAGACAGTTATAGTCTCTTTCCCCTTGTGACCACAGGCAACGACTTTTGCCATAGCTAGTAATCAAGAGAAGGTTTCACAGTACAAGGAGGTGGAGAAGTGCACTTGCAGAAGCTTCCAATAGATCTGGATATGTAACTGTACTGTCAAAACAAGTAGTATGTCCATCACTGGTCTTACAAGTACTGAGGGCTATACTGGAAGGGGGGGTTGCTTTTTATTTTGGTTTTTATTTTATCTGGGTTTTTATTTTGGTTTTTATTTTATCTGGGTTTTTATTTTGTAGCACTGCACCTTTATAATGCAGTGTCATATACTATTGTGCTATGTGAGAAGTAAAATAGGATTTAATTGAGTTATAGTCTGCCAGCAAGAGGCAATAGAGCAATCCAAGAATCACCTGTAGTTCACTGCCCTGAAAATTTGGCATTTAAAAAAATACCTTAAAGTTCACCAGACAGAGGACACTCATGGCCATCGGTTCCAGTCTGCCAGAGAGCTAACTGGCCCAAGATCCTAGGCTTGTTTTCCAAGGGTTCATTGCTATCTAAAAACAACAATGACATCCACTAGGCCCAATTTAAGGAGTTAAGCAACTCACTCACTATAGCACTTTAAATTTTGAAGAGGCATATGAAGGCAACCATCTCCCCAACACAGCTCCCCATTCTCCCAAACAGGGTATTACAGTACACGCTGTAAAAAGCCTATTTGGAAGAACGGGGAGTGGTGTGGGGGAGGTTCTATTGCCTTTAATCTTGATTCTGGTTAGATGCCTCTTCAAATTTGAAGTGCTATAAAAAAATGCATATTTTTCTCACGTCCCCATATACTGATTTATTTACATAATGGCCACAATACTAAGCAAGACTACCACAAATCAAACCCTTAGAAACAAAGAACTATGAGTTACAAGCCATAAAGTGAAAAAATTTACAGATGTAACAAGCCATGAGTTGGCTCAGTGACTGCAGAAAGTCTTGTGCTCTGTTAAAGATTCTTATTCCAAAAGTCAGTTTAAAGATCATTTTGTGGAGTCCAAACAAGCAAATACTGGCTGAGATTTTTTTAATGCAGCTATAATTTAGTTCAGTGAACCAAGATCTAGCAAGACTTTGACCTAACCAGAATAGTGAAGCAGAGTTACTTGAAAATAGTTATTAGTTATCCATATATTGAGTGAGAGTTTCCCAGTAGTAATTCCATGGAACTAGTGTGCCTTGAGCAGCCAATTATGTAGCTGCCCACTACATCATCCACTGCATCAAAGCCCAGTTTTGCTCTCTTAGCAACACCAATCAGCAAAAGAGAACAATACAAGGATGCTACAGAGCCAAAGTCTGGGCTTGTTTTGTTCCCAGGGCCGGCATTTTGGGTGGACGACCACCCAAGGTGCCATGGTCAAAAGGCAAGGAGCGGAGCGGGCCCAGAGTGCGAAGCCGCAGAAGGGAACTTGGGACAATGGCAGAGGGGCAGGGAGGTAGGAAGACACCATGGCCTAGGGGCAACCTGGAGGGGCTGGGGGAGGACCAGGGGGTCACCAAAATAAGTTTGCCCAGGGAGCTATTTTCCCTAAGGCCAGCCCTGTTTGATCCCCACCCCGAGCACAGGAAACAAACTCACAATTGCTCTCCCAGTTCTCTTTGCTAGAAAACTCCTACACCTATAGCATGCACATTGCTCCTGGGAGAATTCTGCACCCCTGCAGTGGTGCAGAATTCATGTGTCCTGCAGATTTCTTTGCTCCCCCACAGAAAAGTGACTTTCTGATGGGGAAGCAAAGGAAAGCTGCAAGAGCAGTCACATTCCCCTCCCCAGCAGCACAGGTGCGTTATTTCGGGCACCCGGAGGAAAGGTAAACTACTGCTGGGGATACCCTGGCTGGTGCTGGGTCAGACCCACCCCCATACCAGAGCCCCCACACACCTCCACCCCACCAAGCCTTACCCCTTGCTTCCAGAGCCCCCTCTCCTGCATCCAGCTCTTCCCAGCCTCACGTAGGGCTGGAGATGCCCTGACGCATGGCTCCTACCCTGCACCAAGCTCAAATACTAGTCCTGGTTGGGCTGGGTGTGGGGGACAGCAGAGCATTTCCCCCTTATGGAGTGGCCAGGGCTGACCCACTCCCAGAAAGCTCCCCCGAGCTCACACCCCATTGCTCCTCAGCTGCAGAAAGAGGGATCAATGTACAGTGAGATGCTCCACTACCTGCCCAACCCCTGGGCATCCAGACCCCCACACACACCCAAACCTCCACCACAGAGTCCCACCCCCCATCACACCCAGCACTCCCTGCTGAACCCCACCCCCATTGCACCCAGACCCCTGCTGAGCCCCAACCCTTGCATCTGAACCCTCCCTCCTCCCATACCCAGACCCCACTGATCTCTCCCTCCACATCCAGACCCTGCACCTGAAGCAACCCTGCTGAGCCCCCCCACACTTGAACCACCCTGACAAGCCCCCACCCCCCCACACACACATCTTGACCACCCTGACAAGCCCCCATACTCAAACACCCACCCGCCTGAGCCCCAACAACCTTCATCTGGACCGTCCCTGCAGAGTCCCATTGCCCCTACATCTGGAACACCCTCCCCCCCCCCGAAAACGAGCACCTTTGCATCCAGATCTCCCTGCACCCAGACCCCACACTGAGCCACCCACACAGAACCCTCTCACCCCACACCTGGATTCCCCCTCCCCCCCCCCCCACACACACAAAGTCCCTTCACACTTGGATCCAGTCAGGCTGAGTCTGCCTGCCCTCACCTGGTCCACCTGGCACAGAGGGGCAGGGCCCTGGAGTGTTTCTTGGGCAGGCCCAGCCCTTGTGCTGTGTCAGGATTGAATTCTTTATCAAAAAGGTCACACTAAGAAAGTTAAATAAGTTTTTGCAAACAAGTGGCAGCTATTTAAATTGTATAAATTGACAGCTATTTAAATTGATGGTTCTGATTTCATGTCTTTATTATATAAAAAAAGACATGAAATCTTCCTAAACTTCCTATGTTATTAGGACCCAAATATTGTGGCATATGAACGGTAGTCCCCCCAACTCCCATGTTCCCCCAACCTGTAACAGATGAAAGTATATATTAGCTTGATGTTACAGTATTCAGGCCATTCTTAATATATGTATTCCTTGAACAGGTATCTCTACGGTTTTATAAATATTGAGATAAATAGTTTAACACATTAAGGAACATGCAGCCCCAACCAGCATTTTGCCATTGTTGGGTTTGCTTATTTATATTCAGCCAATACAATAAACTTTTTCTCCATAGATCTCAGAATAAATGCAATCAAATCCCAATCTTTAATGGCTTCACCTTCCCATTTCATTTTATTACCCGCAGATTAGTTTTTCCCTCTACCTTCCTACCACCCCAAAACCACCACCACAACCCAGTCATGAGCAGAGGAACAAAGTGGAAAGCAGAGGTTCTTTAGAAATCTTGTCAAGTTAATTTTGCTGATGCACTTGCACATGCACAAAGTGAAAACAGATCTTACAAAGACGTACTCTTCATAGCATTTATCTCAAGCCTGGCATCACTGTAATAGGCCAGAATCTAAGTTTTCTGATGACAACCCCCAAACACATTCAGTTGCTGAGAAGATTCCCAGGCTTTAAAAAAAGGTCTTATTTCTACTCACTCTCATGCATACACTCTGTAATGCTATCTGGTGTGATAACGCATAAGAAGAGATTTTAAAGTCTAGTAGAAGCTGTGCAATTGAAACAATTTTTGATTTTCTAAATAATAAAGTACAGGAAATATGGTAGCTTATCTCCAGCCTAGAAGTGGAACTTTCCCAAAGCTTAAAAAACACCCAAGAAATGATTGTACACAAGTTCCTGCATGGTGTGCGTGTGTATATATATATTATATTAATAAAGATATAGTGAGTTGGTATGAATGATTCCAATAAAATGAAAATTAATTTTCCTTTATTACCAGGCTAAAAGAAGGAACACCTATTCAAAGAGAAAGACAAAAAAATGGATTTAACAGCTTTGTTTTGGCTTGCACTCACACATTCTCTCCTCCATGCTTCCTGCCTCCATTCTCATGACCAGTAGGGTTTTTAAGTTTACAAGAATCCTGATCTCTAAAAGCACAAATCTGGCATGTAGCCATATCCTGCCAGCTCATAAGAATCAAGACAGACCTCAGGGAGAAAAAACTGCAATTATATATACCGCATTTGTTGCCCAGTCAGGACTGTATCTATATAGCAGCTCTCATTTTAGAGGGACAAGCAGTTTGGTTTGTTTTTTGGGGGTTTTTTTGGTTGTTTTTTGGGGGGGGGGGGTTGTTTTTTTAAATAAAGCTTCCACACCCACCAAGCAAGAGTCTGGGCATATCGGACTTCACAGTACTTCCTTATCAACATTTTACTTATTTCCACAGCTAATTTATCTATCTGCTGCACAATAAGTGTTTTAAATTCATACTATGACATTGCACTCTATATGATTTTATGAAAATATGCTAATGTGTGTGACTATAACGTGACTGGAATATACTTCATAAAAAAGATTTCTTGTAAGGTATTACAAAGCTTATAAACTAATGTGTGTGGTCATCCTATTTGTATAAATGTATCACTTGTATCTGAAACTAGAAATATGAAATAACTCTGAGGTCCTATTGTAGTTATGCGAAGTGTGGGCCATTAGTGGTGGTTTGACATCTTAATGGCTCCCATCAACCAGGACAATTGACTCTGTTTGTTGGCTCTGATGGCTCTGTTTGTTTGCAGGCCATCTTGAGAGTCAGGCTGGGAGGAATGAGGGCTTGAAGGCTTACAGTGATATGTGATCATGTCACCTGGACTGGAATCCATCTTTAATCTGGTGCTTTTCCATTTAGGAGAGGGTGGGAACCCAGAGAGGGACAAAGGATTCCCGCCTTGTGCAAAAGATATATAAGGGGGTGGAACAGAACAAAGGGGGCTGCAGTCATGAGAAATCCCCTAGCTACAACCTGAGCTGAAACAAGTACTGTACCGGGGAAAGGACTGGGCCGAGACTGAGAAGGCATCCAGTCTGTGATGGAAACTTACTGGAACATCTCCGAGGGTGAGATTTCATCTGTAATCGCTTTCTTACAGTATTAGGTTTAGACTTGCCTGATTTTATTTTATTTTGCTTGGTAATTCACTTTGTTCTGTCAGTTATTACTTGGAACCACTTAAATCCTACTTTTTGTATTTAATAAAATCACTTTTTACTTATTAACCCAGATCTCTCTCTCTCAGTGTTATAGAGGGCGAACAATTTATGAGTTTACCCTGTATAAGCTTTATATAGGGTAAAAAGGATTTATTTGGGGTTTGGACCCCACTGGAAGTTAGGTATCTGAGTGCTGGAGACAGTAACACTTATTAAGCTGTTTTCAGTTAAGCCTGCAGCTTTTGGAGGACTTGTTCAGACCTGGGTCTGGGTTTGTAGCATACTGGCGAGTCTGGCTCAAACAAGCAAGGTTCTGGAATCCCAAGCTGGCAGGGAAAACAGGTTAGAAGTAGTCTCAGCACATCAGTTGGCAGTCCCAAGGAGGTTTCTGTGATCCAACCCGTCACACATAACTTCACTTTTATTATCAAAAAGCTACAATATCAAAGTCAGTATGACAGTGCGTTGAAGGCTTTTGAAAGCCACACACATCTTAATTCCAACTGATGTTAAACACTAAACTGAACTGCAGTGACCAGCAGTAGAACTGTGTTCCTGTTTCCTTGTATACAGTCCCATTCTTGAAATGGAATGTTTACAGAATTGCACTTGTTTCTGTCACATGGGACAGGGCTATCTGATCACATGTTTTTCTGCTGTAGTAAAATCTTCTTACGCAAAGCTATTAAAAATCAACATTTAAAAGGAAGTATGAAAGAGCCAGAGGCACAAAGGAACCAAAAATTAGTAGGATTTACTCCATAGGCTGCAAAAAAGAACGTAGAAGCTCTGAATACATCTCTGGTTTTGCTCCTATGATTTATTATTGCACCCCAGCTGTTACAATGCAAAGTATCATGTATCCAGAGTTCACTGTGGTTTGGAGGGCAGGAGATTTCAAATCTACTTACAAAAAACCCAGTGTATACCCCTTACAAATCTTGTTTAAGCCCTAAGCTTACATCCCTCAAAGGGTTCTGTATTACAGTAGAACCTCAGAGTTACAAACACCTCGGGAATGGAGGTTGCTCATAACTCTGAAATGTTCAGAATTCTAACACATTAGAGTTGTTCTTTCAAAAGTTTACAACCAAACATTGACTTAATACACTTTGAAACTTTACTACCCTGGAGAAAAATACTGCTATACTTTTTTTTAAAAGTAGTTTACATTTAACACAGTACTGTTCTATTTGTCTCTGCTACTCCCTGATTGCATACTTCTGGTTCCGAATGAGGTGAGTGGTTGACTGGTCAGTTCACAACTCTGGTGTTTGTAACTCTGAGGTTCTACCGTTCTCAAGTTTACTAGATTCCTCATCTTCTGCTAATTTAAGTCAGTCAGCAGGGCTAAACCTGGCTTCAGTTATCAGCCCAAGCAGCTCATGAGAGTAGATCACTTGAAATCCAAGGTTTCATCTACACTAGATAATACTCCACCATTTCTTCTTGCACCAGGACTCTGAATAGTTGTTGCATGTATCTGTTAGCTTCAGATGCAGCACTGCAACAGTGTGGCCAAGACCTGTGGATTGTTGCACCTATCCCACAATCCCTGACACAGCTCCCTTGAGAAGATGCATCAAGTCTGTAATACAGACAGTCTATAGTCAAGGAGGAGCTGCATCCAGGCTACAAGAGGCAGGGGCTATGCCCTGTGAAGCCCTCACACTTGCAGATGCCAATCACCTCCTCAGAGTGTGATGCTGCCTCTTCCAAGATCTGAAAGCCCACCCCTATTGCTTCCCCTCTGAAAGCTCTACCCAAATTTCACTCAATGTCTGACTGGCTATAGCAGCTCAAAAAGAAAACTGCATAGCACAGGTTTATTAAGTAGCTACAGCCTCACAGAACCGTGTTCATAATATGAAGAAGCCTGATGCTGCCCTAGAATTACAGGACAGCTGTAACAATGCACAGTGATAGAAGTGATCACTTTCATTCTACCATTAGGCAGTGCCCTCCAATGGCCAGTCCATGAAATGATGCTTGAAACAATTTTGTACCGAGAGACAAAGGGAAGAGATGGAGAAGCTAAGCTCTCTTTCACAAGCACCTTAGTAGTTTTACTGAAATTGCTGCAGAGACCCATCCAGCACAAATACTTTTCCAGTCTATTTTTTCCACTGTAGAAAGTGGAAGACATTGGTTGTCCAGACCACAAAACCCACATTTTAATGCAACAAACTACACTACTTTACAATACTTTAAATACTTTAAGCTAGTAGTTTATTTGCTAGTGTTGCTGATACCAAGTACACACCGATTGCTCATTAAAAGCAGGTTTAAAGGCAAACCTTTGTAAAAATAAATAAATAAAAATGACTGTACTACACAGACAACTGCAACCCAGTAATTTTGTTATTATGTCACAGCAAGAAAATAAACACATATGTAATTACTTACATCCTTGACACCCATAATAGTACCAGTTGCTTATTAAATGCAAACATCTAATGCAGTCACTACGCTGGGCATGGGGGGGGATTGATCTAAGATACGCAACTTCTTCGACTTCAGCTACGCAAGTAGTGTAGCTGAAGTCGAAGTATCTTAGTTCGACTTACCTCGCCGTCCTCACGGCGGCGAGTCAACTGCCGCGGCTCCCCCGTCGACGCTGCTTACTCCTCCTCCCGAGGAGGCGTCGATTTGCGGATCAATTTATCGTGTCTAGATGAGATGCAATAAATCGATCCCCGATAGATCAATTACTACCCGCCGGATCAGTGGGTAGTAAGTATAGAGGTACCCTAAGTTGAGCCACACCGTGAAGGCAGCCCATTGACAACAGGAAACAGACATCAATGCTCATCAATCTTTAAACACCGTTGGACAGATCCCCAACTGATGTAAATAGTTATGGCTTCAATGGACCTATGGAAATTTACACTAGCTGAGAATCTGCCCCCAGAAGTATTAAATGATAAATGACAAAACTCACTAGGTTTAAAGAAGATTTTTGACTGGCATGTGAGAATTTTTACTGGCCTCATTTCATTACTAATGCATTATGTGCCCCACAAAAGGGTTTAATAGCAGTATACCCAATAGATTCAACCTAAAACACATCTTTACAAAGTTGAGATAAAGAAGGATTCTTTCTTTGAAGCTAAAATGTAATCTGAACATAGAATTTTACATATCATATCTGGTGGAAGGTTATTAAGTGCTAGGAATCTAGTTTATAGTAAAATAGTATCACGAAGAGAAATCAAAAAAGGTTTAGAAGATCTTCCATTGAAACTCGCTTAATGCTTGTCCAAAAACAGAAAAATTAATTGTTGTGCAATTATGTTTTCAGTTGCTTAAAACTAGCATATGGTTTGTGTCATTAAGTTCAAGAGTTTGTTTTATCATAGACTATTCAGAAAAGGTAGGAAGACAAATCACAGATAAGTGTCTGATTACATTTATTTTTTACATTTTCAAGAGATTACATACTGGACTTAAATTTTGAGGCAGAAAATCTTCCAGTCAGGTGTTCTCACCTCAATGTAAATTAAGAAAGATTTTCAAAAGCCCTAAGTGACTTAGGTGGTTTTGAAAACCCCACACAAAATCCAAGGTAGAGTCTTGTTTTTTTAAAGAAGATCAGGGAGCGATGAGCCCACGCTTAAGAGTTCAGATCTTGAGCTGAACCTCCAGGATATTCGGATCTGGCTTTGATTCAGGCTCATCTCTAAAAGCACACACATTTTTACACACTTACTTCACAACCAGTTCTGATTTTTCCTTTACTGTATCAAAAGAAAGTCTCCCAGCTGCTTTGTTGCAACTCTCATGTGCGCCTGACCCTCTCAAAAACAAGAAAGGGACGTGGGACCAGAGGGGTGGAGAAATTCACTTTTGGAGTAGGAGTAAGCAAATATATTCACGAAAGTGAAACTGGGAATTTAAAGCAAAACTGCTGTTCCAGTATCAGCCACAGAAAGAGAAAAAACAAGAAGTTCTCAGGACCCAAGGGAGCTCGTGATGGGAATAGCCTGGGTTAAATAAATTTAAGAAACCAGCTGTAATAGTTTCTTCTTTTGGAATTTTACAGACTACATCCCATAATCCCATTGAAACCTGTGCAGCTCACATTTGTTAGCAGTACAAATGATGCTCTACAGCACAGGCAAGTGGTTTCGCAAGGGAGATTGCTCCAGAACAATAGAACTCCATCAGGAACAGCCAAACATAACATGCAAAAAACCAACCTTACTTCCCACATGCATCATCTGTAATACAATCTACCACCAGAGAGTCTTATAGGAGCTATATTTTTTAACACTGCATCAAAAATCACAGAAGTCACCTAAAATTTCAGCATGACTGTAGCGAGTCGGTGTGGCTCCCCTCCGGCCCAGCAGAGGGAGCTCCTTGCCAGACGCCCAAGTGGGCTGAGACACCACTTCCTGTCCCCGCCCCCCGGAAGTCAAGGGGCGGGACAGGAAGTATAAAAGGAAGACGCCAGAGCTCAGTCAGGAGCCAGCAGCCGCCGGGAGCAGACGTGCCGGCGGGAGCTCGTGACCGGGAGCCTTCTAGGAACCAAGGCAGCTGCCCAGACTGGCCTCCGCTTCCCCGCGCCCACTACGAGGAGGAGGAGCCGCCCGAGCCGCCCCGTGACAGGTACTGGGACCACCCGCCGGACCGCCCCTGCGCCCCCCCCGAAGAGGAGCCGCCGGGGCTTTCCCGGCCCTGCTTCCCGGAAGAACCGCCGGAGCAAGCCTGGCCGGACTTTCCGGAGGCACTACCCGACCTCCCCCAAGCCCGGACCCGGAGGAGCCGAGGACCTTTGACTGGCCCGATCCTGATCCAAGTGTGCAGGTAGGCCCCGAGGGGGATATGGAGTGTAGCCCGGGGATAGCCGACCCCTGTCAGGCTACGGACACTGAGGTCCCCATGTCAGTGTGTTGCGGTCAGGACCCCACTGACCAGCGGCTGTGAGAGCCGCTAATAGGGCCCCGGGCTGGAACACAGTGGAGTGGGAGGGCCTGTGTTCCCCCTGCCACCCCACTCGCGGGTGGCAGTTTCCCCCTCACCTCAGCGCTCAGGCAACTGAGCCTATATTGACTCTGCTGTTGCTCAGCCCCTGCTCCAGAGGCCTGAGCCTATATTGACTTTGCTGTTGCTCAGCCCCTGCTCCAGAGGCCTGAGCCTATATTGACTCTGCTGTTGCTCAGCCCCTGCTCCAGAGGCCTGAGCCTATATTGACTCTGCTGTTGCTCAGCCCCTGCTCCAGAGGCCTGAGCCTATATTGACTCTGCTGTTGCTCAGCCCCTGCTCCAGAGGCCTGAGCCTATATTGACTCTGCTGTTGCTCAGCCCCTGCTCCAGAGGCCTGAGCCTATATTGACTCTGCTGTTGCTCAGCCCCTGCTCCAGAGGCCTGAGCCTATATTGACTCTGCTGTTGCTCAGCCCCTGCTCCAGAGGCCTGAGCCTATATTGACTTTGCTGTTGCTCAGCCCCTGCTCCAGAGGCCTGAGCCTATATTGACTCTGCTGTTGCTCAGCCCCTGCTCCAGAGGCCTGAGCCTATATTGACTCTGCTGTTGCTCAGCCCCTGCTCCAGAGGCCTGAGCCTATATTGACTCTGCTGTTGCTCAGCCCCTGCTCCAGAGGCCTGAGCCTATATTGACTCTGCTGTTGCTCAGCCCCTGCTCCAGAGGCCTGAGCCTATATTGACTCTGCTGTTGCTCAGCCCCTGCTCCAGAGGCCTGAGCCTATATTGACTCTGCTGTTGCTCAGCCCCTGCTCCAGAGGCCTGAGCCTATATTGACTCTGCTGTTGCTCAGCCCCTGCTCCAGAGGCCTGAGCCTATATTGACTCTGCTGTTGCTCAGCCCCTGCTCCAGAGGCCTGAGCCTATATTGACTCTGCTGTTGCTCAGCCCCTGCTCCAGAGGCCTGAGCCTATATTGACTCTGCTGTTGCTCAGCCCCTGCTCCAGAGGCCTGAGCCTATATTGACTCTGCTGTTGCTCAGCCCCTGCTCCAGAGGCCTGAGCCAATATTGACTTTGCTGTTGCTCAGCCCCTGCTCCAGAGGTCTGAGCCCAAGGACTGCTGTCCGGTTGCCCGCCCTAACTGAGGGCCGGGGCGTATACTTAGTGACTGTGTGCCTTGTGCGGCCCCTGCCTGAGGGTCGGGACCTGGACTCATATTGAGACTGATTGCCGTTATCCAGCCCCCCTGCTCCAGAGGGACTGGACTTATATTGAGACTGATTGCCGTTATCCAGCCCCCCTGCTCCAGAGGGTCTGGACTTCCCACGTAGAGGGGACAAGGAGCGAGTCGGTGTGGCTCCCCTCCGGCCCAGCAGGAGGGTTGAGCCCCGACGCGCCAGCTTACAATGACTTGTTAAAATTTACTCTAACTGGACTTTATAGACTAGATTTCAGAGTAGCAGCCGTGTTAGTCTGTATCCGCAAAAAGAACAGGAATACTTGTGGCACCTTAGGCTTTAGCTACACTTCCAGATTTGCAGCGCTGGAGCAGGGTGTGAAAAAACACCCACTCCAGCGCTGCAAGTTGCGGCGCTGCAAAGCACCAGTGTGATCAAAGCCCCAGCGCTGGGAGCACGTTAATCCCCACAGGGAGGTGGAGTACGAACAGCGCTGGGAGAGCTCTCTCCCAGTGCTGGTGCTCCGATTACACTTAGCGCTTCAAAGCGCTGCCGCAGCAGCGCTTTGAAGCGCTAAGTGTAGTCAAAGAATTTATTTATTTGAGCATAAGCTGCATCCAAAGAGGTGGGCTGTAGCCCACGAAAGCTTATGCTCAAATAAATTTGTTAGTCTCTAAGGCGCCACAAGTACCCCTGTTCTTTTTAAGATATTAGTTGACTATAGCTGTATCACTTCCCATAACATTTTAAAGTTCTCTGGTTTCATTTCTAAATGCTACATTGTTGCTTATTCAAAAATGCTGCAGTGCCACAGAGGTTCTTTTAGTACTTGAAATCCAAGCTAATGTCTATTTAAACACATATTTAACCTAGTCTACTGCATGAGAATTGTATAGTGATGACTATCACCTGAGCTATTGTGCTTCATCTTTGTTGTCTCTTGAGACAGACATTTCCACACACAAGTTCCTGTGTGACAGTTCACAATGCGTCACAAAGCAACCAAAGAGGTAACTTGTGTCAGTAGGTTATACTGCACAAACTAAAGAGGGACTCAAAAACTGCAAGCTATTTCTAATCTGATAAAAAGGAAAAAACCCTCGACTGGTAGGGGAGGCACACCACAAAGGCAAGAAAAATGTTAAAGGCTACAAACTATGCAAATACAGAAATAAAAAAAAAATTGAGAAGATATGATTTTCTTTTGCTATAGCTTTTGTGTGTTTGATGGAGCTTATTCTCCAAATATATTTTTTCTTTTAAAAAATTGTTACCTTATTTACTGGAATAAGGACCCGTAAAATCTGATCTTTGCAAAGATATGCTTGGGAGAAAGAACTTGAAAGACTGTTAAATTGTTCTTTGGGCTATGCTCATGTAACTAAACTCAAATTAAGAGAGAGTTGCACAGATTCAACACAGGGCAACACTCTGTCCTCCAGTGGTGAAAAAAAAAAAATCAAGATGTTAACATACTAACACTGTAATGACAGACTGATAGGCTGGGTAGCAGTATTTGCAAATTAGGCTTCCCACACCATTTGATTACATACTTTAGCCTTGGAGGCACGGGGCAAGAAAACAGAGGACCATAATATAAGCCCGCATATGCTATATCTACCCTTATAGTAGTGGATAGAGTACAGATGCTACACGTGTAGCTATACACCACAGAGACATCCACACTTGTCAGTGTGGTGTGTAGCAGTGTACAAATGGGAGGCATTGCTTACATGACTTTCTACATGCCAAAGGTATATACCTGGGCGTTCAGGAGCATGGGCATGCAGTGTCTGTACTCTACATGCTGCCAAATGCAAACATATCAGTCTTCTTTTCCCACCTAGACTGTTGTCCACAGTTTTGCACTCTTGCTACCTCAGCTCCCTCAAACCAGCAAAGAAGATCTCTGGTTCTTATTCCATATCAGGAGCTCCCACTTGAATGGAAATTACAGCAATGAAGACTCTACACTAAAGGCATGTGGCGCAGAGTGGAAGAGAAAAAGTATACTCAAGATGGGAAATCTGAAGTATTGTTCTGACAACACCAAGGACTAGCATTTTTTAGCTATAGATAAAGCTCCCAGAGTATTATGCTTATATCAGTACCCAAATATTTTACTATATATAAAGAATTTGTAGAATGTGTGTGTGTAAATACCAACTATACTTTTTAAACTTACAGTGAACTGCAAGTTCTGCTTATTTAATGAGCTTTGTGACATTAAGTGCATGTTTAATTGTACAATCAAGGAAATAAACAAAAAACCTGAATATAATAAATGCATATCAAGTTATTTGAAGACAAGCACTTCTGTGTGAGAGAGACCTATAGAAAATTGTGGGTACTATCCAAGGGCTATAATTTAAACCCAAATCTTGCAAATACTCAAGCACATGCTTCACTTTAGTCATGCAAATAGTCCTACTGACATCATAGGACTTTACATATGAATAGAAGTTAAGTTTGTGTTTAACTATTTGCAAGTTGCATTGTTATTATGTGGGCTGTCATGAAATGCATGAAACTTAATTTTTTTAATGAATTGTTTCAATTTGGATACTAAAAAACATCTAAATATACACAAACAGTGTAACAAAACAAGTCGTCTTTGAACAGAATTTAAAAATGTTGCGATATACAAAAAATAGGTGCGATCCAAAATAAGTCTGCAGAAGACCAGATGGTTTGAGAGATATGGGTTCTTTCACCCCCAAATTACTGGTTCAAAACGAGTCCACAGCAGTAGCAATGGAAAGTTATTACCCATGTAGGCTACTAAGCAGCCATCACATGCAGCAAACTGGTAATCTTAGTCCAGTTCCCAATGGACAGGCATGCCTACCACAAACATCACTGCATTTGTGCCAGCAATGATGGAACAGTCTTAGGCCTGGTCTACACTAAGGGGGGGGGGGGGTCAAACTAAGGTACGCAAGTTCAGCTACGTGAATAGCGTAGCTGAACTCGAACTACCTTAGTTCGAAGTACTCACCCGTCCAGACACCGCGGGATCGAAGTCCGCGGCTCCCCCGTCGACTCCACCACCGCCGTTCGCGGTGGTGGAGTTCCGGAGTCGACGGGAGCACGTTCGGAGTTCGATATATCGCGTCTAGATTAGACGCGATAGTTCGATATATCGCGTCTAGATTAGACGCGATATATCGAACTCCAAGAAGTCGAACACTAGCCGCCGACTCGGACAGTAAGTATAGACGTACCCTTAGAAGAGAGGCCAGAGACATAGTAGGCATAGGAAGATCATACATAAAATGTAACAATATTAGATTGGCATCTGGAGGGCAGGAGCGATGTACTTGTTTTCTTGGATTGTAAACAACTTGGGGCAGGGACCATGTCTTCCTACAGCACAATGGGTCTCTAATCCTGACTGGGAACTTGTTTCCTCTTCTTCCCTCCAACTCAGCGTTGAGTTACTCAGGTGGAGGAGAATGGGAAGCCTGCACTTCCACTGTATAGGGGTAGGCAACCTATAGAACGGGTGCCGAAAGCAGCACACAAGCTGATTTTCAGTGGCACCCGCATTGCCCATGTCCTGGCCACCGGCCCGGGGGGCTCTACATTTTAATTTAATTTTAAATGAAGCTTCTTAAACATTTTAAAAACCTTATTTACTTTACATACAACAATCGTTTTATTATATATTATTGTCTCTTTCTACAAGTCTTTCTAAAAACATTAAAATGTATTACTGGCACGCAAAACCTTAAATTAGAGTGAATAAATGAAGACTCGGCACACCACTTCTGAAAGGCTGCCGACCCCTGGTATAGGCCATATATGTTCTGTGCATAAAATGAAGAGAAACCCAACACCTTTTACAAGCACTGGTATCAAAGGGAAAAAGTTCTCTCTCACACAGCAAGAAAAAGAAAAGCCACAGAATTAAATGGTCACTATTCATCCATCTCTTCTGAAAGCAGCAAGATTCTTTCTAGCAAGACCCAAGATTTTTGAGAGCTATACATTTGCTAGGATCTTCTGAGACATGAATGCCCAAAACCTCCATGTTTCTTCAGCTTATTAAAGCCCTCAAGCATTACAGGAACAAGCCTATGTCAATGCAGGATTCTGAGTCTTTTACAGTTCATATTACAATAGAATCCCAGTTATCTGATCTGCATGGATGACATCAAAAGTGTTCAGATGATCCCAGTCAATAAAATAAGGAGACATGCAGTGGAAGCTCAATCTAACGAACTCTCAGCATTTTGTTCCTGAGAATTCACATGAAGCCAAGATTGCTTTTGAAGAGTACAAGAAGGAGGGAGAAAAGGAATTGCAGAGTCTAATTTTGTCTTCATCTTAATCATTTGAACAGCTAACCCCCCTCTAATGCATTCTCTCTTCCCCATGTTTGTACAAAACTTGTTTTCACCTGTTTGCTTTCACAGCTTTATAAACCAAATTGTCAACACACCAACACCCACACACAAAGGATCCTATCTAGTTTGAATTCAATAATGTAGTCACCTAGATTTGATTCAATTTGAGTACAACAGTCTATTTCAATAACAACTGTAGTTCAACAGCATTTATACTCAATCTCCTGCTATGATGCCCATCATATCTACTTCCTTGGTTATCAAAATGCTGGCCTGTGGCAGCATTAAAGTTGACAGTATGAAGATACATGAAATTGGAAGAGTTTACTAATATAGCATGTCACCTTTGTTTGGGTATTTGTTATACTGACCACTATACAAACTCACCAAAGGTAACTATTCTTCACCACACACAGCATCTCAACAATGCAGTCTCCAATCAGATGCAGTATAATGAATTATTCTGTCTGCAAAGGTTCTATTTTTTTTTTAGCACCACCCATGTTATTACACAAGGCACTAGTTAATAAAATAGCATACACTACATAATTTGGCTAGCCAACAGGGCTGATAAGACAATAAAGCTCCATCTGCATTACACCATTAAGCACAAGGTTGACTTTGACACTAGCTCCCAGATATAAAATACTTTGCATGCAACCCAAACATCTAGTCTCATTCATTATATATAACAAAATGTATTTAGTCCCTGAGCAATTTGTACTCCTACACAGTGTGTTCAGAGAGACCTTAAATAAGACTTGGGAGCAGCAGCTGTCTTTCCACCTACAATACCTCAGTCTGAAGCCTGGTTCTTTGTTCCCGAATGTCTGCATCTTGCCACTTTCTGGGGGACACTGCCTCCTTTCTACTGACAAGGTGAAAGATCAGACGAGAAAAAGAACAAGGCAGGCCTAGGTAACACTACAATGGCATAAGGAGTGTCTGTACTACATAACTGAAATGTCCATGATATAATGTGTATAGTGCCACGTCTTTACAGGCAAATAAAAATACAGGGCCATACCCCAACAGATTTATGCTGTACCTAATTATACTGCACACAGCACTCAAGAGGCCCTCGGGATCAGGGCCCCATTGTTAGGTGCTATACAAGCAGAAGCAGACAGTGCCCTGAAGAGTTTATAATGAAGTCAAGCAACAAACTGAGGGCACAGGAGTTGGAGACAATGCATATGTGAATGGTAAGTATGTAGGTAAAATAAAGACACTGCCTGCTCTTTGGATCTAAACACTAACAGTTAAGGGCTTTATCTAGGAGAGAAGATCGGAGGTTCTAAGTGTTTAAAAATAAAAATCTCTCTGAACTGTGGCCTCACTGCCAGCTAAAGATAATTTCCGTAGGCACCTCACACATCCATTATTATGATGTAAATCTATATTACACACACACACACACACACACACACACAGGGTGTGCCCGGTGACCCACAGGCACGCTTGCAGACATACATACCCATTGCTCTTACACAGCCAGAAGCTGCAGTCGGCACCGATCGCACACAATACCCTCCTTCCCGGGAGCCCCATTTAAACCCAGCGCGGAGGCTGACAATGGCTCCGCCAACCCCCGGCCATGCCGCTGTCAAACCCCACGCAGTCTCCACGCTCCCTCCCCAAGGGGGGGGGGAGGAGGAGGGGAACCCCAGCGAGGCTGCCGCTGCCGGCACCTCAGCCGGTTCACGAGGCTAGGAAATACCTGCGTGCTGAGTAATGCAGCACGGGTTGCGGGGTTGCGGCTCGCACCCACCGGTGCTCCCGGCGTTCCCACCCGCGATGCAATGGGCTGCCCGCGGGGACCCAAGCCGGGGGGTTACCCGCCCCCCGCCCGAGCTCCAGCCCTGCAGCAGAGACCGTGGCCAAGGGGCGCCCTGCCCCCAGCCTCACCGCACCTGCCGGCAGCGCGCAGCGAAGGGCTCCTCAGCCTTCGCCCAGCGCCGCCCCGGCTCAATGGCCGGGAGGCTCCGCTCCGTCTCCCTGCCCGACCCTCGCCATTAAGGGAGCGGGGTGGGGGGGAGGAGGCGGCGCCGGGGCTCCCCCGGAGCCCGGGACCCTGCAGGCGGGGAGCGGGGCTCTGCTCCCCCCGGGGCACCCGCCCCAGCGATTCGCTGCCCGCCGGGCCCCCGCGAATGGGGGTCTCGGGGCTGCCGCGCGAGCGCCCTTCCCGGCTGGGTGTCCGCGAGTCGCATTACAGCTTCCTCCCCGCCAGCCCGGCGCAGGCAGCCCCAGCCCCAGCCCCGGGGCCGATGCAAGGGCGCTCCCGCCGGGCCCCGCCGAGCAGCGGGCTGGCTCCGCAGCCGGGAGCGGGGGATAGCGGGTCACAAACCCCAGCCACTTACTTCGTCCTCCGAAAGTCCATAGACCGGCTCCACAGCCCCGCTCGCCATGGGTCCCGCTGGGCGAGCGCCCCGCTCGGCAGAGGAGGGAGCGAAAGCCGGGCAGCCCTCTCTCCGGCCGGGCACGGGCAGGGCTCGCTGGCCGAGGGCACTGCCCCGCCGCTGCACACAGCCAGCGCGCGGGTCAATAAATCCAGGTGAGCCCCGCACCTCCCCCAGGGCAGGGCGCTCCGTGCGGACGGGGGGCCGGGGCGGGCACTCCCGCGGCTGCTGCCCGGTGGGCGGGAACGAGAGGCGGCAGCCCCAAGCTCGACTGCCGGCTGGCTCGGTAGCGGCCGCTGCACAGAGCCTGCCCCGCTCCGCTCCCCGCGCCCCTGCCGCCTCCTCGCCCGGCCAGCGCCCCGCTCACACAAACCCCAGCCACGCTCCAGTCCCTTCCCAGCAGCAGGGAGACCCAGCCGCCGCCGCCGCCCACTGGGGCGGGGAAAGAGCCTCCCCGGCCCAATCAAAGACGCGATCGGTAGGGGCGGAAAAACCGCCACGTTGGGTTGATTTGTTGGCTTCCCCCACCCCCTTTCGGTAGCAATTTTTGCAAATGAAATAAGTGGGGGGGGAGACTGACTGTAACGCTCCCCTGTCTGGCTGTGTGGGGATGCTGCTGCCGGAGAGGTGGAGGAATCTCCTTAGCTGGTGATGAGACTTTTGCCACCCCTTTGCTCTTTGTCTACCGCGTTTGGTTCATATCCCCAGTGCTGAGATGGCTTTGTATTGTCCCCTCTATTCCCCACTCCCTCAATCTGGGCTTCCACTCAGCGTCAGTTTCTCCGGGAGACAAAGGGGGAGGGAGACTCTCAGTGGCCGAAATGTGCAATTGCCTCCATAAAATTAAACGGACACTGACAGGTTAACAATCAGATGTAAATAATAATAAAGAATAAATGTCCTCATTTATCTTGCCTGAGATTATTCCGACCGAAAGGACTGTAAAAACCTGACTGGCTGTTGGTTGTTTATGCTCTTTGGTTCCTGTGTACATTTCTCTCAAACAAGCTAGGGAGTTTATTTATAAAGTAGTTAGTTTCACCCTGTTCTCCTGTGCACCAGTGTTTAGGTTGCAAACACAGCAGGGGGAAATGTTTAAACACAAACAAGTGCTGTTTCCAAATATTTGGTACAGATTTCATAAAAACAATTATAATGAAACTAGGGTTTGTGCTTTAAAAAATAAATGAAACCTACATTTTCAGGATAAGATGATAGCGTTTTACATTTTTAAAGAATATTTTAATAATCATTTTAAAATATACTAATAAAGCATTCTATTCATTTCTTTGGTCTCCCTTCAGGCGTGAGTGCTTTAGGATGTTTAGATTAAGAGAAAACAATATATTCCTAAAGCACAAAATGTAATAGTCTGAACAAAGGGCATAAATGGGGAAATCTATTAAATAAGCTAAATGATTTCAGAGTCCCAGCCTGCAGTTTAGGGAAAGCTCAGTGTCCTATATCACATTTAAAGGGGTTACTCTGACTCAGAAAGGGGTTATATGGCAAAACTGAATCTATAGACCAATGGTTCTCAAACGTTTGTACTGGTCACCCCTTTCACCTAGCAAGCCTCTGAGTGGAACCCCCCATATAAATTAAAAACACTTTTTTATATATTTAACACTATTATACATGGTGGAAGCAAAGCGGAGTTGGAGGCTGACAGCTCACAGCCCCTCATGTAATAACCTCACAACCCGGCCCCCAGTTTCAGGACCCCTGCCATAGACAAAGGCCTGCTCTGAAAAATCCCCTACCACTAACTTTACTTTTGGACATTGGCAGCTGGATACCTTGGTGATGCATACCCTATAAATGCCCAAAGCAAATAGATAAAATAGATGGATTAGATAAGATCTCTCTATATTAAGTTTCTGCCAATCCAGGTATCATGAAAGGCATGGGTTAGTCTATGAGACCAAGACAATGTAGGACGTTGTGGATAATAACCAGCACCTTGAATCTCATCTGCCAGTACAGAGCATAGGTCTAATGTTCTCTTGCTAGATGTCCTGCTCAAAACTCAAGTCAGAATGTGCACTAGCTGAAGCTTCAAAGTTAGCCCCAGTTGAGTGTATTGCAGTAGCCTATCCTTCAGGTCTCAAAGACAGGATAATTTTCTGAAGATTGGCATCTAAGAGAAAAGGGTGCAATCTCTTGACCAGTCTAAAATGAAAGAAGGCATTTATCACATCCTCCCTGCTCAGGGCCACTCTCCAGCCCTGTCACTATGGTAAACCAGTAAAAGGACTTCAGAACTTGCATTCCTGGTCTCTACTGCCATGCTACAATGGCAGTGCTCAGTGTTCCCCACTATGCAGATAAAACATCCAATTTCATGACAAACTTAGCCAGGGCATAAGCAGGCAACTCAAACAATGGCTTCAGGATCTCCCTCCCACGCATTAGCTTCAATGCAAGCAAAAAGGATAATACGGTCCCTTTTTAATGGGCTGAGATCCTTACAGGACTCTAACACCGTAACACAGCATAAGTGTTAGCATTCTATAAGGGCAAGACTTAGCTTTCTTTGGCTTCTCTTCACTAGAGATTTAATTTAGCTCTGAGGTCTGACTTAGTTGTTCCAATTAACTCACTCCCCCTCCAGACACAAAACCCCTTCAGTCCTGTCTTGCTCATGCCATTACCTGAGGCAGCTAGCATGGTCAGAAATAAGGGCAGACCTCAAGCGAACAACCTTCAAATGTTGCTCATTTATCTCTAGTGTGCACACAACTTAGTGTCATAATACAATTGGTGGCTGTTAGTCCTCCAGTGCCTTCTCACAATTCCCCAGGACTCTCCCCCCCCCCTCCCCCCTCTGGCTACCTATTCATTGTTCCCTAGCCAGAAGTCACCTTGTTGTGCATGTAGGACTGCTCAGTGTCCTGGTCCCCAGTCACACATGGCTTCCAGCACCAGCAACTTTATTAATCTCCAGTGCAGAGTGGCACACTTGCATTTCAGTGATGCTACAGGATGTGCCCCCATCTCTCTTTGCATCTCACAGGACCGAGCACAGTGTGGACTGGCAGGCCTGTAGAGCAACCTATGGAACTTGATTGTTTTATGCATTGTGATTGTGTTCTCTCATGCTAGGCTGATTTGAGAAGTTACTCAGGGTTTCATCAGTCGAGAGAATTGTGTAATTTAGACATTTGCTTCCCAGGGTTCTTCTTTTATTGACAGTTGAAATAACAGCAACTCAGCGTAAAACAGCTTAAACTCACTCATATGTGCATTCTCTCTCTCACACACAATCTCTCTGACAGGCTGTTCCTTGGGTTTTCCTGCAGGACCTTTCTTTCTAGCCCTTAGCTCTCTTGGAACAGGGAGCCCAAGCCATAACTCCTTTTCGTTCCCTAACTGGGGTTAGTGAGCTGTGCTTACTACAGTAAGTCATCAAGAATTAGTCTTCATTTACATGCAGGGTTTCAGCACTTGGTAGACGGGTGGGTCACCTGAAGACCTTGCCACCCTGTGGTACCGAACAAAAAAAATGAGAAACCACAGCAACTCCTCACTTAACGTTGTATTTATGTTCCTGAAAAATGCGACTTAAAGCAAAACGATGTTAAGCGAATGCAATTTCCCCATAAGAATTAATGTAAATGGGGGGTTAGGTTCCAGGGAATTTTTTTCACCAGACAAAAGACTATATTATATATATATATATACACACACACACACACAGAGTATAACTTTTAAACAATTTAATACTGGTACACAGTGATGATGATTGTAAAGCTTGGTTGAGGTGGAGGAGTCAGAGGGTGGGATATTTCCCTTACTGCTAAATGATGAACTAGCAATTGGCTGAGCCCTCGAGGGTTAACTCTCTCATTCTACAAGGCAGCAGGAATGGAGAGAGATATGTGCATTTCCCCTTTAAATACACTGCCTTGTTAATTAGATCAGCTTGCTGAGACCTCAGCTACTGCAAGCTCCCTCCATCCTGAGCCCTGGTGAGTCCCCCCTGCTCTATGGAAGATGGGGTAAGCAGGGTGCAGGAGCATGGGGGAGGGGGACACCCTGACATTAGTCCCCCTCTTCCTTCCCCCCCCCCTCAGCAAACAGGAGTCTCAGGGAGCAGCTCCAAGGCAGATAGCAAGAGCAGCACAAGGCAGTGAGGGGAGGGACAGTTGCAATTGCTAGCCTGCAGGGCAGCTGCTGCACAGGGAACTTACGTGAGCGGGAAGTTGATAGGGGGACCTGATAGGGGGGCTTCAGTCCACCCTGGTTCCAAGCCCCCACCAGCTAGCTGCAATGGGCTGCTCTTCCTGCAAGCAGTAGACAAAGCAGGCGGCTGCCTAACGACGTTAGAAAGGAGCAATACACAACTTTAAACGAGCATGTTCCCTAATTGATCAGCAATGTAACAACGAAACAACGTTATCTGGGACAACTTTAAGTGAGGACTTACTGTAGTGTTAGCGTCAAGAATTTTCCCTTTTTCAGGTGAATAGGAAAAGGAGACATTTGCTTAGGCGCACATTTCCCAAACTCCAATCCATATGCTCCTGACATTGTAGCCAGGACTTGGGGAAAGTCCTGACCATTTTTCAAGATCAATTTTTATTGTTTTCCTTCAGGAATATTAGTAGCTTCATGTTACCCATTTTTAAAGTCACTTTGAAAATCCATCAGGTTTTAAATAATTTTTCAGAATAACAGGGGCTTTGCTCAGAAGACATTCCAGGGCAGTTTCACCTTGCTTAGGATGTTGATTAACCTAAAACGTGCAAATGAAATTTAAAAACCAGTTTCATAATGTCATTTAGCCAGGCATAGGGTGACCAGCTGTCCCGATTTTATAGGAACAGTCCTGATATTTGGAGCTTTTTTTTATATAGGCACCTATTACCCCCCACCCTCGTCTCGATTTTTCACACTTGCTGTCTGGTCACCCTAGCCAGGCATGGGATTTTCCATTTAAATAAGATTATGCTTGGTCATGAAATTCAGTGACACTTAAGCATCAATTTCTGTGGCAATTAAGAGGAGGCACTGAAAAGGCATCTGCAGTTCCATACTTACAGTGTCCCTTGTCAGCTGTAAAATTAGAGAAGCCCTAACTTTTCATGATTCTATTAGCATTTGATCACTCATTGGCCATATATAATTAAACTCACTAATCTAATTAAGGTGTGCAACAGCATACATCTGTGAAAAGGACAGATACTTGTCCCTATAAAGCAATGCCAATACTGGAATCACTGTAATGCAAAGTGGTTTTGGATGTTCCTTACTCCGTTTTTGTATTTTACAGAGATGAGTCTGAACCAAAAACCCTGAACTTTGGAAAAGTTCAGAAAATCCAAATGTTGCAGCTGGCCCTTGACTAAAACAAAATCCCAGATACAAACAATCTTAAATTTTGGGGCAGTAGGTCAAAAATCCAATAAAGAATCAAGTTTTATAGCTCATGTCCATCTCCAGGTGGAAAATGTTCAACTATACGGGCAGAAAGTAATTGATTAGAGAGGAGGTAATGATAACATTAACCTCCTAAAATAAAAAATGATTCAGTCAAATGAAAAATTACCAGAAAATAGTGTTGGTTGGTGTGATAATATGAAAGTGGACACAAGAACTTTCCCCTCTTCACTGAAGCTGTAAATTGTGTTTGTAAATACGGTTTGTGATTAAAATTGGCATTTCTGAGCTTTCTGCTCATTGATAAAATCCAGTTGAAAAGTAAGATAATTTGATACACTGGGTGTGCAGGGACCTGGTATATATCTTAACTCATCCTTTATCTTGCCTTACATTTTTTAATAGTTCAAAGGAAATAAAAGCCAGATTTTCAACAGTGAGTATGCAAATTCACAGGAGTTTGATGTGAAATAAATCTGGTACCAATTCTTTCATATGTCTAATTATGCCAAATAATGTGATAGTTTCCCACTGTTTACAAGCAGTATCTAGGATGAAACCTAGAAACTCATTTTTAATTGGGACCTGAGCCAAAGCCAGGATCTGAACTCTGCTCTTCAACACTAACCCATTAAAAAAGAACAGCTGCAGGTCAAAGGGAAAACAAGAAGAAAAAAAACCTGAGGGAGGGTTATGTCTTATGTCCATAGTGACTCTTCTTGTTAGATTTTGTTGATTTTGTTATGGATGATGGCAAGGTGGCTTTTAAGAAGGGACAGTGTTGTTGGGTTTTTTTTGTAGCCACAGTGAAAACAAGTTCCCCCAACATACCCAACAGAAATCCCTTTGAAACTCCATGGAAATGTAGTTACTTAGGCTGGTGCATGGTTTTTTAATATCGTTTTTATAGCAAGGAGTTTGCTGGCCACACAAGCAAGAATAGGTCCCCATGTGAATGCTCCAGTGCTCCACAGATATCTTGAGATCCATACATTTGGAGGGTCTCTCTCCCACTGCTCTCTGCTCCCTGGACGGTGTGGGGGCGAAGGGGAGAAATGGAAAACATATATCCTTGTTTAAAGGATTCCACAAGAACTCTGACTGTAGACTCTAATTTCCTGGCCTTACAGGCTTTCCTGAGGGAAGGGATGATTTGGCCTAAGCAGTAAGGCTGATCTATACCTAGGCAACACCAACAGAAGCTAAGAGGGTGGCAAACTGTTATAATATGGCTAAGCAAATAGTGAAGCTCTGTTTTCAAAGTAATACCACTGCACACAAACTAGAGCGCCAGTAGTTCTGTGCTGATGGCTATAACAGGGTCATGCCGAATCCAGCATCAGACTTTGCTGCTGTCTCAGTTTCCTCTTTTGGGGGGGCTCTAAAAAATGCCACATAACTCTTGTGCTAGTCAAACAACACAACACCCTCTTTTGGAGTTAGAAAAATACAGTTCAAATGTCAAGATAAAGCAAAACAAGACTTTCCCTCCACTCCACAATTTCTTCACTCCATTGCTGGGTTTAACAGTTCTATCCCAAACCCAGCCCTACTCCCTGGCATTTCCTCAAGCCTCTTTAGGCTTCTGCCCCTCACTACTCATCGATCCATTTTAGGCCTTTTCACCTGGCTGGCATAGACAGCCCCTTCCTCAGTCCTGTCTCATCTTGGGTCCCTTGTACAGGTCTTTCTCTTCAGTTACCTTTATATCAGGCCTTCTCTGTGTGTGCGGGTGTGTGCGCGTGCACGTTTCTGTTTCCTCCTCCTCCTGCCCACCTGCCTGCCTGTCTCTCAAGTGACTGCCCTGGTCTCATCTCTCTGATGAAGCAGGCTCTCTCTTATAGGAAGACCCATCTTGGAACTACAATCACATGATGCCTAGTAACCTGGCCCAACCACTAGGTCCAAATCCATCACCTGGGACCAGATGCCAAGGCACAGGAAGTGCTGAGCCCAAATCCTTTAAAGAACCAGCCCAACCTTTGACAATTCCTATGTTACATAGATAGATACAACTGTGACTTGAGGGTTTTTTAAATCATATTTCCATTTTCATCTTTACAAATACGTTTCAGCTCTTTACATACCTCTATCTTGACATATCAATATCTGATGTGGATTTTTTCCTAGTGAGAATTTCTCACCACTATAATCTATGATTACTAAGTATAGAATAATAAATGGATAGTTGGTTGTGATTCAAAGAAACCAAATGTCATAGTAAATAATGTAAACGTTTTTGACAAATAGCTGATCTGGAAGGGTGAATTCCACTTTGGGGCCATCTAGGGGCCTCATGGAATATAGCAAAGGTTTTCTGTTTTTTCACATTACTGTGCCTGCAGAATTGCTATTATGAGATAAAACAGCTCTCCACACAAAATAATTGTGTGTATTTGTGGAGTGAAAGGATCTTTGATGCTAGAGCAGAAAATTAGTGTTCTCTGGCATTAAGGCATCAGGTTTATTGGATTGTGATGCCTTAGCATCACATTTATCATGGAGATTATGGGTTTATTTTCTTATGAAGATTACATGCATAATTCCATTTTAGATACTACATCTAGGATAATAGATGACTCTAGAGTGAATATGGAGATGTAACTCATTTGAGGGATGCTGCTGACATCCTAAATCTCCAGTGTGCAGTTTGAGTGATTTATAACAGGCCTCAGAGCTGTTCTTTCATACACCAAAGGTCCATTAAATTATTCAGAAGTCTCAGACAAAAATCAGATTAAACATGTATTATGGATGGAAATTCACAATTAAGGATCAAGCTTCAAACCGTTTAATAGAACAGGATGCAGTTAGGGGAATAGTGCCGTGGCACCCTGTGATATTTACATATTGGAGGTGAGGAACAATAGAAGTTGCCATACCAGAACAGTTGAGCGCCATGCCTCTGACTATGATCTATACTTGATGACTCAAAGGAAGCCTCAGTAATGTCCCTAGCCAAATGTGCAATGCTATACCAGAGAGGTGGAGGAGGAATTCCTTCTCAGCCCTAGCTGGAGATCAGTTTATGCCCTGAAGCATGAAGAAAAATATCCCTTGTAACTTTTTCACCTAGCTTGTGTAACAGCAGATGTTATTCCTATTAATAAAAATGACTAATCCTTTTCTGAATTTCACTACACCATTTCCTCACTAATATCCTCCAGTAGTTAATTGCCTGGGTTGCTTATATACTGCACTAAAATGATTTCCTTTTATCCCATTTAAAATGTATGCACCCCCCTCCCCATTTTCTTTACTGATATTAAATATTTGAACATATCTGTAGAAAAGGGGAAACATGGCATATGGTCTGTTATGCAAACTCACAGTCCTTTGGTCTGTAAGTGTCTTCTCTCAGTGTTGGACAAATACTGCTTTAAAAAAAGAGCAAAGGCCCATTTTGGGGCCAAGAACCAGTTTACTGGGGGATGGGGGGAAGGGGAGGAGTACAATATTGTCCCACTAACTGATGTGTTGAAATGTTTCACTGAGTATTGGTAATGTAACAATTGCATACAATATCCAAGAAAAATATAAGTAAGAGATGTATATTCATGTTGATCCTAATAAGTATATAGTTTGTACCACAAAGAGAGACTGTCAAAAATACCATCCTGATGTGTATAACTCAGATAGCTCTCAAGTCTGCCTAATTGCACTGTGAGCATGTATGGATCCCTCTCTGCACTTGGCGGGGTCTTGACTGGCTCCTTTAAGGGCTAGGAGGCCTGGGGTCAGTTAGCCCTGTTCATTGAGCCCTGCCCCATCACACCTGCACTATGTGTTGGACTTCAGAGCCGGAAGCCCAGAATGATAGTAGGAGTGACTCCTGCAGTTTCTAGAAAAATGGGTCCCAGAGAGTCAGAGAGCTGAACGGGGAAGAAAGCAGACAAACTTCTCCTACCTGTGGGCAAGGAGCCTGGTTGATGGCCAGGCGCTGTCTGAGGACTGTAGCTGGCCAGAGCCCATTGTAGAGGGTGGACCTAGACCAGATTGTTAGATTGTCTAGGTACGTGGTGGTGGTTGTTGAGACAGGCTGTTCTAGCTGGGGCCTGTATGCAAGGAAGCCAGCTGGATGCCAATTTGTTTTGTGCTTTTGTTCCACTTTGTCTAAAAGACTCTGTTACCCTGGAAGGGTTTGAATTCTCTAAAGCCACTTGGCTGGATGTCCAACTCATACCTCCATCTGAAGGAGTCCAAAGAGCATGGCGGGGAAGCTGAGGGAGAGCTGCTGCAATGCCACACTATGCTACAAGGGACTGCTCTGGGATGGCAAGTCTTGCACACGTGGTCGAGAAAGCAGGCAGGACGACTGCCCTTGGAATAAGGGGGGAGGACGGAAACTTTGGGTGACAGGCTACTGAATGAAGGATATGGTCTGCCTGTTGGTGGTACAGCAGGAATGGATGCAGACACTCCTACTGAAAGAAGAGCAGAAACAGTACAACTGTAGCTGCTGGGCTGTGTGCTCCAACACCCAGTGCAGATGTAACAGGGTGGGGTTCACTGACCAGGGGTGACTGGCCCCAAGGCTCTTAGCCTTTAAAGGGGCAGACCACGCTCTTACATGTCCTAACCACCATATTAAATATTGGTTCTTCTAGGCAACCCAGTGCTTAAGAAGATATGGGTTAGCATATGCATAATCATTATAATAAGCAAGAAATTAGCGTAGAAAGATTCATTGACATGTACACTTTAACTAAATAATCTATTCTAAACACACACACACACACACACAATGTTCCCATAATTAATTCACTACATCGGCATCAACTTATTATGTTTCCATATAAGCGCCTGCTGTAATTCATTCCACAAACTGCAGTGTCCTGGGGTGGTGAAGATGTAAGTACATCCCTAACAACACTTCTGAACATCACTGGGAACAATGAAGCATAGTGAAAACCCACAGTAGGCCCTATATTGAAGGCCCTATAGCTTACCACCAATAATAGCAAAGAATCCACAGGAGTACCTGTACATGCTATTTCTTTCAGCTCTCACCACTTTCTGTCATATACTGAAATACAGGCAAGGAAAACCATACAGAAAGGCCATATTCCTCACCTGCACTGGAGCTGCTTTGCACTAGGCTGACTGTGTAAAGCAGCCCTAAAACCAGCTTAACTGGCCACAGGAGGATCACACCAGAGCAGGGAAACCCTCTGGTAGCATGTTAGCTCCCTCTCTCAGCTGCTGGTTGTGGCTGGGAAAAGAGAGCATGGACAGAGTCTTCCTATTTCAGGGTGATCCATTGCTATCATATCAGATGCATGAGAATGTTGGCATAAATTGGAGGAACCCAGAGGGGCATTCAGTCCTGAGGATCACTCAATTTCTGCTGAGTCAGTGAGCATAACTGTGTGGCTGGAATTTTTTTTTTATTATTATATATATATTTTTTTTTAATGTGGATACCTGTCCACTGAGATCTGGACTGAGACCACCAACTTGTTTTCATCCAAACTGCCAACAGATGGTAATAACTTTCAGTCTGCACAGACCTACTCTTACATTTTCATTCGATGGTGTGTTGCCTTGTTTTGAATTTTGGGGCATGAGGAAGTAGAATCAATGACTGCCTTTCGCTGTTATGACAAACTCAGACCTGACAGATATAGGAGAGTGGTGGAAGGCACTAGGCAGATATATCAGCTCTAGACCGGCAAAGGTCCTTTTCCCTATGAACTGAAAAGAGGCTATCTCAGGTTAGAGACACCTGAGTCCAGTTAAGAGCTGCTAATGACCTTTACAAACTCCTCTTCTGGTGACAGAGAGAGAGAGGAGGGATGAGAAACAAGCTGCAGCAAGGTCAGTGATAGCATGAAGAGAAAGGCTTCCAGGTGGAAGGCTGCTCTGCCTAGGGCAGGGGTAATCAATTATTTTTTGTCAACGTCCAAATTTCTTGGTAAAGATCCAGACTCCAGAGAAAATAATACAATAATAATGATAATAATAAATAAAAAGATTTCATAGAATCATAGAACTTAAGATCAGAAGGGACCATTATGATCATCTAGTCTGACCTCCCGCAAGATGCAGGCCACAAAGGCTGACCCACCCACTCCTGAAATAATTCTCTCCCTTGACTCAGCTGTTGAAGTCCCCAAATCCTGATTTAAAGACTTCAAGTAGCAGATAATCCTCCAGCAAGCGACCCCTGCCCCATGCTGCGGAGGAAGGCGAAAAACCTCCAGGGCCACTGCCAATCTACCCTGGAGGAAAATTCCTTCCCGACCCCAAATATGGTGATCAGCTGAACCCCGAGCATGCAGGCAAGACTCTCCAGCCAGGCACTCAGGAAAAAGACTTTCAATATCCCAACATTGACCCTCGGTACTAATTACCAGTGGTCGCATGTTATTGACCTATTGACTAAACCACGTTATCCTATCAAACCAAACCATTCACAGTCCATTCAAAAGCATCTGGCAGAGTGGATTTAAGTTGACCCATGGCCTGCCTATTGACTACCTCATCTATAGGGGAAACAGGCCAGTTAACTGTTTGTGAAAGGACTGGCCCCCAGAAGCCAATGTAATAAGACAACACCCCGGAGAAGTGGGAGAAAAAGGTATTTCTTTTTGTGCTTTGAGTTTGGGTGCTTGCTGGGCTTAAGAGAACTGCTTGGGCCTACCCTGAGGCCCACTTTGTAAATACTGAAAAATAAACCAGAGTGAAAAACTAAAAGCCTCCACCATGCCCTTAACTCCATGCCCTCCACCCCTGCCAGAGGGAGAAACACGGAGGCCTACGAGTCAAAGTAGGTGCCTTGCCACACTATATACCATTTGTGGCTCTCTATAACATTGTCATATCTCACCTCACTTTGCTTTCCCTACACAAACTGTGTTTAAAACTTAATTTTGAATTGTGAATTTCCCCCTTATTGTTGGATTAAGAATAATTCCTTCTGTGCTGCCTCATGCACCTTGAATGTATTTTTAATTGAAGTGATTATACCAGTGACATTAGACACACTCTCCCTGCGTCTAACAGGACTTTACAAAGGGCTTGATTCTGCAGACACTACCAAACATGGTGATTTCTATGAAGTCACTCCACCTCTGCGTGCTTCTGTCTCCCCTCCTAGTCTGCTTTGTCTATTCAGATTGTAAGTTCTTTGGGGCAAGGACTCTCCTGCCTGGTGTTTGTACAGCCCTGGGTGTAATGGGGCTAAACTCTCCTGAGGGCCCTAAGCACTGCTGTAACACAAACAGGTAATAATAATAACAGGACTGTCAAGGTTCCTTCCCCACTCTGAACTCTGGGGTACAGATGTGGGGACCCACATGAAAGACCCCCTGAGCTTATTTTTACCAGCTTAGGTTAAAAACTTTCCCAAGGCACAAATTCCACCTTGTCCTTGAACAGTATGCTGCCACCACCAAGTGATTTAGACAAAGAATCAGGGAAAGGACCACTTGGAGTCCTATTCCCCCAAGCCCTACACTCCCTTTCCTGGGGAGGCTTGAGAATAATATCCTCACCAATTGGTACGGGTGAACACAGACCCAAACCCTTGGATCTTAAGAACAATGAAAAATCAATCAGGTTCTTAAAAGAAGAATTTATTTTAAAAAAGATAAAAGAATCACCTCTGTAAAATCAGGATGGAAGATAACTTTACAGGATAACAAAAAGATTCAAAACTCAGAGGATTTTCCCTCCAAGCAAAACTTTAAAGTTACAAAAACAGGGATAATCCTCCCTCTTAGCACAGGGAAAATTCACAAGCTACAACAAAAGATAATCTAACGCATTTCCTTACTATTACTTACTATTTCTGCAATATTAGATGCTTAGTTCAGATATGGCTTAGGGAGATGTATTTTCCCTGCTCTGGTTCCTTGCTGACTCTGAGAGAACAAAGGATCACAAAAACAAAAACCTTCTCCCCTTATTGGTCCTTTTAGTCAGGTGCCAACCAGGTTACCTGAGCTTTTTAACCCTTTATAGGTAAGGAGGGATTTTATGCTACCCTTAGCTGTATGTTTATGACAAGGACTATGTCCAGTAGTAAGCATTATGCATGTAAGTATTTGCATGATCAGGCCCATATGAAGCTCATTGAAAGTACTAGCCAAGAAGTCCACATATTGGATTTAATGTTTAATTATATGTAATCAGGGTCTGAATGAACTCCTTTCTGACAGCTAGCTGGGAGTGGGAGAGACTTCAGGAGTAAACTGTATTTACATGTACACACCTACTCTGCACAGGTATTCAGCAGACAGGCTCTGTGTTGCTCAAAAGTTATCAACTTTGGATGGCATTGGGCTACAAAACACTGTAGTACGGAATACAGGGGTAGTGAAATTTGTTATCCATGTTATCTTTATTGCATGAGTAAACAGAAGCAAAACTGTGCTGAACCTGTCCTGATTGAGGGGTCACCTCAGTTGAAAGGAACTCATTAAGGCAGGGGCTCAAATGCCAGATCCCTGTGAAAGTAAGAGGGTGGGGACAGGTATCCCAACCAGGAGGTGTGTAGTCTCCCTAAGGGTCCCTAGTCAGGTTTAACCTGTCCCTCCCCACTGTTCAATGATAGAGCTAAATAGGCTTTATTGGCAGCCTTTTTGTTATGTTAAAGTGCTCAAATGAAAGCTTAAATTGCTTGAGATGAGGTGGTGTTTCTGCCCAGTCTGCACAGAGCTGAAAATTACTAGGAGACTGATGTGCAGAAGTCACAGCAGAGATGAAGGTAGCATCAGAAGGTGACTGACGGTTGGCTGGCAAATGAACGGCTGGTGGGGCGGCCAGCCAGAGCAAGTGCTGAGATGGTGGAGCAAGCAAGGTGCCTTCTTCCCTGGGTGGGAGGTGAACTCACACAGATGTACCTCTGAACCCGGGGACCTCACTGGCCAAGGACAACCACTGTGAGTGAGGTATGGTGAAGGAGCAGAGATGTGCACAGAAAAGGACCTTTTGGTTGTAGAACTCAAGAACATGAAGCAGAAGGAACTGCCTCACGCACTCTGGGAACTGTGGAACGCAGTTACAGAAATGCGTGCATAGTAATCAGTGTTTTAAGGAGTTGCGTGGTAACAGAGTAACTCATTCCCCTGACAAAAAAACCTGCACCTACATGGTGTGTACATAGAGGGTCCTATGTGCATGGATTCCAATCAAGATTGAGGAAGACAATTTATGGGATACAAACCTTCACCATGCACACTGCAGAGCACTATGCTATGAGGACTCCTGGCACCCAATCATGGAGGCGGGGGGGGCAGATTTTGGAGCTGATCAAGTTGAGAATGGACAGAGCAGTGGAATTTCAATACTGTGGATCCACCATTCACCCTTCTTCCCTCCAATCAAGCACAGAATCTCTTCTTATCCCTCTTCTTTCCTCATAGGGGAGGTAGTGCAAAGGTCACAAGGGTTATAGCTCCATGAGATCAAGAGGGTAGGTTCCTTCCCACATTTCCCTTGTGGAATTTAACCCTTTACCTACATTTTTTAATGTCTCTCAGCCAGTGTTAGATCTCTGCTAACCATATTACAGTACACCTGCAGAGCAGAAGCTCAAAAATAATTCCTTCTTGGAGACAGTTCTTGGTATAGGCTGCCCACGCTGACTGGAACAGCTAGAAGTTCCATGCATGTGTGATCTCTTATACAGTTCAGTCGGGGGAATATAAAAACAAACAAACAAAAAAAGAAATCCAAAGCCTTGTTGAGTGGGGGTTGAAGAAGAAATTTCAAAGATTTGTTTGTAAAAAGATAAGATATGTTTACTTTTAGAATGGCAAGGCCCTCAGGTAACATGGTGATGCACAGTGTAAATCCCTAGTTTAGATAGATAAACTAGATTAGCTTGATGTGGGCAAAGCACTAAACTAGCAACCCACTCTGACAAGACAACTATGGGAACCCCCCTTAGCATGAACAGGATTATTAGGGGTCCTTAGCCCTCTAGTAATTGAGGGCATGAAGTTCTCCCCTCAATTCTCTCAGACAGAGGCTGACATCTACCAGGAAGGTGTTCTTTTTCCCATCATTTCAGTTTGGCCACACCTGTCCATCTAGCAACTACTACGCTATCACTTCCACTATAACAGACATTCTTGATCTTCTAATAAACTGTATGTTATGTGCACAAGGACAGATCCCCAGCAGAGTTAGTGGAGCAATGGCAATTTACATCTGCTGAGGAACTGCCCTTTGGTTTTTATAGGATAAAAGACTGGAGCCAGGAAAAACTAGCATTTAGAATAGTGGTTCCAAGGCATATTTTAAACTTATAATTTAAAAATAAAACAAACCAAACTAAAACACAACAATTTTAAATAGAAGTTAGTCTTTTAGTGAAAAATTTTATGAGAAAATCTTATGAGAGGATCTTTTAATGTTCTTTGATCCTGACACGGTTGTGTCCACAGATTTCATTGAGTGGTCCTTTTAGCTTTCTTTTTAGTCACTGTGATTCTGCTTTTCATTCGTGTTTCCTTCAGAAGCTCTACTTTCTGTGTATACAAGATGTGTGTAGTTCACTAGCAGAACAAATCTCCCTGATCTCACTTTCACTGTTGAATAGAGACACAATTATTTAAAATACACATTCAATAGATTTCAGTGAAGTGATTTTGCTTTTTAAAAAGCTAAAACATCCAACCATTTAATAACTCAAACAGTACAAGTGAAAGGCATAGATTTTCAGCTCTTTGGGACAGGGACAGTCTTTTTGTTCTGCGTTTGTAGCACAATTGGGTCCAGGTCCATAACTGGGGTGCCTAGGTACTATGATAATACTACTACTAATAAATACTGTGCGAGCCAGTTAGATATAATCAAATAATCAGTGGGACTCTTTCATTTTTACGTCATTGAAATAATGTTTTCTTATCTCCACGTTCATTTCTTGTTGTTTAGATTCTGTCTGATTATCAGTGACCACAAAAAAGCATTTGACATAAATACACTCTCGCCACATAGCTGTGCTGTTGCCAAAACTTCCTGGCCCTAGTCCAGTCAAGCACTTAAGTGTACACTTGAAGTGCTTGGTTAAACATGAATGGATGTAAGCATTTGCTTTAGAGTTTTTTTTGCAGAGTTAGAGCCACTGTGACTAACTGGTATTTTTTTTAATATATTTTATTTAGGTTTATTCAACAAAAATCCATCTGACCATCTGCTGCATTTTTATAGAAGTTGAGATATTACAACATAGGCATATTAGCTAATCTGGTCAGATCAGCCCTGAAATATAATTGAACCAGCCAGGCAAATAAATACATAAATAAATGTGTCCCAACAATCTCAGTCCTGGGATATTCCCCAAACCCACCCCAAATACATAGGAAAACAGACAGGCATTGCAGCAAGCCCTCAAGATCAACAACACATTGGCAGCATCAACATTTCCAACCGTTCCAAAGAGGCTTCACAGTTGTAAAATATCATTTTAGAGGAAAATCCTACAAGACAACTGATCTAAATATGAATGCAATGCTCACTCCTTTCAAGACTCCTGCTTTCAGATGATGTGTGATACTGTGTTGGTGAGTTATGAATACTACTGTGTGCTACTTGAAACACAGTAGTAAAAGATTATTCAAATAACATTGGAAATGTTTGTTTCAATTCATTTCTTGGCTGTATTGCGGCTGGTTTCAACTCTTACATAACAGCTCCTTTCTGGATGAAGCTACTGTGCTCATGCTATGAAGCCTGTCTGTATGACAAACTTTTTTCAGAGATTAGGGGAAAGGAAAGCCAGGCATCATCATAGGTGCCTGAGATTGGGGGGGGGAGGGAAGGAAGAGGAGAAGGAGGGTGTAAAGGGCCAGCCCCCCAACTTTTGAGACCTTGAAATCAGCAAGGGCACAATGAGCAGCAGGGTAGGGGTTTGGCCCTTGACCAGAGTTGGCTGGCAGCAAAACCACTGCCCTGCTGGCATGACAGAGGGGCAAGTGGGCTGAATTTGAGTGAGTGGCTTGCTCCCTCACACACACACTTTTGCAGACCTTCCAGAGCCCCTGGGCATCAGGGTTCATATTCAGAGGATGTGTAGTCTGGTGTGTTTGTTTAGTACTCATAAGGGAAGGGAAGGGTTAGATTTACTGGTGCCGTGTCCCTTTAAGGATTGAAAGTCTGCTGAGGGAGGTCAAAGGTTGCAGCACCAAAGTTGGATGTGCTCTAAAAGGACTGAAAAGAAACTGGGCTTGTGAAAACTGTATTTTTTTTATACCCTATTTTATTAAACTCCAGTTTTAAAACTGTGTCTAGTCTGGGAGTGTAACATTTGGTGAGCTATGCAGGAGAGGCAGAGTTTCAATGATGTGACTTTTCTGAGATGAAGCTTCCTAGAAGCTGCTATAGATGGTTTGAGGAAAGCTTACAGGGAAGATTTAATTGTTTACAAGCACTATGGCTGGAAGAGGACCTGGGAGGTCAGAAGACTTTTATATCAGCTAAAGAATAAGTATTTAAGAGAAGTCTATGACTCTGGACATTTCTGGGACAAGTCACAGTGAAACTGCAGCAAAGAGCCATTTCGCTTTAATCAAATATCTAAGAAACGACTTAAATGAGCAGGAAGATTTGGAAGAGTTATGTTCTTCTGAATGGATCACTTATGAAGAGCAGGGATTTCCTACATTGCTGGCATTAAAACATTTTACACTGCATTTATACAGCAAAAGAGGAGCAAAGTGAAACAACTGAAGTAGAAACAATTCAGAAACAGTAGGCTAAAATATAGTTTTTCAGGAAATCATGAAAGAAATTACAAGCCAACCCCCCCATAGAAAATCTGTTATCCTACCCCAGAAAACAGAACCAACTTTAAAGAGAGGAACAGGACAGACTGGGAATTCCCCCCAAGTGGAGAGGCTAAGCCAGTGATACTCAGAATGAGGTTTGGGAGCCACAAGTGGCTCTTTAATGTGTCTCCTGCAGATCTTTGAAGCACATGATATTAAAACAGTGTGATTTTATTAGTAACTGATCTAAGTTATTAAATAATTGTCTAAGTTATTAGTAACCAAATATGTTATTAAGTGGAGTTATTAGCGAACTGGTCAGCCATTTTGCTGTGCGAATAATATATCTACACATATATAAATGAAACAATAAATTCACACTAGTATGGCTCTTTTGGGTAATCACTCTTTTGATCACTAATTTGGCTCCTGAACCATTGAGGTTTGAGTATCACTAGCCTAAGCCCAAGAAGTTTGGTTTATCACATTCGGAAGGAGTACATTGAGGCTGAGAGCATGGAAGTGATCGAGGCAGTTTTCCCATGACTGAGCCTCAGGGGCTACAAGGAGGGAAATCTAATCTGAGCCTGCCAAAACTGAGATGCATTTTAAGGTCCTATTATCGGGAAAAAGAGGTGCAACTGAACTTCACCAGCAGTGCTCAAGAGTAGCACAAGAGCCAGAAGACACTTGGGACTTCCTAGTCTGAGCATCTGATCTGAGACAAAGTATGGTTTGCCTCACAAGAACCTGACTCTGACCTAAGATATGACCCTGTCCTTGTACAAAACATGTTTCTCTATTCAGTCCTGACAGGACCACAGAATGACAATATTCAGACTGATGCCAACCTTATTTAAAAGATAATCAGGGTGCAGTTAAGACCTATTTTGAGAAGCTGCATACTGCTAAGTGATGAGGTAGAGAAACAGCAAAAGAGGGGAAAGAGGCACATGCTAAGCCTGTAGCTGGTAATTCTATGCAATTGCCCCATACAGTGTTTCCCAACCAGTCTGCCATCAGCCCAAACAGGGGTGCTGTGGGATTTTTGAAAAATTACATATGAACAAAGAAAACCCTTCCCTTGTATTTTAATTAGTCTCTGTACTTTTGCTCTCTGGGAGGAGGCCCCTTTCAAATACTATGCATGTGTCATGTACCATTCCCCAAAGCAAGATTAAAATAGCAACTATGAGTCCTATGGAGAGGGGGCGGAGGAGTGGGAAGGAAGAGGGGAAGCCATCTTCTGATTGGCTGTCTTTGTCAGTGTCCCGCCTCCCCCAGGGGCAGAGCAACCAAACAACCACAGCTCAATCTCCCTCTCCGCCCCCAACTCCTATTGTAAGCAATGGGTCAGCTCCCCTGCCCCTCCACCTCCCTCCTGCAGCCACTGGCTGGGGGAAGATCCCCTAGATCCGCTCCCCCCACCAGTCTGGAAGAGGAGCAGGGACCCTGTTGCAGGCCCCCGGGATGGGGTGAGGAAGCTGTGGGGACAGAACTGGTTGTGAAGTGGGGGCTGGGTGGGAGTGGGGGAGCTGGGGTGGCAGAACTGGATGGGACTGGGGCAGAACTGAGGTCTTGATGTGAATGTGTGAGTCAACTGAAAATACTTGTCACAGTCTGTACAATAAAATTAATGATGTTAGACTCTAACATTAACTTTATTGTACAGACTGCGAGTGGCAAGCGTGGTAAATAGCTTAAACTGAGGTGATAAGAGGGCACGTTCATTTGGAGACAATATGGTGGTGTACCTCCAAATAATTAAAGATATCTTTGGTCATGGCAGAGCAAGAGCTATACAGAGCATGGCTTAAAAGCAAAGCAGCATCTACCTCTTCCCAAGAAAAAAGAAGTATCCAAAGGTGATTCACTAATTAATGAGATACGGGTTCTAAAGGCCAGTATTGACTGATTACATCAATGACGCGAATGCCAAAGTTAACATACTAAAGCAAGCTGTCCAGGCATGTGACAAAAGAACTGATAATGGTATGTGCAGCCATGCAGACGGGCAACCCCAGAGAAGAGGAAGTGCTAGCAGCAAGCAATCTGGCAGAAGTAGTTCTTGTGACCACTGTTTCAGATGTGGCAGTAAAGAACAGGACCAATCAGGAAGTCGCAAGAGAGCAGAGAAAAAGCTGGCACTCCATCTGATTTACCAGGAGCTGCCTCCATTTGCCATCTAACACCCAAGAAGCAAATCAGAATAGCTAATTTAGTTGGAAAGAGATGGGTAGTGTACAGTCTGTACATGTGGGGATGCTAAAGAAATCTCACCTGCCTACCAGTGCTCCACTAACTAATATAGTTACAACAGAGCCATTTGGGATCAGATCAATAAACTTCTAGCATCTTGACAGAAGTAAAGAAGGATATGAATACATCTTAGTCATAGTGAGTCACTTCACTAGGTTTGTCCAAGCCTACTCTACTACCAAAAAGTCATGGTTCCTGGCCAATGGGAGTGTGGAGCTGGTGCTCAGGGCAGAGGCAGCGTGCAGAGCCCCATGGCCACCCCACCTAGGAGCCGGACCTGCTGGTCGTTTCTGGGGTGCAACACGGTGCCAAAATAGGTAGGAACTAACCTGCCTTAGCCCTGCAGCACTGTAAACCAAACTTCTAATGGCCCGGTCGACAGTGCTGACTGGAGCCACCAAGGTCTCTTTTTGACCAGGTGTTCTGATTGAAAATCGGACACCTGGCAACCCTACACACACAGCCTAACACAGTGGGGCCTCAGTGCTGACTGGGCCCTGTGAACACTACTGTAATGCAAATATTAAGTAAATACCTAATTGCTTAAATAGGTGTAAAGAAATCTAAGATGCTTTAACTTACAAACCAAGAGACAGGAAGGTGAAAAAATGTGAATTAATTGGTGGGAGCTAATTTAACATACCCATCTTACAGTCTCCTTGCCAGTGGCTGGTTGTGCTTAGTCGTTGGAGCAGGAGTTAGGCCCAGTAGCTGGAGTGGGAGTTGGTAGCCAGAAATTGGAACCCAGGGTTAGAACCACAGTCAGAGGCCAGATGCCAGAGCCAGAAGTCCGGAACTGGAGCCAAGGGTCAGAACCTGACATGAGGCAAGGCAGGCCCAAGGTAGAAGGTCTGGAATGAGGCAGGAGCAGGAGCTATTGCAGCCATGGGGAAATGATTTGAGCTGCTGCTGGACTGCTGCTGCTGCTTGGATTGAGAGCCAGTTTGCTGACTCTTATAGCCAGTCAGGCAGCCCTACTATAGGTCAGCTGCACTGTTTAGGTTGCCTGGAGACTGGCTGTGCTGCAGGCCTTGATTCCTGACAGCACCCCTCCATTGAGGGTGCCTCCCATGGGCTTTGGGGCACTTCCAATGGAACTCTCACAATAGAGCGAGGGTGTGGATGTTCTTTACTGTTTCCCAAGACTGGTCGTCTGGACTGAAACCTTCTCCTAGCTCGCCGAGATCTGAGGATTTGGTGGACCAAGTAATCCTCCTGTCTGTGAACTGTTATGGGTGGTGTGGTGTGTTGGAGTGGTCTGGACATGGGTTCTCAGTGTAGGGCTTTTAAAAAGTGAGATGTAGAAGGGTGGAACTTCAAGGGCTAGGGCAGCGATAACTTGAAGGCCACTGGGTTCACCTGTTCTATAATCTTGAAGAGGCCCAGGTATAAGTAGTGTAGCTTGGCAGATGGATGGTTTGATTTAAGATTTTAGACAGAGAGACAAACCTCTCCCCTATGATCTGATTGTGGACAGCCTGATGATCTTGGTCTACATGGTGCTTATAGGCTTCTTTGGCAGACTGTAAGTATTCTTTGAACTCCTGGTGCACCCAGCGTTGGTGGGCAGTCAGTACTGGGGAATACATGGCTAAGTCTGGGTTGAAGTGAGCATGAAAGCCATAATTAGCAAAGAATGAGCTATGTTGGGTCAAGGCATCGATTGCATTGTTAATGTGAATTCATTGTAGCACAACAAGGGAAGTCAGTCATCCTGGTGGTAACTCAAAAAGCAGTGAAGATACTGTTCCAAGATTTGATTGGCCTTCTCTTTTTGTCCATTAGTCTGCCAGTGATATGTGGCCAAGCTGAGGGACTCAATGACAAGGAGTCCGAGAAATTTCCGCCAGTATTGGGACATGAACTGGAGACCCCAGTCTGATACAATGGCTGTTGGTAACCTGTGGAAGACATTTTCCAGGAAGAGTTGAACCATCTCTTGTGCGGTAGAAACAGTACAGCACAGGATGAAGGGCACCATCTTGGTTAGGAGGTCAACAACAACCAGGATTACAGGGTATCCTTGGGATCATGGCTGTTCTACAACAAAGTCTATTGATATAGTAGACCAAGGCTTCAGCAACATGGGCAGATGCTGGAGGAGACCTAGGGGGTCTGATTGTGGGTTCTTGGTATGGGCTCAGAGTTTACTGGACCTTATATAATCCTTGATGTAAGATCATAGGCCTGTCCACCAGAAGCTTCTCACGATCAGATTCCACAAGTGGCAAATTGTGGCATAGTTTCAATAATTGTAACCTAGGTTGTCCCTCCAGAACATAAATACAACCCTTGCAATAGAAAACACCATCCTCTAGTTGGAACTCTGAGTTGGGTCAGATATCTGCATTGTTCATGATCTAGTGGATCTGTGTTGAGAACGGGTCAGCCGGGAACGGATAGAAGATATCAGACCATTGACAAAGTTGGATTCCTGGAGCACGGTGGCAGAACGCTCTTCACCAGTGTAGTAGAAAGAGAGATCCTGAGACATGATGCCTGGTATAAGAGGCCTGAGGCCTGAACTAAAGTAGTAGTCAAGGCCTGCTAACATAAAGCAAAGTTAGCAAAATTCAGGCTGTGAGCAGAAATCAGGCTCTGCCTGCATGCAAGTTCACAAAACCTGGTAAGAACAGGGCTGGTCCTGCAAAAACACACATTCTTGGAAGTACTAGGTAAAGGACACTCACACAAACACATTCCAGAAGGTGGTACCAGAACACCCCGATACCAAGTATGGTACAAACACACTCCCTCGAGATAATACAAGGACACACTGACCCCCTCTTAAAGATAAGATCAGATGACAACGTGATGCCAAGAGATGTTTTGATCAAACCAACAGGTACAAGGTAAAGGGTGGTAACTAACCATGTCAGAGGGGCAATGCGTAACTTGTTTTTATAGGTGTTTAAAGAGGGGTCTCAGAGGGAATGTCTTTGGAAATCAGGCCTTAGAGCTGCTCCCAAAAAACATGTGTTATGCCAACCTACACTCTTTGAGCTTAATTCTCCTGTCACTTTCTTTTGTTACACCAGTGTAATTCAATTGACTTCAATGGAGTTACTGCTGATTTGCACCAGGGCAAATGAGAGTAGAACAGGGGTCGGCAACCTTTCAGAAGTGGTGTGCCTAGTCTTCATTTATTCACTCTAATTGAAGGTTTTGCATGCCAGTAATACATTTTAACATTTTTAGAAGGTCTCTTTCTAGAAGTCTGTAATATATAACTAAACTATTGTATGTAAAGTAAATAAGATTTAAAAAATGTTTAAGAAGCTTCATTTAAAATTAAATTAAAATGCAGAGCCCCCCGGACCAGTAGCCAGGACCTGGGCAGTGTGAGTGCCACTGAAAATCAGCTCACGTGCTGGCTTTGGCACACGTGCCATAGGTTGCCTACCCCTGGAGTAGAATCATGATCTCTCAGCCTTCTATACACAGGGACAAATTGTAGCCAGTCACGGCATGTGTGCACAAGGAGAGGGAGAGCACAAGAAACCAGCCAGTCACAGCTGCTTTCTCTGCATTCTCCTGAGGGAATATGTCTTTCACCTCCACAATAAAAAAAAAAAAGAACGAGGAGTACTTGTGGCACCTTGGAGACTAACAAATGTTTTTGGGCATAAGCTTTCGTGGGCTAAAACCCACTTCATTGGATACATGCAGTGGAAAATACAGTAGGAAGATATATATACTCAGAGAACGGGAAAAATGGGTGTTGCCATACCAACTCTAACGAGACTAATCTTAAAAAAAACTTTTGTAGTGATAATCAGGATGCTTGAAATGGGCCATTCTGATTATCACTACAAAAGTTTTTTTTCTCCTGCTGATAATAGCCCACCTTCATCGATTAGTCTTGTTAGATGAAGTGGGTTTTAGCCCATGAAAGCTTATGCCCAAATACATTTGTTAGTCTCTAAGGTGCCAAAAGTACTCCTAATTCTTTTGCTGATACAGACTAGCACAGCTACCACTCTGAAACCTTTCCAATAGTTAAGGCTGGTGGAATGAAGAAAGTGACTCTTTCAATTTGGTTTGTTGGTTCATCTAAAATTGAATCCTTACTGAATATTAAGAAAAGCAGAATTACAACCATAATACCTAAAATATGCACAGCTATATTATAAGCATGGAAGAGATCTATGAAATATCACTGTGATCCATCAGAATATGAAAACTACTCCATTAGGTAGAAATGAGCTAAAAATGTGATCCAAAGAGATATTCAGTGGGATTGTCTTACTCCTATGAATTCTTTGTCAAAATCCAACCTTTCTCTCAAGCCTTCCAAATACTCACCTTTTCTTCAGCTGTATGTAAACTCAAAATCTTGTCTTTTTCTACCAACAGAAGCTGGTCCAATAAAAGACATTACATCTCCCACCTTGAATCTCTAATCTCCTGGTACAAACACAGTTACACCAATACTGCAAACATTAAAGATTGTGTCTTTATTCTCTTTAAAAGCATCATGCACACTATTGCACTAGATAAAAATGTTAAATAATCATCATCATCCAAATAAACAAGCAGACTCTAGTATTTTTAAATAAAGCAAGAGGGGATAGAACGTCACTGAATAGACTGAACCACTGCAAAAGCTCAGCTTTTTCCATTATTTGTGCTCATAATTTGTTTCCCCTGTCGAAGTCAATAGTACCAGCTGTCACTGAAATATCAGGAAATGCTACCAAGAAGCCCATTTTAACATGCCAATATATATGCTTAAATTTACATTGTAAATCCCTATTACTTTTAATCATGCCTTGTCAGTGGACCCATTCAAAGAAAAGATAAATAAACCATGATTTTCACAAAACACAGATGGTTTTGGTTTTATAGACTTGATTTGAGCAATATTAATAGAGCCATAGCCTAGGCAGAAAATGCACTTTGGGAAATCAGTGGGCTGTTTCATCAGCTTACCAAACAGCCTTATGATGATGAACTGTTGCTGGGGCCTTTTGGACATTAACATACCAACAAATATTCTATTTGCTAGGAGTTTGCAAATTCCCAGCAACAGTTTATTATTATAACCTCCCATCAAATGGAAAAGTATAGTACACAAGTTCCCAGCAACAGGTTATCATTACAAAAGCCATTATGTGTGTCAGTGCATCAACGATATGATTCAGATCCTCAGCTGGGGTAAATCCAGGTCACTCCTTTGACTATTATGCCAAGAATCCCAATTTACTGCTCTGAAGTAAAATGTTTATTTTTTTTTCTGCTGACAGATTTTCACTTTTTGATCTGACTACCTTTGACAGGGTGGCAACATCTAGGAATCTACATAGGAATACAAAGCTTTTCTCTTGAGTCATCCTGTTGTCAGTGAGCTTTGCTGATTTATGGGGACAGGTGGATTGTGTTAACTGTGTAGACTGTTAGTCCTTCATCAGTTGACACTGAGCTGATCACAACACGTCTTCCAATCTTCTCTCGCTCTGGCCGTCCTTCGCCATGCTTGTCTGTGACAGGTTGGATCACAGAAACCCTCTTGGGAGCTGCCACCTGATGTGCCAAGACTACTTCTTTCCCTGCCAGCTCGGGACCCCAGAACTCTGTCTGGCTGAGCCAGACACTCCCGTCTGCTCCAACACAGACCCAAGGTCTGAATTACTTGCACCAAAGCTGCAGGTTTACCTGAAAGCAGCTAACAGAAGTGTTCCTGTCTTTAACACTCAGATGCCCAACTTCCAATGGGGTCTAAATCCAAATAAATCCGTTTTTACCCTGTATAAAGCTTATACAGGGTAAACTCATAAATTGTTCGCCCTCTATAACACAGTTGTTTGCTCCCCCAGGTATTAATACATACTCTGAGTTAATTAATAAGTAAAAAGTGATTTTATTAAATACAGAAAATAGGGTTTAAGTGGTTCCAAGTAGTAACAGACAGAACAAAGTAAGTCACAAAGCAAAATAAAATAAAACGCGCAAATCTGTGTCTAATCAAACTGACTACAGATAATCTCACCCTCAGAGATGCTTCAGTAAGTTTTTTCCTCAGACTGGACACCTACCAGCCCTGGGCACAATTCTTTCCCCTGGTACAGCTCTTGTTCCAGCTCAGGTGGTAGCTAGGGGATTCTTCATGATGGCTCCTCCCACTTTGTTCTGTTCCACCCCTTTATATAGCTTTTGCATAAGGCGGGAATCCTTTGTCCCTCTCTGGGTTTCCACCCTCTCCTTCTGAATGGAAAAGCACCAGGTTAAAGATGGATTCCAGTTCAGGTGACATGATCACATGTCACTGCAAGACTTCATTGTCCACTTGCCAACACACGTATACAGGAAGATTTACAGGTAAAACACAGCCATCTGCAGACAATTGTCCTGGTTAATGGGAGTCATCAAGATTCCAAACCACCATTAATGGTCCACACTTTGCATAATTACAATAGGCCCTCAGAGTTATATTTCATATTTCTAGTTTCAGATACAAGAGTGGTACATTTATACAAATAAGATGATCACACTCAGTAGATTATAAGCTTTGTAATGATACCTTACAAGAGATGTTTTGCATGAAGCATATTCTAGTTACATTATATTCACTCATTAGCATATTTTTATAAAATCATATAGACTACAACGTCACATGCGTAGACTGTCGGTCCTTCATCAGTTGAGACTGAACCAATCATAACACGTCTTCCAATCTTCTCTCGTTCTGGCCATCCTTCGCCATGCTTGTCCATATCGCCTTGTTAGGAAATCATCCCACTTCTTTGGAGGCCGACCATGTGGCCATTTCTGTTCTCACAGATATCACTCGGATATAGCTGCGGTCCATCTGTTGTCACTGAGTTGGGCCACATGTCCCGCCCACCGCATTTTGCTGAGCCTGCTTTCAACAACAACAAGCACTCCAGACTGCTGCCTAATTATTTATTTGGGGATGTGATTGTGGAGCAAAATGCCCCAAAATGTTCGTTCCGTTGCCCTCTGTGTGACAGACAGCTGATGTTCTTCAATCTTTGTCAGTGACCATGTTTCGCTGCCATATAACATCGCTGGAAGCACGGTCAAGTTGAAAAGATTCTCATGAGTTGTTTTGCTGATCTTTCTTTGGAGGATGTCGTTGATGTCATTGAATGCGCACCATCCAACTTTTTTTCTGTGCGACAGTTCGCCTTTCTGATCGTGGCGCATGTTGACTTCCTAGCCCAAATAAACGTATTTATCAACCTCTTGGATCTGCTTCTCCTCCAAGAGTTATTTGGGTTCTTGGCAGAACATCTGATCTCATGTATTTAGTTTTCAACCGATTCATTTTTAATCCAACTTGACTACTTTTTGCGTTCAGTTCTTTAAGCATTCTCTCAAGCTGGACTGTATTTTTGGGTATCAGCACCATGTCATCTGTGAACCTGAGATAGTTTAGCCACTCGCCATTGATATTAATCCCACCTTTCAAATCTGCTCATCGAAAAACCAATTCAAGACAGGCTGTGAATAATTTCGGTGAAATTGTATCTCCTTGTTTCATACCTTTCTCGATGGGGATTTGGAGGGGAGTATCAAACACCAATATGTCTGTGCTGCAGCCAGAGTTCGCTTCCTTTAGTAATGTTATATATTTCGCGCTGATGCCCTGTTCTGAAAGAGCTTCAAGAATGGCGTTAGTCTCTACGCTCTTGAACGCCTTCTCGTAGTCCATGAAGGCATTGCACAAAGGGAACTTATATTCCCTTGAACACTCTAGTAGTTGGTTTAGAGTGAAGAGGTGGTCTATCGTGCTATAATTCCTTCGAAAGCCGGCCTGCTCTCTAGGTTGCTGTTCATCCAGGTTTCACGATAGTTGATTTCTTATTATTTTAGTGAATGATTTATAGATATGCGAAAGCAGGCAGATCAGGTGAGAGTTCTTTAGATTTTCTCGATCGCCTTTCTTATGCAACAAGATGATATTGGACTCTTTCCAACTGGACGGTATCTTCTGGATTTCCAGGTAGCGGCTGAAATTTTGGCTGAGAGCTTTCCAAAGTTCCTGACCTCCTGCCTTAAGCACTTCTGCTGTCAGACCGTCCTTACCTGGAACCTTCCCCTCTTTCATTTGATGGACTGTGGTTTGATGTTCATCGGTTTGTTGAAGTGATGGCATTGGGATGTCTATACGGGATGCAAACAGCTGGGTATAGAAATTCCTGCAGATTGCTTCCATCTCTGATCGGTTACTGATTCTCTGTCCTTGTTCTTCAAAGCTGATAACGATGACCTGTACAACGCCAGTTTCCGTTTGCATTTTTTGAGACTTTTACGATCTTCAGCAGCCTTTAGGAGCTTTTCAGTTCGAAATTTCTCGAAGTCTTCCTTCAACTTCATTTGTATGAGCTTGCAGAGAAGGGAGTACTCAAGCCTGTCACTACCATTTCTTTTCATTTTCTTCCTCTTCTCCAGTAAAGTCTTTGTATTCTCTGAGATTTTTCTGCTAGCTCTTCTTGGTCTTTCATGTTCAGCTGATTTCACACACCGTTTCAGTCTCTTACTGAAGTTCTCATAATCATCGTCACAGTCGTCCAGGAGGCTCCTTCAGGATTGCCTCGTTGAAAGCTATCAGTTGGTGCCTTCTGTTCGCCATACACAGCGCCTTTTTCTCCACCTTCACAGTGAACATGAGTCTGGCTCTCAGTAGGCAATGATCGCTACCGATACTGAATGATGGCACTACTGAAATATCCTGCATGATGTGTCATCTATCGATCAGAAAGTAATCAATTTCATTTTTTGTCTTTATGTTTGGTGCAATCCAGGTTCATCTTCTGTTGGCCTTCTTTCGGAACCAGGTGTTACCAATGAACATTCTCCTTGTCTCTGCCAATATAGCTAGTCGTTCTCCTCGCGCATTTCATTCTCTGATACTGTACCTTCCTATGAACTTTTCGCCCTCTTTCCCTCTTCCAACCTTGGCGTTAAAATCTCCCATCACAATCGTATATGTGGAACTGTGAACGAGGGTTTCCTCCAGTTCCTGATAGAATCCTTCCATGTCATCATCTTCGCATGCACTTGTGGGAGCATAGATCTGGATGATTTTGAGGGTACTATTTCGGTTCGATTGAGGTAAAAGAAATGGAATGTATTTCTGAGGAAGAGGGAACTAATAGTTGGGATAGAATTAACAAAAGTGACTCTCTAAAAATTTAATATATTTTCTCCCTTTCAAATAATTTTCCAGGCAGTAATTATTCAAAAGATAAAGAACTGGGACTGCAAAACCGTCATATATAGAGCTATTCCTTAATTAAAGGGACCCCATTAACTTAAAAAAAAAAACCGTCACACTTCTGTCTAAACATTTTTACATACGATTGTTCCAAAATGACGATGGATCTGAAGCAGCATCATGGCTCAACTGATTATTAGGGGGGAAGAGTGAAATTGACCACGTGCAAAAGTGCTGTAAAATGCACAAAGAAAACAAATTGAAAAAACAGATAAATATTTCATTCTCTATTCTGTGACCTCAAGTGTTATTTGTAAGTGAGAAAAAATTAACTTTCAGACTAAAGAGTGGATTTTAATTTGATGGTACTTTCAATTGAAGAATAGTTTTATTTATGATTTCTTTATGATTTTGTCATACCAGCTCTTTGTCTTTTGAATAATTGTTTTGTGTGTAAAGGGAGGGAAAAAATCTAATATTTTTAAAAGTAGAAGTCGAGTTCACAGTGTATTGGTTGTTCCACTGAGTCTGTGGACTTAAGTAATAAATTTTTTGTTATATTTTTTCAGCCTGCAGCTTTAAAAACAAAAGAAACTAAATTAGTTTACATTTCAAATTCTACGCAGAAGCAAGCAGCTGCCCTTGTTAGATGCTCTTTAGCTGCAGTTCAATATTTGTCTCATTTTAGAACTTGTAACATTTTTGTTGTAAGAACATCTTTTTTAGTTCAAGAATAATCTTTTTTTTAAATGAAATTTTGGCATTTTTTTTAAATTATTGAAAGTTTTCCATTTTTGCAATGTTTCTATGACATCATTTAATATGTGTATTGAAGTTTCATCAATTTTAATATACATAATTTTTCAAAATATTAAAATGTTTGTTTACTGAAAACCTGGTTTTCAATATGAAAACCTAGTTTTGGGCAAACTAACATTTGATTTAAAATTATTTCAATAATTTTTTAAATATTTTTTCATTATATTTCCATTAATATTTAATAAACATACAGAAACATGGTCAAGTTCAAGCCCTGTGAAACAATCATTTTGATTTTTTTTTAATTGTGAAATAGTTTTCCCATTTTTGACTACTTCTAAGCTCAGTGTTTTTATTGGGACTGAAATGGTCATTTTAGGATTATATCTCCAAACAGTATCTAGCTGAATTTTGGTCAAAATTCTGTTATTTATCTTTGAATGAATACTTTTCAAATGTTATGTCTTTGAAGCCAAATATTAGAAGATGGTGCCACTCTTTTGGTATCTGCAGCAAGGCTGGATTGGCTGCTGTTTCTTGAGGCACTTCTTGGGGCACCCAGGGCTGTGAGTCACCTTTGTGTCACCTGCCTCCAACATAAGGGAATCTTGCCTGTGCCAGCTGGGTGTTAACTCCCTAACCCAACCAGCCTGTCAGCCACTCAAGCACTCTCCTCTAGGCTACATCAGCCTTGTCTTTGCCCTGCAGGTTCATAATATATGCACTCCAGCCCCTGTGTCCCTTTAAAAGTGTCCCCCTGTAGTGTCCAGCCCCAATCAATAACAGAACTCCCAAATCTTCTGTTCCCAAAGAAGCAATGTGCCTGTAACGGGGCGTGATTCACCCCTGCAGCACCTCCTGCTGGTCGTCCAGGGAATTAGTGTTTCCAGCTCTGGAGCACCCTCTACAGGTCAGTGTCCCGCTTGCCGCTGGGCCCAAGTCCCTCCTGGACCCCGGTGCCCCTTTCAGTCCGGGGTGCTGCCCCCTGGCAGTACCCCCACAGATCTGGGTCTCCCCTCCCTGGGGAACCCCCACCCTCTATCCCCACCTCACCTCAGTCTATGGCCACTGCCAGTCATCAACCAGCCCCGTTCCCTGGGGCAGACTGCAGTGTAAATGTCACTCATCACAGGCAAGGAGGGTTTGGATCTGCTGCCTCCGCCTACCATTGGGCTGCCCCTTGCAACCCCAGTATCTCTTTGGCCTTACTCTAGGCCTGCAGCCTGGGGGGTTTCCAGGCTGGAGCTCCCCAGCCCCTCTGGCCTTCCCCCAGGCCTGCTCCACCTCAGGTATCTTGGTACACTCCCCAGCAGCCAGGTCCCTCCCTCTCCAAAGGCTAGAGAGAGAGTATCCTGCTCTGGCTTCTGGCCCCAGTCCTCTTATAAGGGCCAGCTGGGCCCTCATTAAACCAGCCACAGCTGTGGTCAGCTATCCACTCAGCTTCCCCAGCTGTTCTTAATCCCTCTTACTCTGCTGCAGCCCTCTCCAGGGCTGCTTTCACCCTTCCAGGGCCAGAGCCAGGTGATCACCCCGCTACAGCGCCCCAGTCTGCCAGCTCTACTTTACCCCACTGCTTCTGTATCACACACAGCACTGGAGTTCATTTATAGTAAAACAAAAGGAAATGTATTTCAGAAAGAATAGAGGTTAAAATAGAAATAAGTGTGGGTGATGGAAAGAAATGGTTAAAAATTATAAAATGGGAACTAGGACCTATGCTTATTAATAGTTACTTTTAATTCCTGTTTAATAAAGTAGATTCTCATCCCATTGTTCAGTCTTTTGCAGCACTTGCTAGCCCCAAAGAGCTAGGGCTCAGCCTTTCCTGAAGCATCCCTGCTCATCAAGGTCCTCAGCAAATGGATGCAGAGTGTCTTTACCCTGTGATATACTGAATCAGTCTTTTGTCTTTATTCACACACAGGGGATCCCCGTGCTGTATTGTCCTTCTTTTTCACTTCCAAGTGGTTTAGATGTTTATAGTTTGTCGTTGATGGTTTTCCATTGACTTTTCTCGGTTGGTGCAAAGGAAGATAAAATTGAGCAGCACATTACATAACTGGCTAACCAGGAAGGTGTGACAACTCCTTCCCACTTGAATGGGACATTGCTGAAAGAGATGATTCCTTGGTGACTCACTTTTGCTCCAAGACCACAAGGGCAAAATTTTCAATATAGTTACCTTAAATATTACCTGTACACACTTCTCACCATGATTATGAGTACCAATAAGTTACAATCTTTCAGTGGAGACCTCACAAGTTACCTTTTATGGATCAATACCATGAAAGTGGTGTATTAGCTGTAGTGAGTTTGTCACGTTGGAGACAGGAATTGCTTGTAAAGAACTGTGTGACCCCTTTGCACCTGTGTATCACACCAGGTCAAATCAGACTCTCTTGTTGTTATTCCACCCTGACATACTTCATCCTTTCACAGTCCCATTGCACAGCCCAAGTAATTGGCCTGGGTGCTGTGCAGCTCCACAAGGGGACTGGAAAGAAAAAATTCTCACCCCCACAATTTTGTGGTAAATTAGTCCATGCTGGCCTAAATCTCCCCTCTGCAGGAGGACAGGATAATATATGTAGTGTGTGGGGGAGGGAAGCTTACGGTTTGACTAAAAGATATATTGCTGGCTAGGCAGAGTGAAAAAAAATGGCCTTATCATGCCATGACACCATAAAATGATGAAAGTATTAAAAGTCAGTGGTATTAAGTTTGGCCAGGAGACCAACCAAAACATTTGTGTGTGTGCGATAAGACAAGCATGGTAGTAATAGAGAAACTGGACCAAGTGTTTTTTCTTTTACCCCTTTGTGTGCACACAGACACCCCCCTCCCCCACACACATTTATTGCACCCTCGCAGTGACTGTTCCTTCTTTGAACTCCTAGTAAGGCTTTGTGTTGTGTGATTTTTGCTGTCACCACTCAGGTGCTGCTTTAGCATCAGGCATCACTTGAAACTTTAGAGACAGGATTTTCAAAAGGGCTCAATTTTGACCAAACCCATCTCCCATTGAAGTCAATGGGAGTTTTACCGTCCATTTCAAGTGGAACCGAGTTGAGCCAATGCTTGGTGCTTTTGCAAGTCCCACTTTAATTCATTTAGAACATCAATGGAACAGATAATTTCTCTCTCTTATACTTGGGTTGAGGCTACGCCTCTTGTAGCTATGGCAATGCTGTGTGCCATCCAGTTGAATCCATGCATTTAATTTATTTTGGACATAGCCTGTATTTTAGTTACTTTCAACAACATTGTGAAATGGCTTTAAAAATGGCAGACGTAAATGAAATTATCTGAATGGGCTGTTCTTGAGTTCTTATCCATTTCAGTTTTACCTGGTAATTTCAGGGGCTTAGTCTTATCCCTGTGCTTGATTCCACTGCTTGTTAAGTCAATGGGTGTTTTGTAACGGACTTAAACTGTAGAAAAGTTCTGACCCAATATTTGTATCAACACTTCCATTTCAAGCAATAATAAAATACCCTGGACATTGGATGAAATCCTGGCTCCACTGAAGACAAATGGCAAACTCCCATTGAATTCCATAGGGACAAGAGTTTACACTGTGTACATTACTTCCAAGGGGCTTTGCACTTTTTGCATTTTAGCCAACTGGCTTTAGGCACTGAGTGTTTTCTGAAATACTATTTAAAGATGTGCAATAATCACCTAGGAATGCACTGTCATCAATTATTGCTTAATTACAATGCTGTTACAAAGTAAACTAAACCTTGCAAGTTCAAAGGTAAGGCAGAACCATTCTGTCCTTGACTCATATCACTGAAAAGACAAAAGAGAGCAATCTGAACAAAGGTCAGGGGATCTGTACCTGCCTTAACTCTGAGATCTTTTATCAGTCTGAATACAACATTAATATTTAATTTTTTAAATCTCCTCATTTTGTTAGCTTGAAAGGGGAACAATAATCCTTCACACAGAGTTGTTAAAAGCATATTACTTTCCTAAGGCATCAGAAGAATTCTATCAAATAATACATAGTAAGGCATTTCTATTACTGTGCCCAGTGTATCACCACCAGTTCTTATGTAATTTCAATGCACATTATGATACTAAAAATTAGGGCTGTCAAGCGATAAATAAAAATTAATTACGATTAATCGTGCAGTTAAAAAAATTAATCGTGATTAATCGTGTGATTAATCACACTGTTAAACAATAATAGAATACCATTTATTTAAATATTTTTTGATATTTTCTACATTTTCAAATATATTGATTTCAATTAGATCACAGAATACAAAATGTACAGTCCTCACTTTATATTTATTTTTGTTACAAGTGTTTGCACTATAAAAAGACAAAAGAAACAGCATTTTTCAATTCACCTACCAAGTACTGTAATGCAATCTCTTTATCATGAAAGTTGAACTTCCAAATATAGAAATATTTACAAAAATACTGCATTCAAATGTAATCCTTCTGCTGGGCCTAAACGATAGCAGCAAGGGCCGGGTTCAATACATAGGGGTCCCTTCCCCACAACATAATGCAAAACCAGCTCGAGCCCCCACCCAGTGACCTGGGAAAATCTTACACACACCCCTGGGCGCCTCGAGGAGGCAATACTTCCCCTCTCGCAAGCACAGAGTCTTGGTGTAGCAGAAAAGGTTTAATACATGATAAACAACAAGCATTAAATTGGGAAAATACCTCAGCTAGAGTTCATGGGTCAAACCGTGAGCAAAGACCCACCCCAGCAAATTGGGCCGTGTCCTTCTCTCGGGGCCCTTGAGTCCAGCAACCCCCAAATCACCCACAGTCCCAAAAGTCCCACAATCCAAAAGTCTCTGTCTTGGGGTCAGTGCAGCCCCAGAGTTCAAGAGTCTCTCTGCAGAGGTCCCCCTCCCCAGCCTGGGTAGAAAGGGGCACCTTACGTGGTTTCGGGGCCAACTGCCCTGCCTCTTCGTGGGGTTCTGCTTCCACTAGTCGTCCCCGCAAACAGCTCAGCTCCGCTTGCTCTGTTGGCTGCTCCGCTCTGCCAGCTGCTCTGGTCCACCAGCTGTACTGTGAGCCACTCCAGCCGTCCTCGCGAGCTGCTTGGCTCCACTCACCCAGTGGCTGCACAAACTGCTCCACTCCGCTCTGCCAGTTGCTCTGCTCCACGGTATTGCTTCAGGCTCCCCCACTCATTAGCACAGTGCTCTCAGCTCAGCAAGTCCAGCTCTTCAGTGATTTCAGCTCTTAGTGATTCCAGCTCATAGTAGGGGAGACCCAGTGCCAGCGAGTTCAGCTCAGTAACCTGTATCTAGATTCTTAAGGGAATCAAAAATTAACTCTGACATTCCACAGTGGAGAGAGGCACAGGTGGAACTGGTGCTTCTGGCTCACACAAGAAGCCTGCACCACCCAGTACAGATATCTGTCCCCAGCCTCTCTCTCTTGACTGGGTTTTGGAACCCATGTCCCTTGTCTAGCAAGTGCTATTTAATTGATAATGAAACCCTCTATCATAAGACAGTTTTGTAGTTCCTCATTTACTTAATCGGGGTGACAACATTTTATTGCTCCTGCCCCAATAACAATGAAATTGGGGCTCCCACAGCTGTGAAAATAACCATCCCATGCTGCTTTGCGGTATGCTAAGTGGGGTGGGAGTGCTGATGCAAATAACCAAAATACCAATGCAACACTTTAAACTTCTTTCCACACTCCCCATAATTTACCACCAGATGTCACGGGGGGGCTCATCCTGATTCTGCTTACACAAAAATAAAACAATGTAAAATTTTAGAGCTTGCAATTCCACTCAGTCCTACTTCTTCTTCAGCCAATCGCTCAGACGAAGAAGTTTGTTTAGATTTGCAGGAGATAATGCTGCCTGCATCTTGTTTACAATGTCATCTGAAAGTGAGAACAGGTGTTCTCATGGCACTGTTGTAGCCGGCATTGCAAGATATTTATGTGCCAGGTGCTCATGCTTCAACCACCACTCCAGGGACATGCGTCCATGTTGATGATGGGTTCTGCTCGAAAACCATCCAAAGCAGTGCGGACCGACGCATGTTCATTTTCATTATCTGAGTCAGATGCCACCAGCAGGTTGATTTTCTTTTTTGGTGGTTCGGGTTCTGTAATTTCTGCATTGGAGTATTGCTCTTTTAAGACTTCTGAAAGCATGCTCCACACCTTGTCCCTCTCAGATTTTGGAAGGCACTTCAGATTCTTAAATATTGGGTTGAGTGCTGTAGCTATATTTACAAATCTCAGATTGGTACCTTCTTTGCGTTTTGTCAGATCTACAGTGAAAGTGTTCTTAAAATAAACAACATGTGCTGTGTCATCATCTGATACTGCCGTAACATGAAAAATATGGCAGAATGAGGGTAAAACAGGGGGACGTACAATTCTCCCCCAAAGAGTTCAGTCACAAATTTAATTAACACATTCTATTGTTTAACAGTGTGATTAAAAGTGCGATTAATGGTGATTAACTTTTTTGAGTTAATTGCGTGAGTGAACTGCGATTAATCAACAGCCCCACTAAAAATACATGGTAGGCAGACACCTCAGGGGTGGAGCAGCTGCAAGTGGTACAGGGATCCAGGCACACAGTACTCCACTGGGTTCCAGCCCAAGGTCCTGACAGGAATCATTCACAGTTCTAGCTCAATAGTAACACTATGCTGACAGAAGGACCTGAGCAGTCAGAGAAATAACATTGCTTTCAAGGGTCATAAACCATTCACTTTTCTTTTTCAGTCTGTAACTAAGCTGAAACTGTCCTATCTCTTTCAGCTCATGAGAAGTGTAAATCTAGATACGTCAAGCAAATTGATTCTTTTGCTTGAATTGCATTTTTTGGTCTGTTTTCGATAAATCTTGTTTTTGTTACGACTAATGTTGTACAGATAATTCCATGCAGAAATCCTCAAAGATGAGAGAACCTCATAACCTTTAAGCAGACATACTGAAAGGAAAAAAGTGTATCCTGAACATATACCCCCTCTGAGGTCAGGTCCAAACCCAGTGAACAATATTGCCTGGAGGCTAGAGTGGGTGATCTCATGAGGAGAACCCAAAAGATCAAGGCAGAGACTAGAACTGATGGTGGGATTGGTCACAAAAACTTTGAATGGACCCATTTAGTTGTACAGTTGCTTTAATTGAATCACCATGTGATTTTATTGCTATAACATTGTCCTTTCACCTGATCCCCACCATACTGGTTGTTGCCTTCACTCATCACATTGTGTGTAAAGTACACTCTGATCCTGCAGTCACATCTGCATAGGCCCCGTGCTCACCCTGATCTGACTGAAGGATTGGTGCCCTAGATTGCAAGCTCTTTAAGGCAGGGACACATATTTGTATTTCTCTGTAAAGTATCAGGCGTATTTTTGAGTGTGGTAAAATACAGTATAATAATCATTTTATTTGCTGTGTCTTCAGTATCTAGAAGGAAGATGTTATTTGATGCCGTTGCCCAGCAAGTATTGAATTTGCAGTATAGATTATGCAGCCTTTAAGTTCTCCCGTACAAGGCTCTTGTGTTCGATACAAAATCTGAGTCCTATGCTTTTGGCCACAGAGGTTATACTGCATGAGCATGTGGAGTTTGTCAGAGGATGATTCAGAAAGCCTAATGAACAGTTCTGGCTACTGCCCTTGTTTACCACCCAAGCACCCATCCCCCATTATCTGCTGCAAACAGGAAGATAAATCTTCCCTTCTCCCTCCCAACCCCCCGCAATATATGGAATATGCCCCAACACAGAGGACATCGTAATGACTGAAGAGCTAGACATGAGCTGTGTGAACACTTATCCTCCTCTCCACCTCCCTCAAATCACTTCACCTCTACTAGGCTGGCTGATTACACTACTGCAGCTGATGTCCTTAAAGGAAAATACACAGGTTTTCTATATATGCCTGTCAAAGATATGCTAAAGGTTCCAGCCTCTGTCTCATAATGAGTACAAGTTTCCTTTATGTCAATTTACCTTTGTATTTCATCCGTGACTGAGAGCCAACTGATCTATTAATCGTAATCAACCCCCACACAATGGTGATCTTGCTTTAGCCAACCCACATATAGTTAGATCACAAGTGGTGGCACGAATTAGATGCAGAATTGATTAGTGCAAAGCCTTTTTTGTTTCTTTTGTTTTTTAAAGAAAAGACATTGAAAGGGCATCATTCACCAGTCAGTATGTGTTATGAATCTACTGCTGGTCTTCCACTTCGCAGGGAAAATGCATAATGTGTATTTTGGGGGTCCAGCTGCTTGCCTCCTCTATGAAAAAACTTGTCCCAGAGCCATCATTTACCATGGTCCTGCCTTTACAGAACATGCCTCAAGGTTGTGTTTTTGTGTTTTGAATGAGTTCAAAACCACCGGTGGTACACTTTTTTTCTTTTTGCCACAACCCCTTTGTCTGCCCTTCCTCCCCAGAGTAGGTAGACTCTTTAGGAACAAAAGCACTGAGAAGCATGATCACGTGTAAACAGGGCTGTAGTTTTCTATAAAAGGGACTTTTAGCAGATTTGGTACTTGCAGCATTAGGCAGGCTGCCCTACTAAATATGTCTTTTCTTAGCACATATGTCCTATTAAAACTGGCATACCCCCTTGGGAGCTGGCACAATGCCATCTTAACACATGGCCATGAGGGTACACTATGTATAAGCTTTAAATGTGCTTGCTGAGAATAGGATCCTGAGTCAGTAATATTGCTGTGATCGCCTCAGCTTCCTTGCCCATAGATAAAAGCTTAAGCCAACACTTCCAGTGTCCACTAATTTTGAGTGCCCAATTTTAGACACTTTTTGTCTGATTAACTGGTGTTGAGGATCCCCAGATTCAAACTGCCTTGGAGGGACTGTGGCTGTTACTCCAATGGATGTTGGGAGGTGTGCAGCAGCCTTGCTCATTGGCCCAGTGTTGGCATGGCTGATGAGGTGGAATTCCCTTTCCAAACCCTCCACACTTCACCTACCTTAGCCAAAATACGCAGGCTTTATGCAGGCAAAGTGGAGTTCATCTACAGAGGATACAATTAAAAATAGTTAAATGTAGCTAAATATAGTGAATACTGGGCTCTGATGAATCAAGATTGGCCTTCAGTTGGGAAGGAAGCTGATTAGGTTGGAGAGAAGTGCAAAAATGAAGTCTCAAATGTTTTGAGGATCTCTGCAGGACAGCTCTGAATTTAGAAGTTATGACAGCCGCCACATTGGCAATCCTGGAAAAAAGGCAACACATGTTGCTTTATCTATGTCAGGGGTGGCTAACCTGTGGCTCCAGAGCCACATGCGGCTCTTCAGAAGTTAATATGCGGCTCCTTGTATAGGCACCGACTCTGGGTCTGGAACTACAGGCGCCAACTTTCTAATGTGCCAAGGGATGCTCACTGCTCAACCCCTGGCTCTGCCACAGGCCCTGCCCCCACTCCATCCCTTTCTGCCCTCCCTCCCCAGCCTGGTATGCCCTCGCTTCTCCCCCTCTGAGCCTCCTGCATGCCAGGAAACAGCTGATCGGGAGGTGCGGGGAGGGAGGGGGAGGCGTTGATCAGCGGGGCTGCCGGTGGGTGGGAGGTGCTGGGAGTGGGGTGGGGAAGCCGATAGGGGGCTGCTGATGTATTACTGTGGCTCTTTGGCAATGTACATTGGTAAATTCTGGCTCCTTCTCAGGCTCAGGTTGGCCACCCCTGATCTATGTGCTTGTGACATACCCAGGGTATAATCTAGACTAGCGAGTAGGTGTGTCACCCCTGCCCTCTAACCTGGGGTGCCCTTTACACTGCTTTGCTGTTGTTGCCTCCACACCTGGACTGATCACAAACAGTCTCTAGCATGTAAGTCACCCCCCTTTATGTCTGTGTGCACTTGTAGCTTAGCAGTCACATCCAGGTTTTTGCCAGCCTGAATTATACAGCAGGGTGACCCCCACACACTCCCAGCCCCAAATTTCCCCCCACAAATGTATGTCTTATACTGCCCAGCCTTCTCCTGGATAATACAAGCTCATATAAAGTCTGTAATTTTATTAATAGAAATGTTATGCACAAATCCTGTTATCCCAAATGCAGGTTCCCAGACACTTCCGTTCAAGCACACTGGTTTAGATAAAACAAGTTTATTACTTACAAAGAGATAGATTTTAAGTGAACACAAGTAATGAGGTATAAGGGTCAGAAATGGTTACAAGAGAAATAAAGATAAAATGCAACTATTGTTCAGCTGAACAAACTATATTAAATTCAAAGCAAAGTTTTTCTCACCACATGCTCTCAATAGTGTTAGTGGCCAAACTTCTAGGCCAGGACCACTTCTTCTGTATAATGGCTGCTTCCTTTGTTCCTGCTGGTGCAATGAATCAAAGGACAGAGAGAAGAGGAGGGGTCCCATGGGGGTGTTTCCCCTGTCTTTTTTATAGTCCTCTCCCCTCTTTGAGAAGCATCTTCAGGGATTATGGCTACAGGAAAACTGTGTGGATGGGGACCCAGGATGTGTCTTTGCTAAGATGTAGATTTTCTGCCCATGCCCCTTTTCTTGCCAATGAATAGCCACTTAACAGATAATGGCCCATTGACCTTGTTTACACCCTGCTGAGGCACTAGCTTGCCCTTTGTCTCGGAGGAACTGGCTTGGCCACTCCCCAGCCTTGGAACATATTGTAGTAACACCATACAGTGGAATCTTATAACTTTACATACAATGTTTCCACACATATTTTACCAGGATAATGACTAGCAAATGATGAGTTTTGAAATGATACTTCACAAGGCACACTTTGTACAAAGATTACTACAGTAGTGTACCTGGGTATATTCTGTCACAGTGCCCTTACCCTGTCCTAAGCAGACTTCTAGGAGGGGAAAGGTGGCTTTCTGTGCATGCTCATTCATTCCTTGGCCTCTACTGCCAGCAAGGATGCTTGCTGTGGTGGTGGTGGGGTCTGTACTGTGGATACCAGTCATAGGTCAGGGTACACAGTTAGAGTGAAAGAGGGGCTCTGTTGAAGTAAAGGGAGCTCTGCCAATTTATACCAGTTAAGAAACTGTCCCATAATCTCAGTCCTTAGCATATATCAGGTCTCAAGAAGTTTGCTGTGGAATAGCAGCATGTCCATATAAATATCAGTGTGTCGTGGTTCTCCCATTACAAATGTTTTTTTTTACCTTGGGCTGTGTTACATTTGGTTTCTTGAAGTCACAGAAGTTGCTGTGGAAGGAATCACAGTCACACCCCATATGCTAGTATCTTCCATCTCACATTTGTTACTTATTATGTTCTAGTTGCCTGAAGTGTGCTAGGTGCCTCTCACAAGATAAAGAGAGATGTGTACCTGTCCCATTCTAAGTCTGAGACATGATACAATAGGCCAGGGTTCCCAAAAGCAAGGAGGAAATGGGATAGGGTAAAAAAGAATGAGGGCGACAGCAGCACAATCACATGATGCCTCCGTTTAAACATGTTCTTTGCTGCTGCTAGTTTTCCTGGTTTTGTTTTTTAAAAAAAGTAGTAAGGAAAAGAAGAGGTAAGTGAGAGAAGATTAATGGTTCAGTTATTGTATTAAGTCAGTATCATTCTCTCACTTATCTCCCTTAGTATTTAAGAGAGAAATAAATAGTTTTCAGAGGATGTTTCCCCTACAACATTTCCAGCGACAACATGAGAGTTGAATTCTCTGGAGTACTTTGAATAACCTTGGCCATAGCAGCATAGGGAAGGTTGTATGATGATTCTTTGTTGCACAACTGGTTCAACAGATCATATCTCCAGGGCTGCCCGGGGGGGGGGCAAGTGGGGCAATTTGCCACAGGTCCCGGGCCCCGCAGGGGCCCCCATGAGAGTTTTCAGGAGCCCCCATGAGAGTTTTCGGTGGGTCTTCGGTGGCAGGTCCTTCGGTACCACCGAACGCACCCGGAGCGAGTGAAGGACCCGCTGCCGAAGACCCGAAACTTCTTCCGCTCCGGGTCTTCGGTGGCAATTCAGCGGCAAGGGCTCCTTCCGCTCCGGGTCTTCGGCAGCAATTCGGCGGCAGGTCCTTCACTCGCTCCGGGACCCGCTGCTGAAGTGCCCCGAAGACCCGGAGCGGAAGGACCCCCGCCGCCGAAGACCCCAGACCCCCTGAATCCTCTGGGCGGCCCTGCATAACTCTCAACTGCTCTATAGAAGGAGGGACTCCCCTCATTGTAAAGCATATCTGCCTCCATCCCACTCTCATCTTGTGGTTTCTTGTTTTCATTATTGTAAACTACTGGCATGAAAAATATGAAGCTGAAGTTGTGGGCAACATTATTTACAGCAATGTTATGTAATTTAAAGCTTCTTGCAGTGTTATTTCTTGGGGCCTTTGTTCTTCAGTGTGTCCTCTGTGATTATTATCACCACAGTACATAACTGTGGTAAGAAAAACACTACATAGTAGAATGGATATAATACTCTGAGTATCTCCACCCCTAAGGAGACCAGGGTTAGTGAATAACTAGCCAGGGGCCCTAAACACATTTGTAGTTTGTTCTACACCTTTCCTCTCATTCCTTTTATAAAATACAACGACCCTGAAAAAGGAAAAGATCCATAAAAATAAAAAGATGTCCACTCTATAGTTGTAATAGTATGAAGGATAAAAATATTACTACTTTACTAAAAGGTAAGGTCATATAGCTGTAGCATAACTTCTGATGTATATATCTTGTTGAGATTCCCCCTTCTCCATCAAAAACTGAGAAAATCAGCTTTCACATTGTCTTCTTCATTCTGAAATCAATTCCATTGAGCTGAAGTCCTTGATTTCAATGGCAGACAGATTGAGCCCTGACTGCCAATTTATTCCTAATATCAGGAGGAACTGATGTTGAAAGGGAGCCATGAATGCACTCAAAAGGAAAAACGTGTTAGGCCATTTTCATCTTGTGCACATTGCAAGATTCAGACTTCTTTATGTGAAGTGCTGCTTGGTAATTATAGAGCATATGTATGCATATTCAATGCTTACGTGTTAATAAAAGGCAACAACATATGCTTTGTCAGTGAAACTACATGATTTGCATTGCAATGATGAAGACAGAGAAGGGTAGCAAACCCAGATGCTATAACAGCAACAGAATGAGAGTTATGCTCAACAGCAACCATTGAGCAAAGGGTCTGGAGCTGAGAATAGGAGTCTAAATAGTTGTTTAGCATCTGATCGCCACCCTAACCACAAAGCAAAGATAACATCATACCACACAAATAATAAAGTGAATGTGTTGGTATCATTATTAGGCTGGTCACACAGGGACAGATTCTGATCCCCTGACTGTTGAACTGTAACATACCCCCATAGGAGCCCCACTGAAGTTAATGGGACTATTCATGGCGGAAAGTGCTACACAGCACAAAGGTATCGGAATCTAGTCCAAGGTGATTTCTTAAGCAGTCCTGTGCACTTTTACAATGGCACATGTAAAAACGCTCTGAGACAGGATGACAAGAAATGTATGTTACTAACATTACTGAAAGGCCACAGCTGATCTTTTTATGAGCTGTGTATGATTGCCTGGGATGGGGTGTTCACCTCACACAAGTCCTGACCAGTTTAATGTGGGCCAGCAAGGGGCGATTAACCATATACTACACCCGGAGAGGAGCCAGGGGCTTGATAAGACCTAACTGCAGATGAAGCACAACTGCGGGAGGAGCTGGGATAGAATTATAAAGCCAGGAAGTGATAGAAAGTGGCAGTGGCTGAAGGGAAGGGTCCTGAAATCTGTCTCTAGAGGGAAAGGGAGTTGGTGAGGGACAAGGAGGAAATCCAATGGAAGACTAAGCCCTGGGATCTTCTCTTGGACTAGAGAGTCTGGCAAGTGGCCAAGAGGAGTGAAGTAGCCATGAGGAACAGAGGATGCTGTGGAAGTAAACCCAGTGATAGACCAGGAGGTAGGCAGGTGGGATAGGAAGGAGCTCTGGGAAACAGCAACAGTCAGGGGACCCTATGACTAGCATTCCAGGTCTGCGACAGTGGATGGATGACTTGATGATTACCTATTCTGTTCATGCCCTCTGGGGCACCTGGCACTGGCCACTGTCAGAAGGATACTGGGCTTTGGTCTGACAGTAGGGACATTCTTATGTTCACTTATGCCCCACCATGTTAAAAAAATTATGTAAACATGCAGCAAACACTGTTCTCTATTGTTCCAGTGCAGAGCGTGGAACATGTTGCTTTTTTCTTTATTAGAAAAACAGACAATGATGGGAAAAGTCCTAGAAGTTAGATCTTGGGAAAACTTATTAGGTCATCTTCTCCTGGAACGTATTAGCTTACATTAGAGATGAAATACATTATTATTGTTTTTATTAATGCTTTTATTTTGTTTTGCGAGAGAATGAATGAAAGCTGCCATCTGCTGCTACCCCCTCAAAGCACAGTAGGAATCCAAACTTTGCCACTCCTAGAATTAGAGAGAATCTAAGAGGGGATTTCTCTTGAATTCTCTTGCAGAACTACAACCACCCCTAAGCAAAGGAGGTCATATTTCACACTTGAGATTTAATCAGTGCATTTATGTGCGCCCGCCTAGTGCTCAGCAGGGGAAAGAAGCCGCGGGCCTGCGGTTGCCGGGGACAGAGAACTCCGGGGCTACAGGCGCCGGTGCTCTCTGTCCCCGGCAGGCGCGGGGCTGCAGCTTCTCTCCGGCCCTGCGCCTGCCGGGGACAGAGAACTCCAGGGCTGCAGGCGCAGGTGCTCTCTGTCCCCGGCAGGCGCGGGGCCGCGACTTAGCCGGAGAGAAGCCACCTTTTCCCGCTCTGTTTAGTCATAAAAGATTGAGATCAACTGATGCACTCTTACTAATAATTCCTAGGGTTGTATGTGTAGTTCCTGGTAATAGCGAATTCTTTGGTCTAACAAAGACTGAGGGCCTGACAAAGATCCCACACTGGTATAAATCAGGACTAATTCTACTGAAGTCCATGGAACCAATACATTTATGCATTATTTTAACAGATCACATAAGATCTGTTCTCCCTCAAGCCTATTATAAATCTTGTTTCCTAGCAGTGTGTGCTCACAAAGGGGAAAAGAAAGAACTGGGGAGTCCATTAATTTGTTTTCCCATTAAAACAAAATTTCCCCCTTTATAACTAGAGGTCAGGTGCTGAAACTAGGGGTGTGTGGGAAAGGTTTATTTTTAACTGATTTTTAATTTGGTGAGTAAAAACTAAACCACAAATCTAAGTTTAATTTGAGTTGAAAGAAACATGTCAAACATCAATTTGAAATAACATCATTTCTACAATTGACATTTCAGAAATTTTTGCTTTTAATTTTTTTCCCCAAATGTATTCACTGAATTCAACCTAAATGTCAGTTGGCTGAATTAACTCTGTTGTCACAATTTCATCAGACAATGAATTAACTGTCTATAAATACCATGAAATCAAATGAAGTTTTAAAAAAGTTTCCTTCTGCTTTTCCCAGTATTTGTCTAACCTAAACATGGAGCACGAAGGAGAAATTTAAATAGTGTTCAGCACAACTCATCATAAATGCAGTATGTGTGACCGTGTCTTTAAGAGTGACACCTGGGAGCATGCAAATGAGAACAGATATGGGGTCACAGTTGAGTGTAATACTCTGGGGACATGGCTTTATTATACACAAGAACTGCAACAGCAAGATATGAAAGAAAATAATAAGCATTTCCCTTTGTGAAAGAAAGAGGCATTCTGGTGGGTAGTTTAAGTATCGAAGAGGGCACAATGGCTCATTGCAATGGAAATATTGTGTGAATTTAATTCAAACATCTTCTTGGAAAAATATCACAAGATATTAACAATATCTGAAACAATGCCAGAATTATGGTCAGTAAGGCTATGCAGATATTTCCTCAGTTTGAAACTATCAGTTAGGATACATGCCTCTTCCTAGTGGTTCCCTCTCAGTGCTTTCTTTCCTCATGATCACTAGCTCAGCTACTGATCTCCCTGGAGATCTTAGTCTGATCTTCTTTAGTCTTTCCATGTCAGAATATCTGTTGTGGACAGCAAATTTTGCAGTATTGGGCCCTAAATTTGTTGCCTGCTGCCTGGATACCACTAGACAATCATTCCCAGTAAAAAAAGAGAGATTTTTCTTCAGGAGCTAGAGGTTAAGACACAGCAAGGCTTATGAGAAGCAGTGCCAGTCTGTCTTCAAAACATAGATCCAATAGCTCCTATTATTCTGCCTAACAGTATTGCAATTTCCTTTGTTTCCTTGTTCCAGATCTGCCAGAGAGAAATTCTGATTCTAAGGCAGGCTAAATCTAGTAACATAACAAAACTAGTGTTTTAGTAGTTTGCTTGTTACTGCAGGAATCCACATGTTTTTGATGCTATATGCCTTTTGGCATAATTAAATTAAGCAACAAATGAAACTAAACAATATATGAGGTTTGGTCTATTACTCACATTTTAAAACAGTTTGGGATATAAGAGACACACAGATTGTAATGCCCAAACCTGGCATCTTTCTAATGACCCTATCCATTTGGGAGCAGCAGTGGGGAGATTAGTTAATTGTTACTCCTTCCTTTGACATCAGTTCTGACACCAGAGGATGACTTGGCAACATTCTGAACACCTGCTGCTTGCAAAGCTCCTTTTCCAAGGGCCACTGCCTCTGTACAGATCGGAACCTTGCATAACAAAACCCTAAGAACAACACAGCATGTCTTCCCACAACTGAACATTTGCTTGCACACTAAGAAAAAAAACTCAAAAGACATCTGCCAGAATATTATTTGTATAGTGCCAGTAGCATACACGGTGCTTTACAAAACAAGTAAGACCCGGGCCATGCCCTGAAAACCTTACCATTTTACATCAACAAAAACAAAGCAGTTCGGGTATGGGAGAATTTTATTAACAACACTGGGAAAATCAAGGTTCAAGATACTCATGCAAGATGTTTTGAAGAGGGCTTTGAATGAGTCCAGGAAGGCAGTTGGTATTCAAGAGGTAGATGAACAGCTGTTCCAAACATAAGAGGCAACAGAGAGAAGGAGCAAAGCAGAGAATGAGAGAAGGAGATGAAGGGAGCAGTAAGAGGAGGACTGGAAGGAATATAATGAGCAAGAAGGCGAGTAGGAGGAAGAGAAAGCTGAAATGTAGGTGGTGAGAGAGTATGGTGTGAAAGGCCGTGAAGGTGATGCCAACTGAGAGGCAGAAAATCGTGAGTCAAACATTGAATCATAAGAAGCTTATGATGACAAAGGGTGCCCCAGCTACTTTTTATTTATACCAAGACTTCTGCAAAGTAACGCTCCCTGTCCTGAACACATTATATAAAAATCAATATTCATCATTGTGGGTTAAGCAATATGCAATGAGTCACTTTGCTGATGAGTATGTGAGTGTGACTGAGCAGTTATAAAAGTTGAAAATGTAATAAAGGGAAAAGAGCACGAATCAGCACAAAGAGGTACATTATGACAAAGAATACAAACATGGACACTTCTTTGAAAAGTTTCACCCGGGAGCAGGAGGAATTACGTTCCAGATAACCCCATTTTGGGGGATCTGGTCAGTGCTACAGGCAATTTGATGGAAATTAACTTGTTTCTAAACAATTTCTGCAAAACAATATTTTCCTGTTCATCCTTTTTGAATCTCTGCCTACCAATGCAGCCTTATTGCTGTGACTTTTTTCAGTGAGAGCAGCAGGTAGAACCAACCCACTTGAGCCAACATGTTAGATTTCAGGAATAAATTTACCAAATGAGAGGACCCTGAAATTAGATACTTCCATTCATATTTAGGCTCCTTTGAAAAATTAACTTATTTAAGTTCTGAACATAGATACAGGTCCCTAACTCCATCTATTCCATCTTACGTACTTACATGGTGCCCAGTATTGTAGTATCTGATACCATAATCTCTCAAAAATGTGGTGCAGTGGCCTTATTCTACCTTGTACTGGGAAATCAATGTAATCTTCCACCGCAATCAAACACAAATCTGTCAGTTAGGTACTTATTTACCCCCATTACCACTGTATATTCTCACAAGACCCTGTGAGGTATGAGCGTCCCTATTTTACAGATAGGGAACTGAGGCATAACAAGACTAAGTGACTTGAAAGAAAGTGACCTCAAAGCCTGTAAGAGCAGGAAACAGAACCTGGATTTCTCAAGTCCTAAGCTAGTGCCCTAACCACTGGATCTTCCTTTCTCTCTGTAACTACAGCTTAATATATGCATATATGTATTGAATGACCTGAATAAAGACCTCTTGCTATAGTCTTGTTCCATTTAGAAATAAAAATATATTGCATGAAGGACTAAATACAGGGGCCATGGGTAGTTAGGGCCACCATACAACCCCATACCCACTTGGTCTCACCCCATTACACCCTCCAACGAGACCTGCAGATCCATCTCTTCAGAGCTTTTCAGGGAGCAAGGACTGATGAGGCCCTGCACCTTTGTCAAATACCTATACCAGGGGTCGGCAACGGGTGGCTCGCGGCTCGCCAGGGTAAGCACCCTGGCGGGCCGGCCCGGTTTGTTTATCTGCCGCGTCGGCAAGTTCGGCCGATCGCGGCTCCCACTGGCCGCGGTTCGCGGTCCCAGGCCAATGCGGGAGGCAGGAAGCGGCACGAGCCGAGGGATGTTCTGGCCGCAGCTTCCTGCCTCCCGCATTGGCCTGGGACCGCGAACCGCGGCCAGTGGGAGCCGCGATCGGCCGAACTTGCCGACGCGGCAGATAAACAAACCGGGCCGGCCTGCCAGGGTGCTTACCCTGGCGAGCCGCGAGCCACCGCTTGCCGACCCCTGACCTATACCCACTTGATAAGGCCACCCACTTGTCTAATCTTCTATTCTCACACAGTAGTTATAATCAGCTAGGACATTGCTGTCAGCTCCCGGAGCTGAACTTTCCAGCAGTTGCTCCTGTTGTTAATCTGCCAGAGCCCATTTCTGTGATCCTCAGGGGACAAAAGATTGTGTTTATTATTTGGATTTAACAGTTGGGTTTGTATTTGGTTTGTGTTTCATCTTGCAGCAGTACTTATGCAGACCTTTAGGGGTAACTGTAGTTTATGGCAAGATTTTAAAAACGGGAGCCTAAAATTAGGCTCCTAAATCTATAGTTGACTATCCAAATAACCTGAATTTCAAAAGTCCTAAGCATCCAAAAGGTTATTCAGCATTTTGAAAAGCAGGCACCTAGCCATGGATTTACATGTGGGAAAACTGTCCACGGACTCATTCCAGCCTATATCATTGATCTTGTCTCTCTACTGCCATCCCCATTTTCTATTCCCATCTAACACTGGCCTGATCTCTGTTCCTCACTCAATCCATTTTTGGTGCAAGAGTCTTCTCCTTTGCAACTCGTGACATCTGGAACAGCCTTTCTTAATCATTTATCAGCTCTCAAACTCCATTCACATCTTTTTTTCCTTGCCTGTATCACTTAGCTAAATGCTATAGCCCGTGGTATGCAAGTCAGACTAGATATGGGGTGGGCAAACTACAGCCCACAGGCTGTGCCCAGGCTATCAGATATTTTAGTCCGGCCTTCGAGCTCCCGCTGGGGAGCAGGTCAGGGGCTTTCCCCACTCCGTGCGTGCCATGGCTCTGTGCGACTCCTGGAAGCAGCGGCATGTCCCCCTTCCATTTCCTACGCGTGGGGTATCCAGTGGGCTCCGCACGCTGCCCCCACCCCAAGCGCTGACCCAGCAGCTCCCATTGGCCAGGAGCCACGGCCAATGGGAGATGTGGGGTGTCACCTGAAAACGGGGCAGTGCGCAGAGGTGCCTGGCTGCGCCTCCATGTAGGAGCCAGAGGGGGGACATGCTGCTGCTTCTGGGAGCTGCTTGAGGTAAGTGCTACCCAGAGCCTGAACCCCTGACCTCCACCCACACCCCGACGCCATACTTGAGCCCTGATCCCCCTCCTGCCCTCTGAACCCTCGGTCCCAGCCCAGTGCACCCTCCTGCACCCCAAACCCCTCATCTCCAGCCCTACCCCAGAGCCCTCACACCCCTGAACTCCAAACCCCTGCCCCAGCCTGCAGCCTCCTCCCTCACACCCCAACCCCTCGCCCCAGCCCTCCCACACGCGCTGCCTCAGCCCAGAGCCCCTTCCCATACTCCATACCCCTCTGTACCACCCCCAGCCTGCAGCCCTTCCTGCACCCCAAACCCCTCATCCCCAGCCCTACCCCAGAGCCCTCACACCCCTGAACTCCAAACCCCTGCCCCAGCCTGGAGCCTCCTCCCTCACACCCCAACCCCTCGCCCCAGCCCTCCCACACGCCCTGCCTCAGCCCAGAGCCCCTTCCCATACTCCATACCCCTCTGTACCACCCCCAGACTGCAGCCCTTCCTGCACCCCAAGCCCCTTATCCCTGGCCCACCCCAGAGCTCACAACTCCAGCCGGAGCCCTCACACCCCCCGCATCCCAACTCCCTGCCCCATCCTGGAGCCCTCTCCTGCACACTGACTTCCTCATTTCTGCCCGCACTCCAGAGCCCACACCCCCAGGCAGAGCCCTCACCCCCTCTCGCACCCCAACCCCCAATTTCATGAGCATTCATGGCCCACCATACAATTTCCATACCCAGATGTGTCCCTCCCGCCAAAAAGTTTGCCCACCCCATACTAAATGAGCATAATGGTCTCTTCTAGCCTTAAAACAAAACCAAAAAATATGAACCTCTTAATTCCTCTTTCCCTCTGCCATTATTTATCTGTAAGGCTATGGCTACACTACAGCGTTTATACTCTCACGTAGGTGCTCTAAGCCAGCAGAAGACAGCTCTTCTGTTGACTTAATTAATCCATCTCCAATGAGCCGAGGCAGCTATGTCACAGGACAAGCTCTCCTGCTGACATAGTGCTGTCCACACCGATACTTAGGCGGTGTCATTAATGTCGCTCAGGAGCATGGGCGGCATGTATCATAGGCTGGGGAAGGCTATGCTCCCCCAAACAGCCTGGCATGGCCCCACACTCCTCCCCGAGGCCCCCTGCTTGCTCTTCCCCCTTAGCCTGAGCCCAGGCAGGCTACTCGTCTTCCAGGAAGCCTGCTGGGACTGGGGCTGGGGCTTGGGCCCAGTGCTTGGGAGGGGTGGGGGGGATATTGCCCCTGCCTTGCCCTGGCTGTAAGACAATTCCTTAAAGCGATAGTACACCATGACAGCATCTTACCTAGTCAATAATAGGATGAGTTTTAGACCATAAACATAGTATAAGATGGTACTACACTGTTTGGGTTTATATTGTAAAATATATTGCAAACTTTACAACAACACTGCAAGCGACAAATATGTGAGACATTTATTGTTTTGAGGTTGAGAAATTTCATCCTGTACCATACCATCTTGTTTGCATTTCTCAGTTTTCCTCTTAGTATATTATCAATTACAGTATTGATTTACTCCAGGATTTTATTCCATACACATCTTCTTTTACAAGGTACCTCTTCAAAACTCCACAGCCATGGAGGACTCAGCAATAATTAGAGACAGCCTCTGATTAAAGACTTTTGGGAACTGAAATTAGTTTTCCTCATCCATAAACATTCAGTGTTGGCCACTTGATCCATGACTTGACAATGTGAAGTGTCACCTAAGAGCAACAGTGTTCCTGGCAGCACAAGTGGCAGCAGCTGTTGCATTCGCTGTGTTCAGTGACGCAGCTCGTCTGCAATATGCTAGAAGCTAAAAATGTCTTGGTTCTTATACACTGGTGGACTCTCCCCACTCCAAGATTCTGGATCCTCTGTAAGGTACTTAATCATGCACAGCTGTGGCCAAATTATGGCTGGCTCTGCACAGACACTAAAGGGTAAAAGATTTTTCCTCCACATACAAAAGCATAAATGTCTGCTGCCTTTGATGCTTAGGGGAGTGAACCTTCTGCCTTTCTTAATGTAGCTCTGCCTAGTGGTGGTTTGTTAATATCTGCAGTCAAGCTATGGCTCATGCTAGCGAAAATGCAAGAGTAGATTTTTCAAATTGATTGTACTGGTGCTATTGGTCCAACAATTAAAAGCAAGAGACTAGTAGAAAGATGTTAATAGAGCCTACTGCAGTTTCCACTATGGTTATTGTGAGGCGGTGTATAGTGAGGTTAATCCTTGATAAATACCATGTAGATTAACTAAATAAGAATACGGAAATGAAGCAGGGATGTACTGAATCCCAACTATATGTCTGAAAGTTGGCAACATCTTAAAACAATACAGTTTCAGTTCACTGTTGAAAGATCACTTGTTAAGCAATAACATTTATTTTCTCAAACTTGTTGAAATCCTTTACAAACAGAAATTTGGCTCGAAATACTGAGCCCCTGTATGGTGATTGTTGCCAACGTTTCACAAAGGTATTTTGTCATTCTCCTAGTAGCTTGGGAATCAGCTTGTGTTGTTTCAAAATAAGAACATAAGAACGGCCATACTGGGTCAGACCAAAGGTCCATCAAGCCCAGTATCCTGTCCTCTGACAGGGCCAATAGCAGGTTCCCCAAAGGGAATGAACAGATAGGGCATGGATCACTTGATGATAACCTGTCACCCAATCCCAGCTTCTGGCAAACAGGCTAGGGACACCATTCCTGCCCATCCTGGCTAATAGCCAGTGATGGACCTATCCTCCATGAATCTGTCTAGCCCCCTTTTAAGCCCCATTATAGTATTGGCCTTCACAACACCCTCTGGCAAGGAGTTCCAGAGGTTCACAGTGCGTTGCATGAAAAAATACTTTCTTGTGTTTGTTTTAAACCTGCTACCTATTAATTTCATTTGGTGGCCCTTTGTTCTTGTATTATGAGAAAGAGTAAATAACATGTCCTTATTTACTTTCTCTATACCACTCATGATTTTATAGATCTCTATCATATCCCCCTTAGTCGCCTCTTTTCCAAGCTGAAAAGTCCCAGTCTTATTAATCTCTCCTCATACGGAAGTCGTTCCATACCCCTAATCATTTCTGTTGCCATTTTCTGAAACTTTTCCAATATATCTTTTTTGAGATGGGGTGACCACATCTGCAATATTCAAGGTGTGGGCGTACCATGAATTTATATAGAGGCAATGAGATATTTTCTGTCTTATTATTTATCCCTTTCTTGATGATTCCCAACATCCTGTTCGCTTTTTTGACTGCCACTGCACATTGAGTGGATGATTTCAGAGAACTATCCACAATGACTCCAAGATCTCCTTCTTGAGTGCTAACAGCTAATTTAGACCCCATCATTGTATATGTATAGTTAGGATTATGTTTTCCAATGTGCATTACTTTGCATTTATCAACATTAAATTTCATCTGCCATTTTGTTGCCCAGTCACCCAAAATAATTGTACACAAACTAGAATAATACAAGAAAAAAAACATCTTCAGTTGGGTCCACTGACTTCTATTCCCCTTAAGAAAATGTAATACACAGAACTATCAGAAGTTTCCTCCTCAGGAGAATTTTCTTTGCATCTAGTCTCCCCTACCTCACATCTGAACCATTCTTTTTTTCCCTCCATCTGCCACGGGACTAAAGCTGACAACAAAGAATACACAGTGAAATGATTCTATGTACACACATTTACATTCCTGTAGTTTTAAAAAACGGAATCGTGTATTAAAACTTAAAATTTCCAGGTGCTACACAGTAATGTTGGTATTTATAAGGGTAAGTCTGTTTGTTAAAGCAAGACCCTGGGAATCAGAATTCCTGAGTCTAACGTCCAACCCGCAAAACACTCACTTTGGACCAGATTCTGCAACCTTTACTCACTTTGATTAGCACTTTTTCATGTGAATAAATCCATTTAAATCAATAAGATTACATACGTGAGTAAATACTCCTCAAGGTGAGTAACAGTTGCGGAAGCCAGCACGGCAAGATTTAAATTACACCTCTACCTCAATATAATGCTGTCCTTGGGAGCCAAAAAGTCTTACTGTGTTATAGGTGAAACCGCGTTATATGGAACTTGCTTTGATCCACCAGAGTGTGCAGCTCCGCCCCCCAGAGCGCTGCTTTACCGCATTATGTCCGAATTCATGTTATATTGGGTCGCGTTATATTGAGGTAGAGGTGTACTTGTCTTTTCCTTTCTGTTCAATTGTCTCTTATAGAACATAGGCAGACTGGTAATGCATTCCTCATAGGGTGTTCTGAGGCTTACTTAGGTAACATTCCCCAGGGTACTATCTGGACTGTTGGACAGTTGTGGCCCTTCAATTCTCCAACCTGGGGTGCCTTTTACACTGTTTCACTATGAGAGCAACCACTCCTGGCTGGCTCTCACACAATCTTCAGCAATCTAACCAGGAAGAAGAGGTGGTTGACGCTTTTTTTAAACAACTAACAAAATCATCCAAAGCACAGGACTTCGTGGTGATGGGGGACTTCAACTACCCAGAGATCTGTTAGGAAAAATACCACAGCAGGGCACATATTAGCAGGGCACAGATTAACACAGCAGGGCAGAACAAGTTATGGGAATGTATTGGAGACAACTTCTTAATTCAGAAGGTGCAGAAAGCTACCAGGGGGAGGCTGTTCTAGATTTGATTTTGACAAATAGGGAGGAACTGGTTGAGAATTTGAAAATGGAAGGCAGCTTAGGTGAAAGTGATCATGAAATGGTAGAGTTCATGATTCTAAGGAATGGCAGGAGGGAAAGCAGCACAATAAAGATAATGGATTTCAAGAAGGCAGACTTTAGCAAACTGGTAGGTAAGATTCCATGGGAAGCAAGTCTAAAAGGGAAAAACAGTTAAAGAGAGTGGCAGTTTTTCAAAGAGACATTATTAAGGGCATAAGAGCAAACCATCCCACTGTGTAGGAAAGATAGGAAGTATGGCAAGAGATCACCCTGGCTTAACCAAGAGGGCAAATATACTGCCCATCTAGAAAAGGGGAAATAAGAACAACCTGGGGAATTACAGACCAATCAGCTTAACCCAGAAAGATAATGGAGCAAATAATTAATCAATCAATTTGCAGACACCTAGAAGATAATAAGGTGATAAGTAACAGTCAGCATGGATTTGTCAACAACAAACCATGTCAAACCAACCTAATAGCTTTCTTTGACAGGGTAACAAGCCTTTTGCGTGGGGGGGGAAGCAGTAGATGTGGTATATCTTGACTTTAGTAAGGCTTTTAATACTGTCTTGCACAACCTTCTCATAAACAAACTAGGGAAACAGAATCTACATGGAGCTAGGTTGGCTGTATAACTGGTTGGAAAACCATTCCCACAGAGTATTTATCAGTGGTTCACACTCAAGCTGGATGGGCATATCAAGTGGGGACCTGCAGGGATCAGTTCTGGGTCCAGTTCTATTCAATATCTTCATCAATGATTTAGATAATGACATAGAGTGTACACTTATAAAGCACTTATACCCACTGAGCATCTTGGTGCCTTTTTAATTATTACTCACCCAGAGGTGCTCTGGGTCTTCGGCGGCGGGCCCTCACTCGCTCCAGGTGTCTTCGGCAGCATTTCCTTCAGTGCCGCCGAAGACCTGCGGAGCGAGTGAAGGTCCTGCCGCCGAGGTGCCACCGAAGACCTGGAGCACCGCCGGGTGAGTAAAAGCACCACCCTGTCAGTAAAAGCACTGCAGTGGGGGGCCCCTTCTTTTTGTGATGCTCCCCCTGTTCCCTCCTCCTGGCTACACCACTGGGATGATACCAAGATGAGAGGGGTTGCAAGTGTTTTGGAGGATAGGATTGTGGTGGGTTAGATTACAGAAACCCCCTTTGGGACTGCCACCTGATGTGCCTAGACTTCAGTCCCTTGCCTGGTTTGAGCCAGATTCGCTTGCCTGCTGCAAACACAGATCCACGTCTGAATCACGTTCTCCACAAGCCGCAGGCTTAACTGAAAACAGCTTAAGAAGTGCTCCTGTCTCCAGCACTCAGATACCCAACTCCCAGTGGGGTCCAAACCCCAAATAAATCCCTTTTACCCTGTATAAAGCTTATACAGGGTAAACTCATAAATTGTTCACCCTCTATAACACTGATAGAGAGATATGCACAACTGTTTCCCCCCCGCAAGGTATTAATATATACTCTGGGTTAATTAGTAAGTAAAAAGTGTTTTTATTAAATACAAAGAGTAGGATTTAAGTGGTTCCAAGTAATAACAGACAGAATAAAGTGAATTACCAAGCAAAATAAAACAAAACACGCAAGTCTAAGCCTAATACAGTCAGAAAACTGAATACAGATAAAATCTCACCCTCAGAGAGGTTTCAATAAGTTTCTAACACAGACTGGACGGTACAGTCCCTTGGTACAGTCCTTATTCCAGCTCAGGTATTAGCTATGGGATTTCTCATGATTGCAGACCACTTTATTCTGTTCCACCCCCTTATATATCTTTTCTACAAGGCAGGAATCCTTTGTCCCTCTCTGGGTTCCCACCCCTCCTCCTAAATGGAAAAGCACCAGGTTAAAGATGGATTCCAGTTCAGGTGACATGATCACATCTCACTGTAAGCCTTCATTACCCACTTGTAAGTCTTCCTGCATACAGGTGTGCTGGCAAGTAAACAGAGCCACATACAACTAATTGTCCTGGTTAATGGGAGCCATCAAGATTTCACACATTAATGGCCCACACTTTGCATAATTACAATAGGATCTCAGAGTTATATTTCATATTTCTAGTTTCAGATACAAGAGTGATACATGCATACAAATAGGATGACCACACTCAGTAGATTATAAGCTTTGTCATGATACTTTACAAGAGACCTTTTGCATAAAGCATATTCCAGTTACATTATATTCACACATTAGCATATTTTCATAGAAACATAGAGTGCAACATCACAAGGATTAAAATTCAAAGTGATCTGGACAAACTGGAGAAATGTTCTGAAAAAAATAGGTGAAATTCAATAAGGATAAATGTCAAAGTACTCCACTTAGGAAAGAAAAATCAGTTGCACACATACAAAATGGGAAATGGCTGCCTAGGAAGGAGTACTACAGAAAGGGATCGGGGGGTCATAATGGATCACAAGCTAAATTTGAGTGAACAGTGTAACACTGTTGCAAAAAAGAAAACATTCTGGGATGTATTAGCAGGATTGTTGTAAGCAAGACATGAGAAGTAATTCTTCCGCTCTACTCCACGCTGATTAGACCTCAACTATAGTACTGGGTCCAGTTTTGGGTGCCACATTTCAGGAAAGATGTAGAAAAATTGGAGAAAGTCCAGGGAAGAGCACCAAAAATTATTACAGGTCTAGAAAACATGACCTATGAGGGAAGATTGAAAAATTTGGGTTTATTTAGTCTGGAGAAGAGAAGACTGAGGCATGGTTACACTTGTGAGTTAGAGCGCATTAAAGCAGCCCCGGGTGCCCTAACTCACAGCCCATCCACACTGGCAAGGCACTTAGAGCTCCTGGACTAAGCAGCTGGAGCGCCCCTGGTAATCCACCTCCACGAGAAGCATAATGCTTGGTGCACCTCGGCTGGAATGCCCGGGCATCAGTGTTAACGAGGTGTTGCATTACTGCACTCTGATCGGCCTCCGGAACAGTGGTTTCCCCAGGAATTGAAATTGGGGGGGGGGTTTCGAATTTACAGGGGGCGTGTCAGGACCAATGAGATATATAAAAGAGATATGAATAAAGTAAATGTTTTGTTAGGATTATGCAAATTTAACATAAGAATAATGCAAGTTACACCAAAACACATAACAGGTCTAGATTTCTAAAAAAATATACATTTAAAAAAAAGTATTTAATTTAAATTGACTTTTGAAAAGTAAGCCATCATGGGGTAAGAGGAAAGTCCTCTCATGGATCAGTAACTGGTTAAAAGATGGAAAGGGTAGGAATAAATTATCAGTTTTCAGAATGGAGAGAGATAAATAGTGGTATCCCTGAGGGGTCGGTACTGGGACCAGTGCTGTTCAACATATTAATAAATGATCTGGAAAAATGGGTAAACTGTGAGGTGGCAAAATTTGCAGATGATACAAAACTACTCAAGATAGTTAAGTCCCAGGCAGACTGCGAAGAGCTACAAAGGGATCTCACAAAACTGGGTGACTGGGCAACAAAATGGCAAATTAAATTCAGTGTTGATAAATGCAAAGTACTGCAAATTGGAAAGCAATCTCAACTATACATACAAAATGATGGCATCTGAATTAGCTGTTAACACTCAAGGAAGAGATCTTGGAGTCATTGTGGATAGATCTCTGAAAACATCCACTCCATGTGCAGCAACAGTCACAAAAGCAAACAATGTTGGGAATCATTAAGAAAGGGATAGATAATAAGACAGAAAATATCATATTGCCTCTATATAAATCCATGGTACGTGCACACCTTGAATAGTGTGTGTAGATCTGGTCACCCATCCTAAAAATATATATATATTGGAATTGGAAAAGGTACAGAGTTGGGCAACTAAAATGATGAGGGGTATGAAACAGGAGGAGAGATTAAAGTGACTGGGAATTTTCAGCTTAGAAAAGAGATGACTAATGGGGATATGATAGAGGTCTACAAAATCTTGACTGGTGCGAAGAAAGTGAATAAGGAAATTTTATTTAATCCTTCACATAACACAAGAACTAGCAGTCACACAATGAAATTAATAGGCAGCAGATTTTAAAAAAACAAAAGGAAGTATTTCTTCACACAATATAAAGTCAAGCCAGGGAACTCTTTGCCAGGGGATGCTGTGAAGACCAAAACTATAACAGGATTTTAAAAAGAACTAGATAAATTCCTGGAGAACAGGTCCATCTGTGGCTATTAGCCAGGATGAGAGGGATGCAACGCCATGCTCTGAGTGTCCCTAGCCTGTTTGCCTGAAGCTGGGAATGGGCAACAGGGGATGGATCACTTGATGATTCCCTATTCTATTCATTCCCTCTGAAGCACCTGGCCTTGACCACTGTTGTAAGACAGGATACTGGGCTATATGGACCATGGGTCTGACCCAGTATGACCATTCTTATGTAAAAATTATTATAATAAAAATGTTTAGTACAGAAACTCCCCAACATAATGACCTACAAGATAGCAACAATGTGAGATAACAACCTTGGCAAATACTGCATTTTAAAAATCTTGGCCTACTGGGAAACATATTTATATAAGTTTCCATTCCCAGTCACAAATCTAGCATTCTGGAGCAAAGTGACTAAAATATAGTCCAACAAACAAATGTTTATTTAACGTGCCCCTCACTTTTCCCTCCACCGCACTCCACTCACCGGTGTTGCACTTGGTCAGTAGAGTCTCAGAGTTCAGAGGTGCTTTCACGTGAGTACACCTTCCAGGTGGGGGACAAAAAGGCACAGTTTGCCCTGGCCACGGCTGTTCGTTGTGCCACGGTTCACTCCACCACTCTGTTGCCAATGGCCCTGCACAGTCACCTTCCGCTGTCACCTACCACTGTGACCTCTGCGAGTTGGTCTCTTGAGGTTCCATCAGCTCTCAGTGATTTCAGCTGAGCTCTCAGTGCGGGAACCTCGCTGCTAGTGCAGTCTGGGCTGTCTCTTACACAAAAACACCGTACCCACAGGAACACTGTCCCCACATCAGGACTAAGCACTTAGACCTGATTGTCAGTGATTTCAGCTGCAGTGGTCACTTAACAGAACAAAAGACTATCTATGGAGCCTAATCAGCTCTGTCTTTAAACAGTGGAGAGGGACAGGTCCCCACCCTCTCTCGATGCCTTCAAATCATCACAGGCTAAGTACAGTTCTACTGCCCTTTACTCATACAATAAGAACAACATTTCATCCCCCCTTCCCCCCACATTCAAGTGGTTTGTAACCCAACCCCAGCCAAAATCTATCACTTGGACAACACAGCTCTGTTTGCTGGATACCTAGGTAGATTAGGTGTGAATGTAAATATAATCTGGCCCTGAAGCCTTAGCCCCCTAGCTCATCACTACCTGTCAGGGAGAGCTCATTTAGACTTTGCTTACAAATCATCATTTGAAATTATTAGGTTGGCCAACATCACCGAAATGAATGCACTGACATTGTCATAAAAAACAGCTGTATAAGGAAGCAAGGAAGCTAGTCTATGTTCATACTTTTCAAATCTATTATACTTTTTCAGATACACATATTTTATCATACACTGTATAAGCTTTTAAAGTGTGTATTAATGTTTCAGTTTAAATTCAGATTTCCAAACAGTCACTAAATTGGTATGTAACTAGCTCACAAAATTGGGGGGGGGGGGTGTTGGGAAAATTCTGGGGGGGTGTAGGGAAATCACTGCTCCGGAAACGTCCCACAATCCTCTTAAGTCAAGTGGCCACTCTTGTCATTGTTTTGGAATCACTGCAGGAATGCGGATATGCCCTTTCAAAGCTCTGTTTCTGACAGCTGGCATGCTTATCTTCTTTGGGACAAAGTGAACCATTACTGTGGAATGCTGTGTGTGTGAGAGAGAGGCGGGGGTTGGGGGAGAGGAGGGTCTGCTGCTGTCTGAACTTACAAGACAGCATGTTGATATGCTCTCAGCTCCCCCAAAACCCACTCGCTCTCCCCCCCACATACACACAACACACTCCCTGTCACACTCCAACCCACCCACCCCATTTGAAAAGCATGTTGCAGCCACTTGCATGCTGGGATAGCTACCACAATGCACGGCTCTCCATGGCCATCACAAGAGCTGCTAATATGGCCACTCCAGTGCGCTTGAATCTGATAGTGTGGACACACTGCAGCGCTTTCCCTACTGCAGTCTCTGAGGGCTGGTTTAACTCACAGCGCTCTACATCTGTAAGTGTAGCCAGGCCCTGAGAGAGGCCATGATAACTGTTTTCAAGTACACAAAATACTCTTGGGGGAATTATGCACCAAAAAATTATAAATTCTGCACACAATATTTTAAAATTCTGCAAATTTTATTTGTCAAAATAACACTATATAATCACTCCAGTTTCAATTATTTTGGTAATTTATTTCAAAAGACCTGTCAGCAAGTATGTCTATAACAGTACAGACACATGCACAAAAATTTTCGCAGGAATAGAGAGTTAAAGAAACCCCTATGACAACCCAGTTCCTGTTTCTCTGCCCCCTCCCCCACAGAGCCCAGCCGGGGGGGGGGGGGGGAGACATTCACACCCCCTTCTCCCCAGAGCCCAGCCATGGCCCCCCCCAACCCAGACACTCACAACCCCTCCCCCCACAGAGAGCAACTGTGGAACTCTCACTGGCCCAAAGTCTCACACCCCTCCCCCTGAGTCCAGCCATAGCCCCCTTAGCCCAGACACTCACATCCTCTACCCCAGAGGCCAGCTACAGCCCCCCACCCCAGCCCAGCCACTCACACCCTTTTCTCTCCAGAGCCCAGGGATCCAGATGGAAAAACAGCCCCGGGCTTGCACGGAGTTTCTTGCGCGCTGCCTCCTTCTTCCTTCAGGGTGTGCTGGGAACTGCAGCTACTTGGAACCCTCCACTTCCCTCCCTCTCCCCCTCGGCCTTGTCTTTTATTTGTGAACTGGGCTCTCCTGGGTCCAGCAACCCCTAGTGGTGACTAGCAGCACTGCAGCCCATTTCTGTGGGGGAAAATAAAGTGTGTGCGCATAACATTAATTTCTGCAAAATTTTCCATTGGCCCAAAATTACCCCAGAAGTAATAAAAAGTTGTTACAAGAAGGAGGGAGAATTTTTTTTCTCTAACATCTGAGGATAGGACAAGAAGCAATAGGCTTACACTGAAACAAGGGTGGTTTAGGTTGGACATTAGGAAAAACTTCCTGTAAGAGTAGTTAAGCACTGGAATAAATTGCCTAGGGAGGTTGTGCAATGTCCATCACTAGAGGTTTTTAAGAACAGGTTAAACAAACCTAGAGATGGCCTAAATAATACTTAGTCCTACCATGAGTGCAGGGGACCCCTTCCCCAGTTCATTGATGCTTCCTTTGTCTTTCAAATGTTGTTGATCCTGTGAGTAGAGATGAGGGGAGAGAAGTGATTTGGGGCCTCTGTTCCTCATTTTTATATCCTTTTCCTCCTCTTTGAGAATCAGAGGGTTCAGGCGACAGCAAGTTTGTTCCTTTGCCAAGATGTAAATTTTTCACTTGCACCCTTCTTCCTGCCAAAGAATGGCCGCTTAAGTAGGTGATAGTTCATTTGATTACATTGACGCTTGGCTGAGGTGTTGGCTAGCCTTTTGTCTTTGGTGAACTGGTCTGAAGCTGTTTCCTCAGACTTGGACCATGCCTTATACAGTAGAATTTCATAACTTTAAATATAACATTGCCACACATTTTACCAGGGCAATTATGTTCAGCAGATTATGAGTTTTCAAATGATGCCTCACAAAGCATATTTCGTACAAAAATTATCATAGACTTGTAAAAAGGGTGAACATAAGAGTACAGACTGTCACATTAAGTACTTGGAGATACACAACATTTATCATCTGATGGAGTATCGTTATTGCAAACATAATGCCTGCTACCCAGAATGTCTCCTCACTATTAAGAAGTTTAACTAATGCCCAGCCTGGAGGAGTGCAGACTACAAAAGGTATGAATAGTAGTGCATACCAAAATGCTGTGCTGTTACTCCCCTGTGTGGACAATGAGGGTGTGAACAAAAAGGTTCCTAATTCATATCAATGTCATTCTCTTCCAACAGGACTACATTAACGTAAACTAGGAACTTTTTAGTTCGTGCCTGCAGTGTCCACACGGGGGAGTAACCGTGCACTCTTTGGTGCACACTGCTGTTCAGACCTCCGTTGTCTGAATTGCAATGCAGCATAGACATAGGCTTAGTCAGACTCTCCTCTTATTCACACCCACACAGCTTCACTGAAGTTCTTTACTACTGTCTGCTTCTCACGATCACAAGGGGAGCGTTGGCTGTAGCCAGCAACCTTGAAATGCCTTGTGTGTACATCTGAGGAAGGAGAGGGATGATTTACTTGGAAATTTTATTTTTTCCAAGCAAAAGATGGGGCAGAAAAACCACAGCCAACATTTCCTTCTACTACAGTATGGTACCTGTATTTCCCCTGTAGGACAAAGTGCTACTTAACTCTTGGAAGGTCTTTATTATTCCAATAGTGGATTTGCAATATAAAATAAATATTTGCTAGAGATGATTTTGTAAAGTAAAAGGATTTATTTTATTTTATCAGTCGTGATTAATATGTTACATGTCAGAGATGTAATACATTCTCACATGTACTTAATGGTGGAAAGAATATCTAATCCTTAATTTTGGTTCAAATTTAGCATATGACCCACTGAGACAATGGGCTGAAACAGTTTGACAAAGATTGAATTGCTGTAGATATGTTTCAGAAACCCAAGAAAGCATCTAGTATTTTGGTACCCACACACCTCCATAGTCAACAAGCAACGCTATGTTTCCCATCATTCACTTCAACTCAGCACAGCTGGGGAAATAATTATAGCATCAGAAGATGCTCATTGAGTGACATGTTATTTTAGAAAGCAACATTATCCACATAATTAACTTACGGGAATGGTTATCAGTACACTCGGCATCAGAGCTCAGTGATATATTTCATTCCCATTGCTTCTGCTGAGAAATGTGTACAGCAGGTAGCAATTTCCAGTCGTATAATCATAAAGGGCTCCATCAATTAGCATTTATTTATTGTATGGAAAAAACCCCAGAGGATATCTTGACAAATCTCAAGGCAAAAGTCTCCAGTCATTTTATAGCACCAATTCGTGCTGCTCCTGAAATTTGTGCCCCCCTGCTGTCCAGTCTATAATACTTCCCAGTGGGAAAGTGATGGATGTGAGTCTAGGAGCAACAGAAAAGTGTTTCAGGATTTTTTTTATGTAAGTAGTTGCTGGAAAAGTAGCACTTTTTTCTCCCTAGCTGACATGTATTGATAATTATAATTGACCATACTGAGGTATTATAAATGGGATTACATGCCATAAGGAATGCAAAATTATGGTTTCATTCCTATTCAGGAGGAAACTCAGGGTCTGATTTTCTGACCCTGGCTTCAACTTCATACATGCACAAACTTGTCAGCATGCGCTAGTCATGCATTTAAGTATGCTGACCCATGCATATAGGTACATGCATAGCACTTTCAAATGGGTTTTGTGGGGGGAAACACAATCACCTGTGCACAGGTAATGGTATGCCAAAGCATGTGGTGGTGTCAATGCAGCAAAGCATTTATACAGGTGAGTGCATAAGAGAACCACTGAAAACTAGACACCTGTTTGGTCCGTGGAAGCTTAAGCGTAATGTGCACCAGTCTTTTGTGAAGATGAAAAAAAATTGAGGCGTCATGATACTATAAGCTACGCAGAGGCTGAGGAAAGCTTAGCACAGCTTTTATGGGCTTGGCCAGAGACTCCCTTTGGTTTATGAGACAGAACAGCTATTTAGAGTCCAGTAGGATCCTAGTTTGAGGGTTGGTAGCAGCAATGCACAGCTGAATTCTCCAGTCAGTGACTGAGTTTGCTGCATGCATGTTTGTTCTGCACTTTACCAAAGTCTGAGACACAGCATCTATTTCCTTCTACCATCGAGGGTGCAGGAAGCAACAAAAGTTGGGCAGGGCCAGGACAGTAATGATATAACTTGTCCATTTGTGAGAAATAAGGCCACATGTTAGCAGCCCTGTAGCCCTACTAGGCCAATGTATTCCTACATTGTGTAGAGCTGAGCAAAGGTTTTTTGGCAAATGGTTTATTTGCTGAAATCTGCAGTTGTGCTCAAGCCCGAAACTATTCACAGATTCACCAAATAGTTTCATCTGAACTGAAAACCTCCCAAAGTGTTTTGGTAATGACAAAAATCACAGTTTGTTTTTACATTACCAAAACAATTCGATTTTTCATGGGGAGTCACAAGATGGCCAAAGGAGACGGTGCCCTGGTTTTAGCTCAGTGGTTAGCAAACTCTCCTAGGATGGGAGACACGCAGGTTCAATTTCCCCCGCCTGCCCTTTCCTGAGTCAGATCTTCCCCTTTATATAGGACAACTCTCCCGCATTCTTTCTTTCTACTTGCTCTTTTCCCTACCTCCCTATAGCTGCTCAGGCAAGCTTCTGCTGGCAGGCACTATAGCTGCTGCCGAGGTTGTTACAGCTGACAGATGCTTTCTATCAGGACCCATTGAGAGGTAACTAATTAGTCACAGGTGAATGGACCTGTTCTCTCTTACAGGAACCAGTTACCCTGTGATAGTGGGAGAGGATGACCAGTACTCAGACCTGCTGGTTATATGCAATCTGAGTGAGGTAATACTACTCTGTGTGCTTTAACATTGCTTCCTTATTTTTCTGCCTTCTCAACCTTGAATAACATTTAGCGCCTGATAATCTTCTCACCCAAGTGTGAGTCTGGAGTAATTCCCCAGAAATCAATGGAGTTATGTTAGAATTAGGCCACACAGTAGCATTTGTGTAAGCATCCGCATTTCATTTCCTTGAGGGTAAGAGGTTCTTTGGTTTTTGTCATAAAAAAATACAAAAGAGCCAGGAAAAACAACCCTGGTGCAGCAGCGGTTGTGTAGCTGAGTTTCCTGTAACTCCAGAAACCTCGGTAGGCATAGCTGTATAAGAAGTTATATATCTTTATATTTATTACAAATGTTTGCTGTACTTGTGCAATACACAGCTTTTAATCACCTGTACAAATGATTTTCTATTAAACTGATACTATAACTATTATTTTAATTATTAGTGTTCAAAAAGTAGGGTGTTTTTAAACAAAAAAGGGGAAAATGCCATGTGTTTTCCCCCCACCCATTTAGCTTAAAAGCAACTGAACAAAATTTCCTCCAACTTCCAGAAAAGAAAAAGATAAGAATCAATCTTGGTGAAATTCTTCAGAGGGACAACACTTATTTTTTAGTGAATTAAAATTGCGGGGTGTAATGAAAGTTGTCTTTACAGTTTTGATTATAGCTTTCTCTCTTGTGAAAACTATAAACGTGGGAGCCCAGCTATATCTGTGCTAAACCTTGAAGTTCAAGGTCCTGAAATGGACAAGGTGAGAATTTGAAGCAAGCCAAATTCTAAATATCACGTATCTTGCTGCGTCCCTGGAGCTGACACAAGATTAAATTTAAAGTAGATGGGAAGCAGAAATGGGGTGTGGATGGTTGTACACCTCAGAACCACTGAGGGAAACAACAATTTGCCAGTTGGCTGTATTTGTTCTATGTGTTCCAGGCTTTTGATGACAAACGTGTGCAGAATGTGATGATGGTCTGGGATTCAAATAAGTCATAAACAGAGCAGCAGATGGTGTAACAGATGCAATGGGAGCAAAGGGAGCAGGTGTCTGGAACTGTAAGGAGAGAGTTGGTTTGCCCCATTTCTGACATCTGGAAAGGCAGTCAGCACCTATCCATGCCAAGGACCAAAGTCCCACCCGCTTTGTGTATATAAATGTGTTGCATTCTCCGATGCAGAAGAACAAAGTGGAGGTAAGTAAGAGAGAGATCTGATGCTTTGCTGAGGCAGTGTTTGAATTGGAAAAATAAAAGGACTGGTACAATGCTCACAATGCGCTAGGATCAATCTAGAAATCCCCCACACAGAGCAGCTTTCTTCTCAAAGGCTAATGGCCTGAAGGTTCCCTCCCCTTTTCTCTCTCCCTTTGCTCCAGGGAGATATAAGATTCTCTAATACAAAGGCCATATTTACACTACCAATTTGTGTCGACAAAAGTGATGTTGACACCCAAAAGTTGACATAATAAAAATCACAATTTCATTTTCACACTCATTCCCTCTGTTAGCAGATTGCGTCCACAGTGGGGGCACCATCATTGACAGTGTGAGCAATGCACTGTGGGTATCTATCCCACAGTCCAGCTCGACATCTTCTGTTGCTAGGTGTTGTGGGAAGATGGAGCGGATTGTAGCACATCTTGGGGCAGGGCTAATGTCCCGTGATGCATTGATTTTATCCCAGCACTCCATGGGCTTCCAGCTTTCTTTTGCAGAATTTTTGCTACAGCCCTTCTTTGCTGTGCACCTCAATATCTTTGTGAGAAGGAATGGATCCCACGCTGCTCTCCTATGCTCTGTTAACTGTCATGAAGACTTTGCGGATGGCAGTGCAGTTAATTTTGAAGTTCCTAACTGAGGAAGACTCCAGGTGCCTGACATTCTGTGTATATGGATAGGAGCAACTTTAGATTGCTTTTGGCATTCACAGAGCAGGTGCTATGATAGATCATTGCTTTTGAGCTTGAGAAACAAGAACTGAATGGTGGGATCATATTGTCATGGAGGTGTGGGATGACTAGAAGTGGCTTCAGAACTTCTGGATGTGGAAAGCCACCTTCCTGGAACTGTATGTGGAGCTCACCCAGCCCTGCGGCGCAAGGACACCAGAATAAGAGCTGTCCTCTCGGTAGAGAAGCATGTGGCGATCATTGTATGGAAGCTGGCAACTCCAGACTCCTACCTGTCGGTCGCAAATCAATTTGAAGTGGGGGAAGGCAACTGTTGGGGCTGCGTTAATGCAAGCGTGCAGGGTAATAAATTGCATCCTGCTACGAAGGACCGTGACTCTGGGAAGTGTGCATGAAATAGTGGATGACTCTGCACAATTGGGTTTCCCTAACTGTGGAGGGGTGGTAGATGGCACTCATATTCCCATTTTGACACCAGATGACCTTGTGACAGAGTACATTAATAGGAAGGGGTACTTCTCCATGGTGTTGCAGGTGCTTGTGGATCACTGTGGGTGTTTCACTGACATCAACATGGGGTTGTCTGGGAAGGTGCATGATGCACGCATCTTCAGGAACACCAGCATGTACAGAAAGCTTCAAGCAGGAACTTTCTTTCCTAACCAGAAGATTACAGTGGGGGATGTTGAAATGCCCATAGTGATCCTGGGGGCTCCTCTGTACCCCTTACAGCCATGGCTCATGAAACCTTACACAGGCCACCTGGACAGCAGTAAGGAGCAGATCAGCCACAGACTCAGTAGGTGCCGGATGATAGTTGAATGTGCCTTTGGCAGATTAAAGGCACGCTGATGATGCCTTTATGGCAGGCTAGACCTCATTGAGGATAATAGTCCCATGGTCATAGCCACATGCTGTACATTGCATAATCTCTGTGAAGCTAAGGGTGAAAGGTTTGCTCAGGGGTGGAGTGCTGAGGCAGATCACTTGGCCACTGATTTTCAGCAGCCAGATACCAGGGCTGCCATAGGAGCCTATTCGAATCAGGGAGGCTTTGAGGCAGCACTTTGACAATGAGCACCAGTAACATATCGCTGTCAGAGATGCTTCAATGTTGCATGTAGTTTTCCTAGGGGGCAATGGGGACACTATATTCCAGTAAGGAAGTGATTAAACTCCCTCTTCATGTATTGGTAGTGCCGGCTATCTCAATTTGTAGGAAACAAATAAAGATGAATTACGGTTCAAAAACTTTGCTTTTCTTAAACAAGAAACAACACACACACACAAAGGCACTTGATGGGAAAGGAGGCACTAGGGAAGGGCAGACTTTCAGAGCTGTGTGTAGGTCCAGCTATCATTGTGAAAGTTGTCTGAGGGGGTGGAGTGAAGGGGAAACCGAGAAGTCCTGGAAAGCAGAAAGGACTATGTGGGCGGAGTTTGGGGGGGGCATGGAAAAGAGTTCTGAATGCGCTGCAGTGGAGGTTGAGCACTGATCTGCTCAGTCTGCAGCATTATTAAGGACTTTAGCATCTGCATTTTTCCTCCATTACATTAATCATCTGTTCAGTTGCAGCCTGAACAAACGCATGATTCTCTTTTCTGTTCTGTCATTCGGCATCCCAGCACTCCTTGCATTCCTTTTTTTCTGCATTGGAGCACTGCAGAACCGCCTGGGACACGTCGTCTTTGCTGTGCCTTGGGTGCTTTCTTATCTGGCGGAGACGCTTAGGCAGGGTGCGTGGGGTGTTCCTGAAGGCCACATCTGGTGAAGCACAGTGGACGATGCACAGAAGCAGGATTATTACATTCACACACAGCATTGAAATATTTCAGTTAAATGCACCTTTTGCAATATTGCCATCACTTTCTCACTGACCCTAGCCAGGCACACATCTCTGCAAACACCCAAAGTATGATGAGTGTTGGCGGGTGGGGGAGAGGCACTTCACATGGAGAAAAGAGCATACACTCTTTGCAAAGGTTGTAGTGCAGCATTCTAGGGAACAAATTCTAAAATTCTCCCACACTTTTCCACAGGCAGGGGTCATTCTAGCAGACATCTCACTGCTAAGGGTAAGCAGGGAAATGAGAGTACATCTACTCCATGCTTGTGGCTTCTGTTCTGCTCCGTATGCTGCTTGCCTGTGTGCCACTTTGGTACCCACACAAATGATTGCCAAATGGCACGGAAAAGTTTCCTACACTGGGGGAAGGAACAAAGCAGCTCTGCCACGGAACCTTCAGCAGAGGATTGCCGAGTACCTCCAGGAAACTTTCCTGGAGATCTCTCTGGAGGATTCCCATGAGATGTCAGTGTGCATCAACACCCTGTTCCACCGTACCGATTAGCTACACAGGGAAATGTCCAGCTCACAGAAACACAGCCAGCCTCCCACATTTCTATGCTCTGACCCCACCTCCGCACTACACAAGCCACAGCCACTTACCAGGAGTCTCATCTCCTGCTTTTTGCTTGCCGGAGAGCAACTGTTGAGACTGGCTAGACACCTCTGGAGTGCTGAACAGTTCCTGGCTGCCTGCCTCACCCGCGACCCCATTGGGAGCTACACATCCTCATCTAACGCCACCTCTTCATCAATAACTTCATCCTCCGGGTTAGGTCTTCTTTCCACTGCCTCTGTGCCCTATGAAGTATCCAAGGGGCTCTTGGCAGTGGAGGTGGGGTCGCTACAGAGGATAGCATCCAGCTCCTTATAGAACCAGCATATCTTAGATGAAGCACCTGAGCGACGGTTTAGCTCCCTTGCCTTATGGTATGCCTGCCTCAGCTCCTTTATCTTTGCTCTGCACTGCAGCGTGTCCTTTTCACATAAGCCTCGAGAAATCTGCCTGCAGGTACCCCAATTCCTATGGCTCAAGCGCAACTGGGACTACACAGCCTCCTCTCCTCATATACTGAGCAGATCCAAGAGCTCTACAGTGGTCCAAGTGGGAGAGCATTTGCTGTGACAATCTGCCATGGTCACCTGGGAAGATGCGATGGGACTTCTCCATGCTGAGCCAGCAGGAAATGGAATTTCAAAAATTCCCAGGGCTTCTAAGGGGGAGAGGTGGCTGGTTATTTACCTGGCTGCAGGGCAGTGGAGTTCAAACTGCTGACCAAAGTGGTCAGGCTGGGCATTGTGGGACACCTCCTGGAGGCCAGTTAAAGCAATGAAATCAAGCATGGTGTCTACACTGGCACTTTGACGACAAAAATGTAGAGGAAAAAGACATAAATCTCTCATGAGGGTGAATGTATTTTGTCACCAAAACTGGGCATTTTCCCTGACAAAATTAGCCTCGCAGTGTGTTGGTCACTGTTTTGGTCGACAAAGGGCAGTTTTAGTGACAAAACTTGGTAGTGTAGACAAGGCCCAAGAGGCTATGTGGATATTTTATTGCTCTTTTCCTCTCATCTTTGTCCTCTCCCCTATTTATAATGGATCATTTCCTTTTTCTTATCTTCTGTGTAGTGTTTTCCTTTCCTCTTTTACTGTTTTCTTTCTTCATCGCTCACTACCACAACTTCCCGGAAATCGTATACCTTTTCCCTTCCCTAGATCTTCACGTCTTTATACTGCATTATCTTCCTCTCTCCTCCCCAATTTCTCTCTCCCACATCCTTTTCCAGTCCTTGTCCTTTCTTCCCCATCTCTCTTTACTGATTTCCTTCTCCAGTTTCTCTCCTACTTCTATTCCTTGGTTGCCTTTTCCACATACCCAGACCCTCTCTCCCTCACTGTCAAGGTTCCTGCTATTCCCACTCCATCCCTCCTTCCTTCTCTAACCCCCTCCAAGTCTCTCTCCTCCTGATCAGTCTTTCCCTCTTCTGAGAGTCTCCCTCTCATTCCTCCTTTTCCACATCTTCCTCCCGCAGTCTGTCCTTTTCCTACTTCCTTACCCTCATCTTCTCTCCACCCACACTTCTACAGCCTGCCAACTGGGAGCACATCTTCAAGGTTTGAAAGCCGCAATGGCATTTCATTGCGTGCTCAGTGTGGGCCTTAACATGTTATCCATATGATCCACCCCAAATGCTAGCACAAGGGGTCTAGCTTTTTATTAGACAGTCCTGGGTGTACCTAAGCAGCAGTAGCTTTAAATAAAGGAAAAATACATGCCTTTAAATTAGTATTAATCAATAGCTTCTAAGACACATGCTAACAGTTCTATGCCATCAAAACTGAAATTGTGGTATTAAAATACATCTCTTTTGCTTATCTGATGAGAGGGGCATATTTATAGTGTATAGTACTTTACAAGTGTGTGTGTGTGTGTGTGTGTGTATAGGCACAATTTGATTTTGGGGGAAGGGATCCAAACAACAGTGCTTCTGGATAAGCGGCAACAATCATACAGACACAGATATTTCCACATTAAAATTGCTGACCTTCTTTATGAAAACAGCACACAAGCATATTTTTCAGCTACCAGCAATCCAGCACTTTGACATTTCTGGCTTAGCTTTTGTATACAGTTTAATCAAATGATAAAATTATAAATCAGTCATTTTAAAAGGGGCTTGAAGTATGTCTGAATGGACATTGTTAGTTCATGCTTCTCTGCATGTTAATTTGAGGCCTGGAATTGTTCCAATTGATGCTTTGTCCAAAAAAAAGAAAAGAAAAGAAAAAGAAAAATCATCATAGGGTTGGGTTTTTTGTTTTATTTTTGTTGTTAACTCTGTCATTGCAGCATTGCATCTATGATTGTCTGTGCCTTATATAACTCAAACCCACCCTATTCATTTCAGCATCCTGAAATGAACATAAAAAGGAATGATCTTTGGAAGATACCACATTGTGATACTGTGGGTGTAATTTCCAAGGATACCTCCAACCTATTTGAAAGGGTTGCCATGGCCAGCCTAGTAGTCTGAAAATCTGGCCCTTAATGCTTAGAATCATAATAGCTCAAAGATTATTAAGTACCTAAAGATGGTACTAGTAGGATTTTTAAAAGCACGTAAACAGGTGCCTAGCCTACCCAGGCGTTTTTGAAAATCTGGTCCTAAATTCATAAAATCTTCATGACCAGTTGAGGCCCACACTTTAGTAGATCTTAGTCATAGTCTCCATGTAATTAGTGAACAGATGGTATATCTTCTTCTGTAAAAAATTTATTTTCAAATGTAATATGGTTGAAAAAGATACACCAATCAAAACTTTCAAAACGTTGCGTGGGAAATGCACACACATCCTATAATTTGCTCAGCTGGTTTTATAGGCACAACACCTCCATAAGGTTTTTAAAAAAATCTTTCACACAGTCTCAGGAATATGCAAGCTAAATGAACTGTGCTGTGTGCTCTCTCTTATGGAAAATCTCTTTTAGCTTCAGACTTTCAGTTATATCTAGAGGGAACAGCTTTATAACTGCCTTAAAAGGTCTATATCTCAGTAGAGACTGGTACACAAAAGGGAAAAAACAAAATCATTTACTTGTGAAATTTAGCCAGCCACTTCAGTATTTCCTGTCTCACTGGTCTATTTTATCAAAGACTGAATGGCTTTCCTGACTATAGCTAAATGGAAGCAAGCTTGCCATTATTATTAAAACCTTTTCTCTCTGACCATGTACTTTCTACTGGACAATTACTAAGCAATAGAAAAATTATCAGCGGAAAGTACATCTATGCTAGTTCTTTTTGTGTGCATATATGTTAAAGAAGTTATGCACAAATGACTATACACATACACATAAAAGAGCATGCAGACTGCAAATACAACCAACAAGAGCTAAAAGATGAGAAAAGATACTGAGACAATCACACAGCCATTTATAACAATACCTCCATTTACCTATAGACATGGCTCTTGTAAATAAGCTCACACATGAAAATATTACATAAAACTGCTCTTAAATAACTAATAAAAGCAGTAATTTCCCTTTCAACAAGATCTAACATGTTAATATGGTAAAATGTGGACGTTCTTAAGGGATGGATATATACTGTGGGATACAGAGAAGATTGGAGCTTAACGTTTCATCATTAGACACCCTGGAGTAAATTGTGCTTTTAAGGCACAACATGTAGTAGCTGACTTTGCACTCTCCTGCAGAGACACCTAAAGATACTAAGGGCTTGTCTACACATACAGGCTGCAGCAGTGCCTCCACAGTGCTTAATGAAGACGCTGCCTATGCCCATGGCAGAGGTTCACATTGGAGCAGGTACTCCTCTCCCCAGGAGGCGATAGCTATGGTGATGGGAGGGCCCGCCCGTCGAAGTAGCACTGTCTACACTCAGGGTTAGGTCAATATAACTACATTGCTCAAGGGTGTTTTCCACACCACTGAGAGATGTGGTTATACCAATGTAAGTTTGTACTATAGACCAGGACTAAGACTCTAATTTGGTAGAGCAGAGGTTCCCAAACTGTGGTCTTGTGACATCATTCTAGCTCTCTTCCTTATTTCCACCTTGTCAGCCATCCCTGATGTCATCTTTCAGGGGGTCTCTACTGCTCCCTGACTGGCTTTCTTTGGGTAGCTCCTGGTCAGGACAGTTCTTGGCCCTTGGCCTCTAACTAGGCCTAGTGGTCTTCTTTGGTCCCTTTGGGCTTTGTTTCTGGAGGCAGCCTGATGCAGGGGTGTAGCCCCTTTGCTGTCCCAGGCCTTTCTGTCTCCCTTTAGTCTCTGAGCTCTCTCCTTTTATAGCAGGCCTTGTTTTCCTCACTGATTGCAGCTGAGGGTGATTGGCAGTTATGGTAATTGCATGGGCATGTGGTTTGCCTGGTAGGCAGGGGAGGCTGCCCTTCCCCTTCTGCCTTTGCTCAGTATGAGGTTTGTAGATCCCACTACACAGCTATTAAATTGCCTTTAAAATATTATTTTCACATGTTTACAACTGTAGTAACAGCTACGTGATTGCCAGTGGGGAGGGGAGAGGAGAGGAGGGGAGTGGTCCCTGTGACAATCTCAATGGTTTCTTAGGAGCCTTTGGATGTAGAGCTAACCATGCTAATTTACTGAGATTGGTTTTAGTTAGGTATTCTTCTGACCTTATGCAATGTTTGGCAGAATCCTCAGTAATATTTAACTCAATAAAATTACTTACTAGTATTTACTCCACAGAATTGCAATGAGAATTAATTTAGTTAATGTTTGTACAGTGCTTTGAAGCTGTGATCGCTATTGCTAAATTAATAAGTTTCTTTCTCCTTGGAGATTTTGTTGTTGTTGTAAAACCCATAAAAGGCTACTGCTCAAACTGTTTGGCAGTCTAATTTGCATCATGTTTCTAGCAGGGCAGCAAGTCCGGAGCACAACTCTTAACAGCAGAATATATTCAATGGAACAACAACCCTACAGAAACCCTTGCATCTGCAAGTCTGCAAACAAGTGCTACAGTATCTTTTTACAGGAATACTCCCAACAGTGGCTGAAGCCCTCAGGGCAGAACTAGGATGATTCCATCTGTTAGACATCTATGCAAAATTATACTTTGTTTTTTTGTTACACTCTCTTCATCAGAAAGCGATGCCGTACCTGAAATGGAAATCCAACAGACACATTCCTGTGTGGCAACAATGCAAGTCACTAAATCGAAAATATACAAAAACAACTGTTCAAAAACAAACATGGAAACACATGGTTAGGTCAAACCCTAAAAAGACAATATGCTGCCTACTGGAAAGACACATCAAAAACACATAACGCTAGGTTGTTATAGAGCACACAGATACAGAGATTGCTAGAGGACAGAGAATCTATTAATTGTTATGGGTAAGGCTAAGATTTTGTCATGGTTATTTTTAGTAAAAGTCACAGACAGGTCATGGGCAATAAACAAAAATTATCAGAGCCCAGGACCTATCCGTGACTTTACTAAAAATAACCGGGGGGAGAGGTAGAGAGGTAGGGGTGTGTGTGTGTGTGTGGCCGAACCCCCCACCATGGCAGGGGGCACAGCCCCGGCTCCAGCGGCCACAACGGGGGTCACAGCCATAGGGGCGCACAACCCCCTGCTCCAGAGCTGGCCACAGCTGCTGGACAGGGGCACACAGCCCGGCTGCAGGCCTCCCGCCCCAAAGCTACAGGGCAGGGGCAGCAGTGTCCTGGTTCCAGCTATCCAGACCCAGTTGCAGGGATGCACAGTCCTGCCTTCAGCCCCGGCTTCAGATGCTGACAGCTGAAGTGGAAGAAGTCACGGGAGATCCTGTAAAGTCACAGAATCTGTGACTGCTGTAACCTCCGTCACTAAATTGTAGCCTTGGATCAGAGAAGCATCACAGTAGTAAATACAGACTTACTACAGGGAAAGGCACAGAACACAGGCAGACTTACCAAATGCAGACTCCTCAGTCCCACAGGCTATGTCTTCACTAGAAATGCTGCTGCAGCTGCACCGCTGTAGAGCTTCAGTGTTGACACTTACTGTAGCAATGGGAGGGGTTCTCTCATTGCTGGAGTTGATCCACCTCCCTGAGAGGTGGTAGCTAGGTTGATGAAAGAATTCTTCAGTAGACCTAGCACTGTCTACACTAGGGATTAGGTTGGCTTATCTATGTCCTCCCCCAGCCCCACAGCAATGTAGCTGAGTCTACCTAACTTTTTAGTGTAGACATGGCCTAAGTCACTTTTTAAAACAGATCTTATGCTCCTAAGTCACTTAGGCTCTTTTGAAAAGCTTTTGACATTTTGAGACATTGAAAGTTTTTACTCTTGTGATAACCACATTAAATAATTATACAATGGCACTTGGAGAAACAGAGGGGGCCTAATCATGACCCATCAAAATTCAGGAGTAAGGGGTGTGCAGGTCCCATACCCGCCCCCACATGGGGAATTCAGAAGACTACCACACCAGTGTGGCTTCTCAGTTATTCCAAGGTGTCTGATCTGTGGAGAGCCCCGGTCCTCTCCACCAGCCAAAGGATGACCTTGCTTCTGGTTCTCTATCTCCCTTGCATACAGAATGTACAGGCTACTACTTAACATTGTCACCTTGTGCACTGCAAGAGAACCAAATCTTGATTTCACTTAAGTCAACGGCAAACTCCCAAGTTCACATGGGGAACATGTGACAGAGCCAGGAATAGAACCGCTTTCACCTGTTTCCCAGTTCATTGCTCTAATCCTTAAACCATGCTTCCTCTCTTACTAATGCTATATATAGGAATGTATGTATATTTTGAATTTATCACTGAATATTGTAACTTTCTGTTATTTCAGGTACCTTAAGAAGTTCTAAGGCTTGGTTTGATTAATCCCTGAAATGTCTGGATGTATTTCTGAAACGTACCCAAATCACTTGAAGTTTCCATTCTCCTTTCCCACCCTATCCTTCTGCTTCTGATGTTAACATTTAAATGATGTTAATATTTTCATTACTTTTGATATTCATTATTTTAATCTCTATGGTCAAGATTTTCAAAGATATCTAATGATTTTAGTTGTCTCCATTTTTGGGTGTCTGACTTCTTGAAATGTACATTAAGGGAGCCTCATTTTTAGAAAGCGCTCAGCACCTACCATCTGAAAAGTTAGTCTTCTCAAAGTTTCTCACATTGGGTGCCTAAAAATTGAAACATCCAAAATAATTAGTCACTTTCCAAAATCTTACATGTGGCTATGTGCAATACTCACACAGGCCCAAATTCTGTCTTCTGTTATACCTGAGTAACTCTACTGACTCAAGTGGGGTTGTATAAGTGTAACTGAGAGCAGAATTTGCCTCACAGCAAATATCAACTGTAGACTCTATGAACATGTCAATGCATTAATATTGCATTATTATTGCAATATTAATGCATTAATATTGTTTCTTCTGTCTAGTTTTGGCTTTTCATGGTGAATTGCTCCCTCTACTGGCTAAGTGAAAAAATAACACAGTAGCCTGATATTTACATAAGGTTCTCCTCAATACAACATTAGACAATACTGTGAAGTTTTCTAGAAGGGCTGTTTGTATTTCTCAGTAGTTAAGTTATACTGGTTTCTGAGATAGATTATTTTATAGTTATAATTTGCCATCAACTGATTTTTCATTTTTCTAAAACAACTTTATGTGAGGGAAAGAAAATTATTTTATTACATAATATAATCTACAGAAGCGTATGAATAAAACCTAGAAATAAAAGTGAGCACACCCTCAAATAAAAGAAAGCATTCATTCCATTGTTTAAAGAGCAAATAATATCTTAATTTGTTCTGATTAATTCCTTACCATTATTATTTTTAAGAGCCAACAATGTACTAAGTGATTTACAGTGCATAAATACAGACAGGGTCTCTTTAACAGGCACCCAAAAAGTTAGGCCCCAATTCTTCAGTTGGACCCCCATAGGCATAGTTCTGCCACCCATGTGGAGCCCCATTAATCTCCCTGACTTGAAGGGGTTCCCCGCAGCCTAAAAGACAGAGGTTAGACAAGATGTACTGGGAAATCCCCCAGTGAGATAACTTAGAACATTTTTCTTAGTGGGAGTGGTAATGACATTTTATTGTCATTGGTTAGTATTTGTAAACTCTGTGTCAGAAGACTATTTTCAAGAGGATGGAGCCTGGTGCACTGGGATAAAGAGGTTGTGACAGACAGAAGTGAGCTAAGGAAACAAAACAAGTAGTGAGGGCAGAAGTGATGGGGGCAGGGACCCATGTGATCAGAAACAAGACCAAAGACTAGGCAGCAGCCGTGTTGTACAGAGACTTCAAGGCTTCACATAAAATACTGAGGGTACGTCTACACTACGGGACTATTCCGAATTTGCATAAACCGGTTTTGTAAAACAGATTTTATAAAATCGAGTGCGCGCGGCCACACTAAACACATTAAATCGGTGGTGTGCGTCCATAGTCCGAGGCTAGCGTCGATTTCTGGAGCGTTGCACTGTGGGTAGCTATTCCCTAGCTATCCCATAGTTCCCGCAGCCTCCCCCGCCCCTTGGAACTTCCGGGTTGAGATCCCAGTGCCTGATGGGGCAAAAATCATTGTCGCGGGTGGTTCTGGGTAAATGTCGTCAGTCACTCCTTCGTCTGGGAAAGCAACGGCAGACAAGCATTTCGCGCCTTTTTCCCCTGGATTGCCCTGGCAGATGCCATAGCATGGCAATCATGGAGCTTTTTTTGCCGTTTGTGACTCTCACCGTATGTGTACTAGATGCCGCTCACACAGGCGATTCAGCAGCGCTACACAGAAGCATGCTTTTGCTTTTGCATGACAGCAGAGATGGTTACTAGCCATATTGCACCATCCAAACCCTTCCATAAATTGGAACTGAGGATGATCATGGCTACCAGTCCTTTTGTACCATTTGCTGCTAGTGCCCCTGGTCAATCAGCCAGGGGCGCAAAAGCCAAGAGTGGTTACTAGCCATATTGTACCTTCCATCGTTTTGTACCATTGGCTGCTGTCATAAGTGCCCCTGGCCGATCAGCCAGGGGCGCAAAAGCAAAAATTGGGAATGACTCCCTGAGTCAATCCCTCCTTTTTGGTATCTAAAAATAGAATCAGTGCTGCCTAATATAGGCAAGTGTGCTAGAGAACCACCTGCTCTGTGTCAGAGCCCGCAGAAATTATTATCTGTATGCTATTCACAGGGGGTGCTCCTGTAACAACCCCACCTGTTGATTCCGTTCTTCCCCCAGCCTTTCTTGGCTACCGTAGCATTGTCCCCCCACTTGTGTGATGAATTAATAAAGAATGCAGGAATAAGACACACTGACTTGTTAGTGAGAAATGAGTGGAAGGCAGCCTCCAGCTGCTATGATAGTCCAGACAGGACATTAAGCAGTGTGTAGGAGAGAAGCCCAGCATCCCACTGCTAGTCCAGGGGCAACTGAATCTTTTCTTTACACATGAAGGGTGGGGGCTGATGGAGCTCAGCCCCCTGTTGCTATGATGAGGATGGTTACCAGCCATATTGCACCATCCATCCACCAGAAAAAATTAGGGCCAATAGGCTGATGATGAGGACGGTTACCAGTCCTTTTGTACCATCAGCTGAGGCTGATGATGAGGATGGATTTCCATCTTTTTGCACGATCAGCTTATGCTGATGATGAAGATAGATTTCCATCCTTTTGTACCATCAGCCGCCCATGGCGGGGCGGGGGGAGCAAGGATGTTGGTGTTGAGTGCTGCACTATCGCGTCTATCTGCAGCATTCAGTAAAGATAGGGTGACATGTAAAAGAGTCAGAGGATTGTTTTACCTTTCGCTTCTGGGGGTGGGTGGGGGGTGGGTGAGTAGATTGTCAAGCTATGCCCTGACCCCCGGGCACTGTGTTTGACCCTAGAAGCATTTGGAGCTCAGCCAAGAATGCAAATAATTTTAGGAGGCTGCAGGAACTGTGGGATAGCTTCAGTCCTCCAGTCCATGCGCATCCATTTGATTCTTTGGCTTTCCGTTACGCTTGTCACGCTGCAGTGCGCTGAGTCCCTGCTATGGCGTCTGTCTGGAGATTTTTAAAAAAGGATTCTGAATTTCATCTTCTGTAACGGAGCGCTGATAGAACGGATAGAACGGATTTGCCTGCCCTTACAGCGATCACATCCTCATGGTCCATGCGGGAGCTCTTTTTTTTATTTTGATTTCGGACTGCATCGCCACCCGTGCTGATCGGAGCTCCACGCTGGGCAAACAGGAAATATTCAAAAGTTCGCGGGGCTTTTCCTGTTTACCTGACCACTGCATCCGAGTTCAGATTGCGGTCCAGAGCGGTCACTGGTGCACTGTGGGATAGCTCCCGGAGGCCAATACCGTCGATCAGCGTCCACACTAACCCTAATCCGATATGTTAATACCGATACTAGCGTTACTCCTCTCGTTAGGGAGGAGTACAGAAACCGGTTTAAAGAGCCATTAAAATCGATATAAGGTGCCTCCTAGTGTGGACGGTTTTGGCGTTAAATCGGTTTTACGCTCCTAAAACCGATTTAAACGCCTAGTGTAGACCAGGCCTGAGACTTAATTTGGGAGATTAAGGGGATCTAGATGAACAATCAGGATATGAATAGATGGAATCTCCTTCCTTAGAGGTTTTTAAGGTCAGGCTTGACAAAGCCCTGGCTGGGATGATTTAGTTGGGTTTGGTCCTGCTTTGAGCAGGGGGTTGGACTAGATGACCTCCTGAGGTCCCTTCCAACCCTGAGATTCTATGATTCTATGATAAGGTCCAAAGAGTGGGAAAGCTGTTTTGGCTACTGCACTCTGGATGGGCTGGAGGGAGCAAGGTGGGAAACAGTGAGGTCAGAGAGGAAGTGGTTCAAAGAGGAGATAACTTGACCATGAACAATTGTTTTAGCTCAGGGGTCGTGAGGAAGAGACAGGCTTTTTAGATGTTGTGGAGAAAGAAATGGTGGGGTTTGGTATCAGCCTGAATATGTGGGGTGAAAACAGGTCCAGTCAGAGGTCCAGAGAGGCCTGGGCCCCTTCCAGCTTTTGAGGCCCCAGCCATAATAAAAATAAAAAATTATGACATATGAAAACAAAATAAGGCACCAAAAAAAATTACATAATTTGAATATTTTTTTCATTTGACAAATGCTTTTCTAGCCTTTTTCGTACAAATGCACTAGGAAAAATCTAGCTTTCGTGCAATGTCACAGTTGATATTAAGCATGGTGAGCCCATTCAAACACTCTTGTCCCATAGTTGAACTGTAATAGTTCTTTACCTGCTTCAACATGTTGAAGGTGTGTTCACCTGAAGCCACTGCTGCAGTCAAACTGACAAAAATATGCTATGCAATTGTGATATTAGGAAACACCCCACAGAGTCTAAGTTCGAGTATTTCTTGAAGCAATTCCTTTGGCTTGCAATCCAATTTAAAGTTTGTGGAATATATTCGTTTGAGGAAGATGACCTCGACACTGAGAGCTTTTGAGATTTCTTTGTTGTACTGTTGCTGAAATTGTTCAGCTGCAGAAAGCAGATCTTCATTACTCAGTTTGTTGAACTGCCAAAGAAACCCAAAAAGGGTACAAACTAGTCGCAGTGACTCAAATCGACGTATAAGACCTGATTGAATAGAGTCAATGACAACAAGGAAGACATTGACCCTATAATGCTGCTCGGCACTGGATTCTGTAAGTAAGTTGCAATTGGTGGAGAGCCCAGATGAAATGCTAATATTCTGTGCTACTAATTTGGACTCAGTCAGGATTGCATCCCATTGTTCACGAATCTGTTGAATGTCATTGATAAGATTTTCAATGTTATCCCGCTCAACATCAAGTGTAGCATTGTGTGCTGCAATTACCAGATTAATTTGGTGGATCACTGTAAGTAGCTTTATCCAAAAAGAGGACATCAGAATACATTCAAATTTGGACATGTGCTTCTGAATAGACTGAAGTTCAGTTCGAGCCTGTGCAATGAGATTGAGAGATTCAAGCTCATTTAAAGCCTTTCTCACTGAATTTGAATGCTGTGCAACTGGTTGAACACTATCAATCTGTGCAGAGCATCCAGTTTTGGACATCCCATGCAGTGAAATGGGAAGATATTGCTTCAGAATTTCCCACCTTTGTGGATTGCTAGTGAAAAGATTGTACATTTGCTGAACAGTTCCAAAGTAAGTAATTGCCTCCTTGCATGATTCAACACCTACAAGGTTTAGTGTATGGTTTCCACAGCTGGAGAAAATACAGTTTGAATTATGCTCAAGCACAACTGCTTGTACACCTTTGTACTTTCCAGCCATATTAAATCCATTGTCATAGGCTTGACCAATGCAGTCTTGAAAATCTAACATAAAACCTTCTAGAATTGCTAGTACTCGAGCAGCAATTTCTTTTTCAGTTTTTCTCATGAAATTATCAAACAAAACAGACCTTTCTTCAATAGAAAATTTTGAGCTGTCTACAATCTTAACATAGCAAATAACCATAGTAGTCTGTTCCTTGTGAGAACAATCTGGAGTGACATCAACAATTATTGAAAAATACCTGGCATTTTGAATCTCATCAAGAATTGTTTGTACGAATGACCCACATAGCTCAATAAACTTGTTTTGTATGCGAGTGGAGAGATAATAGACATGCTCTGATAAAAGTGGGTCATATTTGCTGAGGAGCTCAACTATGCCTAGAGAGTTTCCATTTGCATGATCACTAATACGTTGACTGGAACCAAAGAAAGCCAATCCTCGCTCAGAAAGAAAAAGGATGACATTCAGGATGTGCTCAAGAAGTATTTTCCAGTTATTATTTTCTGTACAGAGTTCAGTCAAGAGTAAATTCTCAACTGAACTTTCAGCTGATGCTGCCCTATTGGCTGATTCCATGCAACATAGTTTTCTTTGTGTGACGTTGAACTCTCATGTGATAGTATTCAGTCTTTCAACTTCCTCCAACCTCTGTTGATACTCCATACTCATTGATCAGAGAGAACTGATGCTGTGATAAATGAAGCAGGGGTGGGGGTAGCTCCCTGTTATGGACACCCAGCCAGCCAGCTAGCTATAAAATCCATCTTAGTAACTGTTCTCTACTTGCTTTACCTCTAAAGGGTTAAAAAGTATCACTGCTATGCATAGGTAAAAGAAAGTGAGTGGGCACCTGACCAAAAGAGCCAATGGGAAGGCTAGAACTTTTTAAAATTGAGAAAAAACTTCCCCTTTGTCTGTCTGTCTTGTTGTTGTTGTTCTCGGGGAGAGGCACACAGGGTTGCAATTATGCTGTAAGAAGCTTGGGGCCAGGTATGAAAAATTATTGGTATTATATCTAGAAACTACTCATCTGAAACCCCAGATACGTAAGTAGATCAGGAAATGTCTAGGAAGATGTGATCAGGTTTATCTCATTTTATTTATTTACGGCTTGTGGACTCCTCTGTGCTAACCCAAAAAGCTTTTGTTTTGCTTGTAACCTTGAGATCCAGCTTAAAGAAAGTTATTCTTGATGCTTAATCCTTGTAAGGTTTTTTTTGTTTTTGTTTTGTTTTGTTTTTTTAAATCTAGCAATAGCCTGAATTTCTAGATGTATTTTCTTTCTTTCTTTCTCTTTCTTTCTTTCGTTTTTAATCAAATTTACCTTTAAGAACAGGACTGGATTTTTGTGTCCTAAGAGGTTTGTGCACACGTTTAATTAGCTGGTGGAAACAACTGATTTCCTTTGTTTTTCTTTCTCAGCTCTTCCCCAGAGAGTTGGGGGTAAAAGGGCTTGAGGGTACCCCACAGGACGGAATTCCCTTGGGAGTTTAATACAAGCCTGGAGTGTCCAGTATTAATTTTTAGAATCTTTGTGGGCCCCTACCTTCTGCACTCAGAGTGCCAGAGTAGGAAATCAGCCTTGACAGATGCATTTGCACCATTTTTGTTGAAAATGATGCAGATTGTTTTTCCATAACCAGTCTCTTGTGCAGGTCTCACCATTTGGAAGAGTTTTTGGTCAGCAGACGAGTGGGGAAAGCATGATTATCAGCATCTTGTGGAATGTTATTTGGAATTTCACAACAACTAATTTGAAGAAAAGATTGCATTTGAGCAGCATTGCTCTTGTCAATAATTCCAATGTCAGTCACAGTCAAACCAGGAGTACTCATGAATTGCTCTTGCTGCGCAAGATCTACATCTTCCTGTTGCTGTTGAGTTTCTTGACTGTACACAGGATCCTCTGCTACATCCGTTACTGCTGGCACATCTCCTTGACTAGTGTCCTCATGTTCAGGTATTGGCATTGAAATATTACCTGTTGCAGTTGCGGAGTTTTCATTATCTGTAGCACTGTTTGTTGGGTAAGGTGTGTTTTCCAGTGGTTTGAGAAATGAAGGTATTGGCTTTGAGCTCTTAGCTGCTGCTTCACTCAGTTGTTTTTGCTGTCTCTTGCTTGCACCACTTTCAAATCTCCTCTTCTTAGTGATCTATCTGGTCAATATGTAGCCTATCTGTACTTGAATTATTCTGCTGTAAATAAGTAGCTTGAAATCTTCTACTGTAAACATGTACACAAATGCTGAAAAGACTTAAAATGAAGGAATACTAATTAAGAACACAAAATGAAACACTCAGACAGGTTATTATCCTTATCACTGAATCAAAATTCAAGCACACAAGGTATAATATAACAGGCTGAGCTGAAGACAAAGGGCTGACATATATATATATATAGTAAACACAGACATGGATACAGACAGAGGGATAACGTCCAAAAATTTCAAACGTGTTCTCTCACAAAACTCACTGTACAAGATTGTCCTCACAAATTTTCACCTTGAATCTGGGCCTATAGACTATGAAAGCCTACGATGGCCAAGCTAGGGCTCAGCCAACCAACCAGTCACCTCTTTTAGCTACCATATGAAGATAATAATGAGAAATTCTCACCAATAAATAATTCCTTAGTCAACTAGATGTAAAACTATACCTCTACCCCGATAGAACGTTGTCCTCGGGAGCCAAAAAATCTTATTGCGTTATAGGTGAAACCGCGTTATATCGAACTTGCTTTGATCCGCCAGAGTGCGCAACCCCGCCCTCCTGGAGCACTGCTTTACCACGTTATATCCAAATTCGTGTTATATCGGGTTGCGTTATATCGGAGGTGAGGTGTATAAAGACACTGAAATATAACAACACACACTTGATCCAGCACCAGCCACTAGTTGTGGTTTGTTTATATAATCAGCTGATCTGAGAGGATACATTCATCATGGTCTAATCTTGTGCCATCAGGACTGATATATTTGTATTAATATTTATGAACATTTTTAATTCTTTTACGTGACAAAATCTATATCACTTAACAAAAAAAGTATGTCTTTTACCAAATCATGTCTCTTATTTCCTTAAATTTGCAGCTCTAAGCTGAGAGAGCATGTCACATATTGGTCCGATAGGGATGCGCATAAACACAAGTTGTGAAACTTATCAAAAGCCAAAAACTAACAAGTGTCTAAATTTGAGGCCTCCTTTGAGCTTGAGGCCCTGGCCAAATGGACCTCCTACTGCCCCCCTCCCACCTCCACGATTGGCCCTAGGTGAAAGAACAGTCAAAAACTACCCCAGGAATGAGAGCTTGGGTGGCAGGCCAGGGTGGTGTATTACCAACAGCAATATAAAAGGGATAACCCCTTGTTATATTATATATGGAGATATACCTATCTCATAGAGCTGGAAGGGACCTTGAAAAGTCATTGAGTCCAGCCCCCTGCCTTCACTATCAGGACCAACTACTGATTTTGCCCCAGATAACTAAGCTGCCCCCTCACAACCCTGGGTTTAGCAGGCCAATGCTCAAGCCACTGAGCTATCCCTCTCCCCTTCTCTTCTTACTCAGAATTTCCACAGCTCAGAATCACTCCTTCAACATTGAATCCTCTCCCCTCAGACAGTCCCAAGCCACAAATACACCATCAACCTAACCCCATTTACACACCCAACCCTCCAAGCCCAAATTAGCCCATCCCAAGGCTCAGAACTATTCTGCCTCTGACCTGACACCCACCGTACATCAGAGGCCCCCCACCTACTTGTTATTTAGTCTGGAAAAGCAGGAGAAGAGGTAACAGAGAGCACATTCAAATAGCTCTGTGAAGCTACCTGTCAGATACTTTTGTTCTGCATCATCCCTCTGCTGTCTACAGTCTATGTGCTACAGGGCCAGAGGTCCTCTCTTGGCAGCCAGCTGTATTGCAGCCTCCAGGGGCTGGAGTTCTCCCAGACCAACCAGGTGTGCCCCAGTGGCAGCAGGTGGTTCTGCAACCTGAAGTAACACACAAACACAATTGTGATATTACTGGTGGGGTTTGGCCTCACTAACCCTTAATGAACAGCCACCGCAACCAGTGTGAAAGGGGATTTTTTTAAAAACATCTTTGTTAGCTGAAACCAGGCTACAGAGGGTTTCTTACATGATACTGTAGCCACAAGCTGTGTTCCAGCTAGAAATGAGCTCAGACCAAACCTTCAGATCTGAATGTCACCAAATCCTGGTGACAGTAGGGAAGATCAGAATTCAGTTCCAGATTCAAATTTTGCAGCTCAAGCCCATCTCTAGCTACAGTTGTGTTAGGCTGTTTGTGTCTTAAAAGGGTTTCAAAAAAGTTACAAACCACAGTGTGCACAGGGCCTAATGGAAGGAATGTAAGTGGTGGCAGCAGTGTTTACATGGATGACACTAATCTCTGCACAAAGTTGCTTTGTGCACCTGGTCATTTCAAGTGTTAATTTTCCTTTTCTGTCTCTTTCTTAAATGAAACTAATATATTTAATACCAGACTATTTAATACAAAATGTAAACATCAGAAATGTAAATATCACTTTCTGTAGAAATATTTAAACAACACTCAACCAAGTCTCTGTACCAACCCCCAAAATAAACATGCCTCCTGGAACATTCCCCACTCCCTTGGTGTCATTCCAGTTTTTATGTTCTGCAGTGTGTGAGCACTGTGCTATGACAGATCTCTATACTTAGCTTAGCCACTATGGTTTGCTATTCCCATAATCATTGCGTGCCTAGGCTAGTCTTGCCCGTCTGTTCAACAAAGTATGCACTGCATGAATGAGAGATCGTAATAAGTGACCTCTTTCTTTCTGTAAGTTGTGAACTGCACTTACAACAGAGACAACTGTACAGCCTGAAGTAGAAACACCTCTTATGCTTTCTATCATGTAATGATAGAAAGATAAAATAGAAGCTATGGCAAATTATTCCAGGGACAAACATTTATTAAGTTTATTACAAAACAATTTCACAGAGAAAGCAAGGAAGAGTACGTCATCTAATTGAAACTGTGAGGCATTCAGGTACTATAGGCAGAATGTAATGACCTTAATTGGAATTAGATCAGAACCTTAGGGCTAATGTGTTCTAATATCCTGAACAAATCAGGTATGGAGGCTACACTCCTTATTCAATACACAAAATAAATTCTTTTTGAATCCTCACACAACAACTATTAAGCCAATTTATGGTGGATGAAATTTCTCTCTCTCTCTAAAATGCAGGGGGCAGTTCTCTCCATATGCATATGGAGCTCTCAAAAATATCAGTTGGAATCCTGAATGTGTATGGAGAAAATGAATATATCCCTTAGAATGGTGAATGCACTACAAAGACAGAATCCCTCTTGAACTGCACTGCTTAAGAGCTAATTAACATTCAGAATCAAGACAGTGCTAGGACATGTCTAGTTTAAAGCAGGGCTAGTCCTAGGTGTGGGAAAAGTGTGTAGCAGCAAAGGGATCCATATTTTGTAGGGTGCCATGCTATAAGAGCATTTACTCAGGGCTGGCTGTCCTGGAGACATTTCAGCTAGGGAGATGCCATCCATGGGGAGAAGAATCGGGATATCTTCACCATTTTGCCATATCAGTTGAGTGCTGCAAGCATTGCCAGTTGCAGCTAGCCACAATCTCCTTTTCTGGTCCCACTAGTCAGGGCCAGATTTAGGGACAGATGACCCAAACGCCTGGGGTGCTGAGCTTGGGGGGCAGCTTTATGGCCAGTGACCCTAAACTCTGCCTAAACTTTATGGCCAGTGATCATACAATGGAAGGGGTGGGGCAACAGACGCTCCTTGTCTGGGGCGCCATTTGATCTAGGGCCATCCCTGACACTAGTGATACTCAAAACTTCAATCTGGCTGCTTTCCAGTCCTGGTTAAGGAAGGCTTCTTGGGTCTCCACACATCTGCCTTTGAACAGTGTCCACCAAACCTTAACTGATCAATTTTTCAAGAATTTTAAGATTGTGGCACAAAATATGACAAAAATCAGGACATAGAAAATTATGTCTGACAATCTGTCCTCAACACTCGCTACTGTAAAGAAGATAAAAGAAAAGTACTTTAGCGCACAATAAGTTACAGAGCACTAGCCTTAGCACTCCATTTCCTGCCTTTTGATGGTTTTTTGCACCCTGCAAAGTTGAGACAATTATGAAAAGGATATAAGCAGCTTTGTAAACTGGGGTGGAGTTTTATCCTAAAATGGTAGGGATCTACCGTACAGTGAGTCACGAGTGAAAATCTTTAAATTCACATATTGGTCAAATGAGCAAAGTCCAAAATGGTGGCGAATCAAACACATTTCAATTGCCATGCCCACCCCAGCTCCAAGAGCAAACTGACCAAATCTCCTATTATGCTCAATCCACCAAAATGTGATCCAACCAACCTCAAGCCACAGAAGGAAAAAAAAATCTGTAAAATTGTTGAATCTGCCAAAAAATAATAATAATCACACATTATAGCTAAAATCATATTTCTGCTGTGAATACATCACTCAGGAAGGTTCTTGCTCATAGCATCATCCATTGTGTCTTGTGATTCATCTTGAATCGTCAGCAGGGTGGACATAAACCATTTGCAAGACAAAAACTAAAGATAATTATTTAATCATTAAAGAGTTCAGATGGCAAGCTCAGGTCTGACTAAAAGTCTGAACATTGATAGCTGCATGGGACATTTGTGCATAGAAACAGTTGCATTTGCCTGGAACCTTCTCCTTTTAGAATGGAACAGAATATTTATAATCAAGTAATATCAGTGTGAGAATATCAGTTGTGAGAAGAATTATGTTGTTAAGACGGGAAGGATGGTTTTGTGTTTAAGAAGCTGGATGGAGACTCAGGAGCTCTCGGTTCAATGGCCAGCTCTGCTGCAGTTTTCCTTTGTGCTTTTGTAAAAATCACTCAAATTGTCTTTGCCTCCATTCCCAATCTGTAAAATGGGGATATTAATTATTGTATCCTCTGAGAGTTAGGAATTAATGTCTGTGAGGAGATTTAGGCATATAACTGCCACTTTTGGCACCTAAATCCAAAATGCAAATATCCTCCAAACCTCCGCTCAGCTGCTGCCTAACTTTGTAGGTGCCTAAAGCCCCAACCTACATTTCCACTGGTGAAGTTCCTATGGCACTAAAAATCTGTGACTGGGCACGTGCACAGTCACCTCTGTCTAGGCGCTCAGATGCCTAGCTCATACCTAAGCTCCAGTGGGATTCCCAAACTAGGTGTTGCCATGCCTATCTCACACATGGGGCTTGATCCAGTGGGTGTTCTCAAGCAGCTGCTTACCAGATCAGACCCTACACAAAACAGTACTGGAGAAATCATCATCTCTCTTCTAACCTTTAGTCCAGTGGTTAGCTATTCATGCAGGATCAATTCCCCCTGCCCATTTGGTGTAGAGCAGCAATTTGAACCTGGGTCTTCCTCCTTGCAGAAGTGGGTCCCTATCCACTGGGTTGTGCGGCATTCTGTTACAGAATGCGCTCCGCCTCTGCTGTTCACACTGTTACACTGTGTCTGACTAATTAATATACACTGGGCCAGACAGTGAGTGAGTCTGTCTCTATAGCCGAATGGGTAGGGCACTCATCTAAGGTGCAAGAACCCGAGTTCCAGTCATGCTACTTTTTGGGGTGGGGGTAGCTGAGTAAGCACTTAGGTACCTAGCTCCAAGAGAGGTTGCATGGCTGTGAATCCTGAGTGGAGAGAGATGTCTCCCTCTGACCCAGACTTAGGCCTGGTCTACAGTACAAAGTTAGGTCAACATATGCCACGTTAGGTCGAGTTAATATTCTATGTGTCTACACTACTGAGTCCCTTCAGCCAACCTAAAGGGCTTGTAAAGTCAACTTCTGTACTACACCTCCATGAGGCGCGTTCGTATCGCTTTAGTCGACATCCACGTGTCAACATGGGGATAGTGCAGACACACTGTGCTATGTAATTTGAATGAATTGGCCTCCTCAGTCCTCCACTGTGACCGCTCTGGAGAGCACTTTCAACTCCACTGCACTTCAGCCAGGTACACAGGAAACAGCTGCCCCCCTGTTAAAGCCCTGGGAACGTTTGTATTTTCATTTCCTGTTTGATCGGCATGGAGAGCTCATCAGCACAGCTGACAACGGATGCTCAAGCCTGCAAACACATTCCAGCCTGGAGCACGCAGGAGGTAGTGGATCTTATTGCTGTGTGGGGAGAAGAGTCTGTACAGGCAGAGCTCCGAACCAGCAGAAGAAATGCTAACATCTATGCGAAAATCACGCAGGGCATGGGGGAGAAGGGCTTAGACTATCTGTTTCTTCTGCATTTCAAACTGGCTATCTTAGGTGGTTCCCCACTCAGCATGCTGGCTTTTGCGAAGCCCTTTTTTAGGTGCCTCACTCTTCCCATGCATTGTTAGGCACCCATGCTCCCTATCCTTGGGTAAGTGGATGGTACTTGGTGGCAGAGCACCTAAACATTAGGCATTGCAACACTCCGCCTAAGTCCCCTTTGTGGATCTATCACTAAAATATTCTCATAGTGATAGACACACAAGGATAGAGAAAGATAAGTCCTTGATCTGGTTTGCCAGGACTTGGTTCCATATGTGGAAGGCCTTTTCCACATAGGAAAGTAGCATTTGACTCAGGGAGTTAAACATTGTATATACTGCTGCCTGTATAATGCTCATGCCAAAAAAAGTAATTGTTTGGAGGTGGGGTCGAACAAGCACCTGACTGAAAATAGATGCAACTAGTCAAGGAGACGTGCTGAATTCACTAAACAGGACACTAGTAGTAGCAGTAGTCGTCCATCGCTGATGATGATGAAGATGTTGTGGCAATTCTCATATATAGCTATACATATAATTTGAAGTCCAAACCTGATGCACAGAGTTGGCACATTGAGGGCATGGGAAGTCTATATCTATGATGTTTGTGGATGCAGCTATGTGGTGCCTTTCATGTGGAGCCTGGAGATCATTTAGTTGATCCTGCTTGAACTTGCTGCATGCTAATCTTGTCAGAGACTGCCAGTGAGTCCCGTTCTGAGCTGTTTGCTCAAGTTCTTTGAGACTGATGCCAGCCCACTGGAGACTGCTCTTCAAGTTATCTTTGAAGAGTTTATATGGATTGCCCTTCTTTATTTTGTCCTGCCTCAGTTCCCCAGACAGGATCTGTTTTGGGAGACGGTGGTCTTCCATTCTGATGACGTATCCAGTCCACCTAAGTTGTGCTCTCAGTAGCATTTCCTTTATGCTAGTTGTGTTCGCTCTCTCAAGGAACTTAATACTGGTCACTCTGCCCTGCCAGCAAATGCTCATTATTGAGTGAAGGGAATGCATGTGAAATTGCTCAAACTGTTTAGTGTGCCGTCTATAGAGAGTCCATATCTCAGAACCAAGAGATATTAGGACCGCTGCACTGTAGATCTTCAATTCGGTGGTGAGACCAATGTTGTGTTGATTAAGGACTTTTGTTTGGAGTTGGCCATGGGTCTGTCTGGCTTTACTGATTATGGAGGCAATTTCCTTATCAAGGGAACCATCACTAGAGATCATACCACCTAAATACTTGAACTGATCCATGTTTTTCAGCTGTGTGCCTTGGATGGAGATGGCTGGGGCTGGGGCATTGGAATGAGGTGCTGGTTGGAACAAGACCGATAGTAAGGCCAAAGAGCTGGGATGCTTCAGAAAAATCTATCAGTGATGACCTGAAGGTCGTTATGTCTATGGGTGATCAGGGTGAGGTCATCTTCAAAAAGTGCCTCGGCAAGAAGTCTCTCCAGCATCTTAATCTTAGCGTTAAGTCTGTGAAGATCAAAGAGAGAACCATTGAGTTGGTACCCAATGTATATCCCCTGGTCCAAGTCCTTGTAGCATGGCTGAGGACACAGGCAAAGAACAGTGGAGCAAGTGCACAGTCTTGCTTCATTCCATTTGAGATTTCAAATGTATCAGAAGAGTCTCCACTGGAGAGCACTTGCACTGTCATGTGGTCATGGAACAGATGGATGATTTGTATGAACCTTAAAATAGCCATAGACCCTCTCTGTTGACTGTATCAAAGGCTTTTGTCAAGTTGATGAAAACTGCATACAAGTCCATATTCTGCTCTAAACATTTTTCCTAGACCTGCCTCATGACAAAAATCAATTTGGTATTACTGCAACCTGGTCTGAAACCACACTATGCTTCTGGTAGATTCTCCTCAGATATATTCAAATGAGTCTGTTCAGTAGAATGTGAGTATTTTCCCTGCTATATAGAGGAAAGAAATGCCTATGTAGTTTCTGCAGTCAGCTTTGCTGCCTTTGTTTTTGAACAGTGATACAATAATAGCATCTTTAAAGTCTTGTAGCATTTGGGAGGAAGAAGAAATGCCACTCAAGATGTTGTGAAACCTCAGTAGGCTTTGGGCCTGCTGCTTTGTACAGTTCTGCTTGAGCTTTGCTATGTTGAAGGCTGTTCTGCTGAGCTTGGAGCACTTGTGCCGTCAGGAGCTATATGTAGGTTAAGCACTGCTCTTACCAATCTGTGGTCTGTCCAGCATTCTGCACCATGCATGGCTCTGCTAATTCTGACATCACAGATGTCTTGTTGGCAGATAATAGCATAGTTGATCAGGTGCCATTGTTTGGACTGTAGGTGCATCCATGACATTATATATATTTAATTTTTCCTAAAGTTGATGTTAGTGATGCATAGACTGTGTTCTGCACATTTACCCAAGAGGAGAAGTCCATTACTTGTGTGATAGGACAATATGGAGTGGGAAAGATGACATCTCCAGCCACTGCTGTCCCTACCAACTCTAGCATTGAAGTCTCCCAGCAGGATGAGCTTGTCATATACAGGGGTTCATCTGAGAATGGAGTCCAGGTCAGAGTAGAACTGCTCCTTGCTTTCCTATGTGCTAGTCAGTAAAGGTGCATAGGCACTGATGACAGTAACATGCCGTAAAGGATTCAGGGGGAATTGAAGTTTCATGAGCCGTTCATTCAGGCCATCAGGGATGTCAGGAAGTTGTTTCAGGAAAGATGTTCTGATTGCAAATCCAACTCCATGTATCCTGTCTTCATCCTCTGCTTTTCCTTTCCAGAAGAAAGTGTAGTTGCTTCCTAGCTCACTGAGGGAGCCTTCACTGGCCAGTCTAGTCTCACACAGTGCTGCAATATCAGTATTGTAGTGGCAAGTTCTCTAGAGACAAGAGCTGTTCTTCTTGCAGGCCTTCAAGTATCGCCTCCATCCATAAAGGTGCGGACATTCCCTGCTCCTAAAATGAGTCTTTTCTTCTTTGTTGTTTTTTGATTACTGTAGGGTGATCTGCCAGCTGTGGTAGTCTGGCCAGATGTTATGGGGCAAGCAATGTGTAGGTACCTTTTTTGGCCCCCTCCTTTAAAAAGGGTGAGAAGTGCTATCCTAAAAAGGGCTGCTCAATCACTTAGGATACTGCCGAACTTCTCTGCTGACCCAGGGATGGAGCTGAATGGCTCCTGGTCTCAAGGCCTCCTATGTGCAGGATTGTGGCTACTACAACTACCAGTGGTCATCTCCACCCATTGCTTTGCCATGCCCCCGTCGCTGCAGGAGTTGGATTAATAATAAGATGATGTTGTGTTGAGATTTACGAGAAAAAACCTGTGCGGGAAATTTTTAATTGAGAAAGCTGTTGCATAGGGGCAGTCCCACTCTCTTGGCTGCGGAAGCCAGATTCCAGGAGCATGAGGAATCATTACAACTGGGGACTTCCTTAGGTGCAGTGGGAGATCAGGACATCTTCAGTGCCTTGTCATGCTCTTCACGCTCCACAGCAGGCTGTTGAACCACCTTCATGGCCACTGAATCACAAATTGATTTCCTCCACCTAATCCGCTGAAAGTCTTCTCATGCTAGAGAAAGGCAATTTCCCTATCTCACCATGGGTAGAAGACCTATCAGCTACCCTCACCTGGTTTAGCCTGCTTGTCAAAGTGGTTTACCGGGGTTTGTCACATGCAAACATCTACAGTGAGAGCTGGGTATACATGGGGACCAAAGTGGATGAACTATTCCCTAAGGAGCATGACATGTTCCTCTGCAGAGGTACTACCCCTTCCTAATCCCCCCTATATGCACCAAATAGGACACTACTGTGATACTATCCCACCAGACCCCTCCCCACTGACCTATGAACCTCCAGGGTAGATGTACAGGAACATTCGGGGCGGGCGGAAGCAGAAACTCTCTAAAAGACCCTAACCCAGGATGTAACAGCTCTCTCTCTCTCTCTGCAGAATCTGCATAGCAAGCTTCTGAGGGATCACATGGCAAGCAAGAGCCACAGAGCTTCTGCACAGTAGGCTGCAGCAGGAGCTGGAGAGCAGCTGGTAAGCAGAGGGTAATGGAGTCAGTCTGTGCACAACTTGTAGGAAGCAGCAGAGGCCAGATTCATAGACTTTAAGGTCAGAAGGGACCATCATGATCATTTAGTCTGACCTCTTGGGGCTCCTGCACATTGCAGGTCACAGAACCTCACCCACCCACTCCTGAAGTAGACCCTTAACCTCTGGCAGAGTTACTAAAGTCCTCAAATCATGGTTTAAAGACTTCAAGTTACAGAGAATCCACAATTTACATTAGTTTAAACCTGCAACTGACCCGTGCCCCTACTGCAGAGGAAGGCAATCCGACCTGGGGAAAAATTCCTTCCCAACCCCAAATATGGTGATCGGTTAGACCCTGAGTATGTGGTCAAGATCCACCATCCAGACACTTGGGAAAGAATTCTCTGTAGTAACTCAGAGCCCTCCCCATCTAGTGTCCCATCGCCAGCCATTGGAGAGCAATTGCAGACGGGCCACATGCCACTGTAGGCAATATCATCAGACCACCCCCTCCATAAACTTATCAAGCTGAGTCTTGAAGCCAAATAGCCTTTGGGGCCCCCACTGCTCCGCTTGGAAAGCTGTTCCAGAACTTCACTCCTCTGAGGGTTAGAAACCTTCATCTAATTTCAAGCCTAAATTTGTTGATGGCCAGTTTATATCTATTTGTTCTTGTGCCCATATTGACTCTTAATTTATATAGCTCCTCTCCCTTCCTGGTATTTATCCCTCTGATGTATTTATGAAGAGCAATCATATCTCCCCTTTTGGTTAGGCTAAACAAGCCAGGCTCTTTGAGTCTACTCTCATAAGGTTGGTTTTCCATTCCTCGGATCATCCTAGTAGCCCTTCTCTGCACCTGTTCCCGTTTGAATTCATCTTTCTTAAACATGGGAGACCAGAATTGCACATTGTACCTAGAGTATCTGCAACCTTTCCATTTCCTGCCAGCCCTGGGGAAATATCCCTTCCCTTTAGACATGTGTCTAAGTGCACACTGGGAAAGCCTTTAATCATCATTAAAAGGTCTTTGTATCTGCAACAGTCCATCTGCCAGAGAAAGCAGCAAGTCCAAATGCTATTGTGTGTACAGGTAATTGGGGGAAATATTTGAAAAGCAAAGGTGCAGCCCTAAATCAGAAGCTAATTAAGATGAAACATTCTCAGGAGTTTAAGCAAACTATTTCTTGTATGTGAAGTCCATTTTCTCTGGTTTTAATTAATCTTGTTTTTATTAAGATTAATATTGTGTCAATAATTCTTGTAGCTGTCCCCAAAAAGAGGAGAAACCCATAATGTTTAAGGAGAAGTGCTGAAGAGTCAAATTACTGGAATCTATTCCCCCTTCTCAGTCTTGGGCAAGGAACCTGAAAAAAAGTGTCCATCCCAATAAAGTTTTTGTCTACATGGGGAAATTGACCAGCATAGCTATTGTGGAATAAATTATTTTGCTATAGCTATTCCAAACTAGCTCCCTAAGTGGTCACTTGTATTCTATTCACTTGTATTGTGGAACAGAGTGTCCACATGGGGGAGTTACTCTAGAATAAGGTAAATTAAACCAGAATAGCTAAAAGGCCAATTTTCCCCATATAGTCAATGCCTAAATTGTGTTGCTATTAGGCTGTAGTGGGTCAACACACAGGAAGAGGCCAAAGGACAAAGCAAGAGATGATCTTTTGATGCACAGCCTGCATGACATATGGTTCGAGTAGAGAAAATATTAATACACACTTTCTGGTAGGCTAAAATATCCTGTCTTTTTCTTATGCCAAGCCAAAATAGGGTGAATTAAACTAAGGAAGTTTTCTCACTCCTAGAATGGAATAACTCCTATTGTGTTTCTTCATGTTCATCTTCGAGTAATGATTGATGTAATAAAGATGTAACATGCTGATCACACAGTTACTGGCTAGAATTTGTTTTCTGGCATAGACCAGGGTTAAAAAAGACTAATATCCTTGCCACATGACATGGGTCAGTACATATTCACTGACTCAAATGGCTCTAATGACTGTTAGAATCAGTACTCCATTTGCCCATTTTTCAAATTGATGATGCAGGGTCTTTTTGAGGAAGAACAGTATACTTTTCACTGAATTTTACTTCTTTAACTACTTAATGGTTGGAAAATGAGTCTTTTGATGCACAAAATTTTCCACTGCATGAAAATGCATGTCCTCCAATGCTATTGAGAGAGAACCACTTATCCTTGATAGTGCAACAAACCATTTATTGGCACAGATGCCAGTCCTGCTAATAGTAATATTTGCTCAATAGAGTATTTAAACCTACAAAGCAATTTGCAAACATTTGCTAGTAAAGCCTAATAGCATCCCTAAGAGATAAGTTAAGTATTGTTACAAATTGATAAAGCAAGTCAGAGAGTTTAAGGCTCTGAGTAATAAACGAGTGAGAGAAGCAACTGCGGTATCAAATGGTGCATGTGAATATGAAACCTGGTTGCACAGTTACTGTGACTGTGTGTGCAAATAGGGTAACTATTTGCAAAATACAATTTACAAATGGCTTATAGTGTGTGTATGCATGTTTGCACACATGCACCATCTTTTGATACTCACATGCAGTTTCATGACCTCACGGCTGGTCAGTTTGTATTGACGGAAAGAAACTGAAGTCATGCAGTCAGGAACAATGTAATCTGTTTATTTACACTATGTACATAAATCCTGTTAAATCGAGATAGACCAAATTGGACACAGCCAATTCCAGAAACCCTAGCTCAGTCACTACTGACAGCCACCAGAAACAGCTGCCTTCCTCCTCACTGTCCTTCCAGGTCTCAAACTATCTCTCAAAAGAGACAGAACCTTTCCCTCCTAGCTGAGCTATTTCCCTCAGTGAGGAAACTGAAGAGCAATAGAATATTCACCCTTAGAAAATTCACCACACTGCCCTCCGCTCACACATTATTATTAAACTAGTTCATTACCATATTGATCACCAAGAATCAGACATCACAAATGCAAACTGAGATACAGTACAGGGTTTTAATGAGCCAGATTCTAAAGTCTTTTACAGTCTTTATACTGATGTAAAACCTTTAGTTTATTGCTCTGTTTGATAATTAGAGCTGGTCAATAAATGTTAATTTTTTTCAGAAAAAAAAATCAAAAAACTTTTCTGCAGGTTTAGAAAAAATAATTTGCGGGGTTGGGGGAATTTGTGAAAAAAGTTTTACCAAAATATTTCATTTAATTCTTTTTTTCAAAATAAAACATTAAGTGACCATTTTAGATTTTTCCTCCTTTCTCTCTCTTTTTCGTTACCCTCCTTTCTCCCCTTTTTTCCTTTATTTTCATTTTGCGACTGAAAAAGGGTGAAAATTAAACAAGTGGTGAGAAATGGGGAAAAAAAGAGCCTGAAATGATTTTGTTTAGTTTAAATACTGAATATTTTTTTTAAAAAATCAATTTTTGGTGAAAATTGTCAGTTTTGAAAATGGGTCACTTTATCACTGAAAAAATGCTTAAAATGAAAAATGTCCACCATCTCTATTGGTTATCTGAAATTGCTTAACTGATTTATTTTATTGATTAACTTATTGCATTATGGTGTGCTGGCTAATTAATTTCTCTGACAATCCACAACTCACTTGGCATTACTTCTCCACGCCTCTTCTTTATTATTTAGGTATTTATTTAATTATTTTTGGTAGCACCCACTGTATGCTAGGTGCTTTCCAAACACTTCTCAGTTTCTCCCTCTCTTCCTCCTTGTCAACTTCACTTTACCACTTCCTTCTCCTCATCCCTTTTACCCTACTATATTTTCTGCTCTCATCATTCTGTCTCCTCCTCCATTCATCCTGTCCCTATTCCTGCACTCATGTTCACCCTCACAAATCTTTACACTCCACTACATCCTTTTCTGAATTCTCCTCCCTGTTTCTGATAAGTCACTGGAGTTGCTCGCTGGAGAAGGTTAGTAGCTAACAAAAAATATGGGATTTTGGAATAACACCCAGACTCTAGCTGATGGATACTATATGATGAATCTCTAGCAGTGGAAATAACATGTTTCAGAAGGAAGTTAAGCAAATTTTGTTGAAACAAGTATGAACAAACGTTGTACCAAAAAATAACGATTGCTAGTGCACAGAGTCATCAGAAACCATTACAAACAAGCTATCAGATGATTTATCAAAACTTAATGTCAGACAAATACTTTGACTTTTTGGGACAAAACAATGGAGATATAAGTACCTTTGATGCAAATGGTGCAGTAGAAGAAGCGTGAGTGGGATTATCCATTTGCACTAATGGTTTAGTATTTGGTTTTTTTTATCATTGTGGTCTTTGTGTAGTTTTTATCTTGTTTTCACTTCAGTGTAAGAAGATATTGTAAGCTGGCTGTTAAGCACTTTGGAACAGAGACTATATTTGTTTCTATACAGTATCGAACATACTGTAAACACAAATAATCATACAATAATAATAGTTAATAATACACTTTCTCGGTATCCCGTTATGTGTCTTAGATAACATGTAAAATGTACACTTCTCATCATTTTGTGTGTTTTGCATTACTGTGGATTTAGTTGTATTTTGTATTTTATCTGAAAACAAAAAAGTACAGTAATTATATCAGGGCTTGACTACACTGGCACTACGCTGCGCTCCCAGCGCTGGTAACTATTCCCCTAGTGGAGGTGTTTTTTTTATGCTGCAACTACACAGCCACCTTAAAACACTGCTGCGGCCAGTGCTTTAACATTGCTAGTGAAGACATGCCCTCAGAGAGTGCTTATTGAGGGCCTCTAGAATCCTTAAAGGCTAAAGAAGTTGTTGGTATGTCCTAACCCAAGTGTTTTCCCAGAAGGGCTCTTACCTGAGTAACGCCTTGAAGATAGAAAAGGTGGGCGAGGTAATATCTTTCATTGGACCAATATTTGCTGGTGAAAGAGAGAAGCTTTCAAGCTCCAGAGTGCTTTTCTTTAAGTCACCTTGAAGGCATTTGAAACATTATTGCCTGATATGCTGACCTGCAGATTAAACAATCTGGAAAGTTTCTTAGGCTGCCAAATTTAGGGTTAGGGACATCAGTGGCCAGGTTCTCAAAAGGGTTTAGTACCCAAGACCGTCCACTGAATTCTTATGAAACTCTGTTGCTGTAAACTTACTCTCAGTACTTTTTTGTCTGTTTCATTTGACAAATCTCCAGTCTATTTTCAAGATGTTTTATGTTTAACTTCAGAATTCATCCAAAAAGAAGAAAACCTGAAAACAGAGCAAAAGGGAGTTGCAAGTGAATAAACAAACTATAAAATACACATTCACAGTATTGCTAACCCCCAGGGTAATGCCAGTGTAATTAAGCAATAGGCAGTACTGCCAACCCCAACTGTCCAAAAATTACGTCAGACCCCCCCAAAAATCATGAGATTGGCTTAAACATAATACATTGTAGATTCTTTTTATTTGCCTTCCAGGTTATGAGCCTTTAGGGTGCCTGTGATTTATTTACAAGCTCTTCTTCACAACTATGAGAGCTAGAAACTTTTACATAATTAAATCTGAATCCCATGTAATTAATTACATGACTTCAGGAGCTGGGGCTTCAAGAAAACCACCAAATATGGCCAGGCTCACAATAAAATTGTGAGCTGACAACAGTATATTCAGGATCTGACTGCAACACACTTAAGCTCCATCTGGGGTTGCAAAAGAAGCTTTGTTTCTGCCTTTTTTAACATCTCCAAAATGGGTTATAAATGGGTTAAAACTGTTTATTAACCCAGTAAAGATCAGGATATCAAGGTGAGTAGCAAAAGATATCAAAATGTATTTGTGTCCTTTTTTTGCTTCTCCATGACATGTAACGGAGTCCTTATTGTTTACAGAATTATTTTTTGCGCTTCCTTTTGCAGTATCCACTTATTTCTCATCTACAAGGGAGGACCGAACTGGTGGGATTGTGACACCATCACAAGCAATGAGGAAGTGCCATGTGACTAATTGTGAAAGGAAGTGAATTGTATACAGATTGCTTAAATCTCTTTGGATATCATTTTAATAGCTATTTAATATCTATCTAGATATCGGAGGTATTTATATGGCTCCCATCATAGCAGTATCTGAGAATCTAAAAATCTTCCATGAATTTATCCTCACAGTACCCCTTTAATGTAGGGAAGTACCATTATTTCTGAGTCTTCAAGAAAAAGCCGGGAAGACCAGGCTTGATATGCCAGATATTTCTAAGGTAAAAGACAAACACACACAGATAGAAGTGTGGGTGTTTTGCTTCTTTATAATGGATTCAGAAGCCCTGGAATGATTTTTTCCAAAGGTATTTTGTCTTTCTGTTTCTCCTTTGCATGCCACCTTTAACATTCAAATGTCTGACACCAGTGACAGTACTGATATATGTGACAACATAAACCAGGGCACAACTGTATTGTATTTTTGCCCCAGCCTACACTCTGCTTTTTGCCCAAATCATTTTCAAATATGACGCTTCCAAAAGGAACTACTACAATTTCCCTGTTGTACGGGATTAGGCCTAGGGTGACCAGATGTCCCAATTTAATGGGGACAGTCCCAATATTTGGGGCTTTGTTTTATATAGGCACCTATTATTACCCCCCACCCCATCCCGATTTTTCACACTTACTTTCTGGTCACCCTAATTAGGCCTAACATCAAACGGAGTGGCCCTTAGCACAAGTTTCACTGTATCTCAAAACTGAATGAGCTTAAAAACCAAAACAAACAAAAACCCTTGCTTCTTTCCCCCCAGATAATTAGATGCAAATCTACACAAACACATTGTGAAAGACAGCCCGGGGTTTAGTTCCCCTTCTTTCAAAGGGAAACAAAACAAAAAGCCAACTCCCATCTACAGGAAAGTCCCGAATTAGGCAACTGATACAGATAGAAGGACGGGGGTAGAGATGAGTAATTGCCTCAGATCCAGATGATTCTGGCATTGTTCAGATTTATTTTTAAGCAGGGCCCCAGCCAAGGCTGTGTCCCGCTGGGAACCTTGAGCCACAGACAATAACAACAAGCCAACCCCTGCAAACCCCTCAGGGAGCGGGGAGGCCTGGGCAGGGAGGTGGGCACAGGAGGAGCGGGCATGGCTCCGCCTGAGCCGCTGGTGCCTCTCTCTGGAGTGTAACCAGAGATCAGCCACAGCTCAGGCCGCTCCCCCGCGGCGGGGATGGGGAAGGGGGAAAGCTCCTGCTCCGGTGGCCGCTGATAGTACCTGGGAGTCACGTGGGCTCTTCCCTGGCTAGGGGAAGGGCTTAGTTAGGGCTTCAGGGCAGCTGCTGCAGAGGTGGATCCTCCCCCCCGCCCCGAGAATAGGATGAGCCCAAACGAGCGAACACCCCCACCCGGCTCTAACCTGCCCGCCTGCGGCCAGACACCTTGCGTAGAGTTGAGGAACTAGTTTGGCGAGTCCCGAGCCAGCTCGCGAAGGGAGCGGAGCGCCATTGGAGGGAGGGCTGGGAGAGTCCGAGCCAACCCAGGCCGGCGGGTGCGCCCCTGCCCTGGCAGCGGGGCGAGGCGCGCTGGGGAGCATGCAGGTGTAGGGCGGGAAAGCGCCGCCGGGAGCCAGCGGGGCCGCCGGAGCCCAAGTTACAGCGAGAGGTAAGGGGCTGCGGAGGCAGGGCGCTGCTCGCCGGGTGCGGCTCTCGCACCTGAGCCGGGGCGAGGGGCACATGGGGGTCCCCGTGCGGGGCAGCGCTGGCTGGTGGTTGGGGGCAGGAGCGGCGGCGTGTGCCGCTCCCCCTGCCCCGGCTCTGGAGGCGGGTTGAGGGGCTTGAGGATGGGGGCGGTTAAACGGCCCCATTTCCCACCAAGCCCAAACTGTGTCCTTACGCCGCTCGCCCTGGAGCACGCTCCGCTTGGCAATGAGTTTCCTGCCCTTCTCCTGCAGCCCCAGCGCGGCTCCGCGCCGCTTAAACCCAGCCCGCTGCTGACAACGGTGAAGTGACTCTAACTTCCACTGACTCCTGATCCTCCCCTTTCCTTCGGCCGGGCTCGCTTCATAGGTGCTGGAAGGAGAGGTGCTGCCAGCACCCCCTGGCTGGAATTGGTGCCCGTCACACACAGGGTTTACAGTTTGGCTCAATGGCTCTCAGCAGCCCCCGGCTCGCTTCCCCGAGAGCTATTCCTGTTGGCTTGCTGAGACCCGAGAAAGCGAGGCCACAAGCTCCATGGAAAGGATGGAGGCTCCCATGCCAAGCGCTGGGGGGAGGAGTGGCTCTGCCTGAACCCAGACTAAAGTTCAGAGCCACACAACCGATCGCCAGAGAAGGCCAAACAGGTTTTTGTAGCTGCTCCACAGGCATCCAAACAGGTCACAGCTAGATTCAGGGTGCAAGTGCTGCCTCCCTTCAGCGTTTGTGTGCTAATTACCTCAATCTCAGAGGTTTCTGTAGTTGACATCCAGGATAGGAGGCTGGAGGCGCTTCATAAACTAAACTAGATATTTAATATTAAATAATATTAATATCACTTACATAGTGTAGAGCTAAAATATCAAATTTTTCCTGGACATTCACTAATCTCTTAATAGTGCACGCTCAGCACTGCATGCTTGTTTAAATGACCAGTGCACCTGCCAGTTCTGATTCATTTTCAGAATGATCACTTTTTAAGGTAAACATTAACTCAGTGGAGAAGCCCCTTGCATTGATGTGTTGCTGTAGCTGGTGGAGGAAATAAAAAAGCCAAACCTACCGGTGTTTGTTTTCAAATGTCTTTTCAATCCCCGTCTGTCAGCACAATAAAGAAATGCACGTCATTCTCCTCCCTGGACTGGGTGGACAAAGGCAAATTATGATGCACCTGCCTTGACTCCAGAATATGCTGCTTCTGTATCACTGTGTAGGCTGCAGTATGTTTAAAAAAAAGAGACTCTCTATTTCTTGTGCTCATTGGTAAAGTTTCCTTTTCCTTTCCCAAATAACAATAATTGCCTGATTCCATTGTGACTGCAACAATTTCGATCTACATAATTTTCTATAAAGCTCAACAGTATAACAAAGGAAGGAAAACTCTACAGTATATTAATTCCTTAGTCAACTAAGAGATGGTTTTCTTCCTTTTTATTCTCCTAAGGAAATGAGATATATTGGAATAACAATGCTTAAACTTTAATATTTTGGCCAAATGTAAAGGTTATATAAATGCTTACATGTTACAAGAATTTCGGGCTGTCACATCCTTTTTTGTGAGTTACAGGTATAGTGTATTTCACCTACAGTTGGAAACGATTTTTGTTAGTGCTGGTTTTTTGGTTTGTTTTGAGTGCCAACGGTATAATTTAGTGCTGTACAGACCTAGGCAGGTAATCCCGACCTGAAAGACTTTTACTTATAGGGAATGTAAAAATGGAAGTTCAAACTCTAATGACAAAAGCAGCTCCTCACTATATTTTAGGGAATGTTTAGTAATTGGTTGGTGCATCTTACTTGTGGTGATGATAGGGTGGAATGGAAGAGGGGACTGAGAGCTGTGAGTTCTGATAATCCTGGCTGGATCAGGCTGTGGCGCCTTGGGCAAGGCCCTTAAATTTTGTTTGTTTCCACATCTATAAAATGTTGGTAATTTATCTTGCAGGTGTGAGATTGACTAATTAAAAGCTATGTTTACATAGTCTTCTACAGAAGTGAAGCCGGTGCTTATTAAGGAACATTTATAATCATGTAATAAAGCTTGCTAAGAATATCATCTGTGAGGTTTGTCGCTATTTAGAACACCTAATGTAATAGTGAACCAAAGAAAATTAGTGTTAATTCTTCTGGGCTTTTCGGTTAATTGTCTCTTTGGTTCGGATTTCCTACTACTCCATGTCTATTACCTATTAAGATTTAAAATAATGTCCTCAAAACATTAGCTTTTTTTCTCTAAAAGTTCTAATATAATTGCTTAATTGGATGAGTTAGTTATCAAAACAATATCCTAACTAATTTTTGGTTAAGAATATGCTAGAGATATTTAGGAAGTGAAGTACCTTAGATGCTACAGTTAGGAGAACCGTGTGTGTAGCTGCGTAGATAATAGTACCAGGAACTTCTGGGTACTGGAGGCTCTCAGATTTGTAGGGTGACCAGATGTCCTGATTTTATAGGGACAGTCCCGATATTTGTGGGTTTTTTTTTTTAATATGGACTCCTATTACCCCTCACCCCATCCCGATTTTTCACACTTGCTATCTGGTCACTCTACAGATTTATGATCACCTTTTTCTATTGTAAATATATTGTACAAAAGGTAAGAGAAAAGTGAGCCAAGTACAAACCAAGTGGACTACTAGCTAACCCATTCCTAAAATAAATCCTGCACAGGCTCTTATTAAAGCCTGGAAATCTAACTCCTGGTATGAGCTTATGAGTGTCAAATTGTGTGGTATCAAATCATGGCTGGTGGTTGATTTGTTTTTAAATAGTAACTCAAACTCACGGTGAACATGATGATTTGGTCACTGTCTGCTTTATTTCAATCTCTGAAGATTCCAAATGTGAATTCCCTTGCCAGTAAAAGATTGAGTACTTTTGTAGCGTTGGAGTAATTTATGCTTCATTCTCCAGGACATATGTCCCAAACCTTTTTTTTTTTTTTTTTTTTTTTAACTAGTGCTAAACACTCAGGTGGCCTTACTTTCAGTAACTTGATTTGTTCTTCGCTTGTTCTCTCTTGTGAGACTTCCTGAGAGTATTCTGGTCCCTAGTCTTGCAATTTGCAATACTAAATTGAATGAGCCATTTCCTGCCGCTTCTATTCAAATTAGCCTGAACTCATTTGCTATTTTTTTTACTGTAGTTATGCAGGCCTTATTTTGACAGTATGTTAGTTGTGTTAGGCCTGATTATGCAGTCTGCCATAGGTTTAAATTCTGCTTTTGGAAATTGGAATCATAAGGATTTCCAATCTTTATCCTTGGCTGTTTTCTTTAACCAACATCTGCTAAATGGAAGAGTCTGATCCTGATTGTTGGAGCAAAAGAACTGAGCCAGAAACTCCTGAATGTTAATCTCATCTCTGCTATGTGGCTTTGGGCAAATCTCCTAACCTTTCCATATCTGTTTCTCTTTCTTTAAAATGCAAAGAAAACTTCATTACCCATCTCCTACGGGTATTGATCAACACTCTGGAGATGTAAAAGTATTACTTAACAAGTATTCCTACATCTTGACTCCTTAGGACACTTGTAAAACTCTAACACAATAGAGTTTTGTGCCATGTTGGATATCAGACTTATAAAGCAGAAAAAATTTATACTTTAATCTTAATTTGATAACTTTTTCAGAGAACTTGAGCAAGTTTACTGAACATGTTTGTCTTAATCATAGAAACAGTACCGAACAGGATGGCATAGAGTGGAAACAATACAAAGATAGAAGTAGTGGGATAGGTGAGCAAGAAACAAATAATTAGGCGGTACATGAAAAATTGGAGACAATAAACCCCCAAGATCCCAATCAATCTGTATAGTCAAAGGAAAGCATCTGAGTGAATGAAGGGAAACACAGTTAACATAAAGGAGGCACAGTGTATTTCATTATAAATCTTAACTCTTATTTGTCCTCCACAGTCATAATAGAATGGTACATTTAATATCTCTTCATAATTTTTGTGTATGTAGTTTTAAATGGCCCTCAAAATTTGATCTTAACTCCTGCTAGTTTACTACAACTGTGAGTATGAGTATTACCCCACCCAAGCATTTCTGGCACCAAAAGGAAATAAAAAAAAAAAAGCAGAGCTATGGTAGAAATCTGTGGGCTAACTAAATAAAAGAATGGGTGGAAATCTGTGGCATATATATGCAGTTATAAAATACACCTACAGCAAATCACATTAATACACCTTTTACAAATCACATTAATTCTATCTTATGTCAGGTCGTCCACACCAACAGTGTGACAAAGTCACAAATGAATGTTGTAGCATCCTGACCTCTGTCAATATGTTAGAGATACATTCAGTAGGGTTGTGGTAGAAAAAAAGAACTGGGTAAACTAAACTCCATGTTCCCCTAGTGAGAAGTAGGGTAAACTCTATTTAATCGTGTTTTCCCTTGACTATACTACTGAATATGTTCTGTTACCAGAATGAAAGTGGCGCTCAAAGACTTCTAATTTTGAAGTAGTGGAGCTTCCTTAATATCTCTTTCTCCAGAATGTGGAACAATCCAGTTTGAAGCAATGGAACAACTCTCTCTACTTCTTGTCCTCTATCTCATTTCTTTGAGAAAGTTGCAAGTGTTCAGCTTTTACATTATTTAACTATTACCTGACAGCTCTTTAAAAAGATATTGTTGCCGGCACAGAGGGCCGAGGACAGCAACAGTGGGGGTTCGTTGCCCGGTGTGCGCCGCACTAATTAACACACCAGGGTGGAGAAGCAAACCAGGTTTATTTGAGCCCAAAAAGGTGCCAGGGAGAAAAAGCATTCTCAAATCCTGCACACAGATACAAGCGGTTTTTCTCTCTTTATACATAACTTCAGCTAAGCATTCCCATCACCCCCACACTCCTCCTCTCCCCCCACCTTTCATTCCCATGCAGCAAATACACTTTGCAATAGCAATTACATTAAGCAGTTAAGTCATACTTGGCAAAAACCACTTTAGCTCGTTAGTAACTCTTCTGTGAACAGTTATCTTGTTTTACTTTCCTGGATCCGTTATTCTGCCCCCCCCCCTTAGCCAGGTGTAAGCAGGTCTCATCATTATCTCCTGGCAGTACCACGGTTGAGCTAGCTGTTGTACATTCCATTCTCGGTTACTGGCCTGCTAGGTTGATTAAAGTTCAAACATAAACATGGAAGCGCTTTGGTCAGACATGGAGTGACTTTAGTTCATTCAGGCCTACTACAGAAGGCTTTATTGACGCTTATGGCTTTCCTCCTGAGTTACCTAGGGTTATGCCTAGTGACACCAACAATATTAAATAACAGGGTATCTGAATAAATCTGACCGCAAGTGTCTAACCTAGCACTGCCTGGTGGCGTTTACCCAGGTAACACAGCAAGGCATATTTAACATGTTAACTGAGAATGGTTCGGAGGCATCTACATTTGAAAGGGTTTATTTAAAAACAGGCATCTTAGAGGGATAGTATCATAATATTTCCAAAAGCTTGATATGTTTGGACCAAAAGAAGCAATGCCCCAAGGCTAATGGATATTTGGACTAAGCAAGGAGAATGAGACTACATAAAGAGTGCACTACTGATTACATGTAGTGGTGCTGCTCTGAAATGCAGAGGAAGGCAATTTCAGAATGTGAAGTGAATCTTTTTCTGCCATGTGAACTACTCCTCCCCCCCATACACAAATTGACCCTCTGATTAAGACTCTGATCCCCCAAATACTTATTATGAGTAAAGCTTAAGTGTGTGTGTGTATTTGGGGAGGGATGGGGGGGTGTAGAAGGGAAGAGGGAATCAGAGCATAAGTGAAGTTACCTGTTGTATTAGTGTTACCCTGGCATGAGATGCTTTCCCTACTATTTGCCTAGATGTAGTTTTGACTTTTCTTTACACTTTTGTAAAGCTGTGAATGGGAGGCAAACTGTTCTAGGAAATTGTGTTTTGTTTTTTTTAGTGGTCTCTATTGTGAATGGTGCCCACTTTTGAGGTTGGGGTATGAACGGGTGGGGGTATGTGTGTATGTTTCCATAATCATTATGACTAAACGGTACAAATTTGAGCATTTTAAAGAGAATAGTCATTGTCAAATTTTCTCATTCATAATGGTGGCAAAAACTATATTAGTGAAAAACCACGTTAAGAACATTTTATAGCTTAAGTTTTTTTTGTTTTTGCTTAGTTGCAATGTCTGACTTTATTTGCTAGCAGAATGTAATTGTCAAAGATTGTACATATTTTTTCTGGTTATGTCTTTAAAAAGCTTCTATGTCTAATAGAAAATGGATACATGCATAGAATCGTAGGACTGGAACGGGCCTTGTGAGGTCATCTAGTCCAGTCCTCTGCCCTTATGGCAGGACTAAGTATGATCTTGACCATCCCTGACAGATTTTTGTCTAATCTCTTCTTAAAAAACTGTAACAATGGAGATTCCACAGTCTCCTTAGACAATTTATTCCAGTGCTTAACCATCCTGACAAGAAGTTTTTCCCTCATGTCCAACTGAAACTGCCCTTGCTACAATTTAAGCCCATTGTTCTTGTCCTATCTTCAGAGGTTAAGCAGAACAATTTTTTTGTCCTCCTTGTAACTAGCTTTTAATGTACTTGAAAACTGTTATGTCCCCTCTGTCGTCTCGTCTCCAGATTAAACAAATCCAGTTTTTTTCAATCTTCCCTCATAGGTCATGTTTTCTAGACTTTTAATCAGTTTTGTTGCTCTCTCTGGATCTTCTCCAATTTGTCCATATCTTGACTTGACTTGTTTGTGTGCTTGTATGTGGTTTTCCTTAAATAAACAGCTTTATTATTCATGTGAAAAATAAATTCATAGAGTTTAAGACCAGAAGGAACTATTATGATAATTTAAAGTCTGACGCCCTCCATAACACAGACCTATGAAACTCACCCAGTAAAATCTACATCAAGCCCATAATTTCTGTTTGTGCGATAGGTTATCTTTTAGATCACCTGTTTTCAAGCTATAGGGCGGGCCTCCCAAGGGAGGCATGGGAATGTATCAAGGGAGGCATGAGCTATGTGCTTTTTATTTATTTAAGAGTTCTGGCTGTCAGCCCTGGGTGGCTGGGACTCATGCAGAAGGGTCATGCACACCTGGGAGACAGGGATAAAGGGGACAGCTGCCACCCAAGCTCTGGCTCTCCTTCCCCCCAACCACTCTCTATACCTCGCCAGAAGGCAGCTTGGGCTTCCCTCCCCCACCCCCCCGGGTGACCAGATGTCCCAATTTTATAGGGACAGTCCTGATTTTTAGGTCTTTTTTCTTATATAGACTCCTATGACCCCTCACCTCCTGTCCCGATTTTTCACATTTGCTGTCTGGTCACCCTACCTCCCTCTGCGCACCCCTCCCCCCAATCTCTCACCAGGAGGTGGCGGGGCTCCAGCTGTCAGCCCCAGGGTGGCAGCAGCAGCGCAGAAGTAAAGGTGGCAATGGGGAGCTTAGTCTGCTGTGAAAAGCGATATTGACAAATATATCACATATTTCACGTTGCTTCCCTTACTTCTGTGCTGCTGCTGGCCCAGTGCTGCCTTCAGAGCTGGGCACTCAGCCAGCAGCCACTGCTCTCCGCTCTTCCTTCAGAGCTGGGTGGCAGGGTGTGTATGTGTGTGATGGGGTCCTGATCAAGTAAGTTTGAGAATCATTGTTTTAGATGGCTATTCAGTATTTATTTAAAGACTGGAAGAAATAGCGAATCCACGCATCCCTAGCTAAATTCTTCCAATAATTAACTAATCTCACAGCCAAAATTCGCATCTTATTTCTAGTCATTGTCTTGCTTCAACTTCCAACCATTGGATCTCATTAAGCCCTTTGCTGCTAGATTAAAGAGCTCTCTATTATTGGAAACAATTCTGTACTTCCTGGTGCAGTGTAGACTGAGCCTGACACCTGTCTATAAGGTGCCACAGGACTCTTTGTCGCTTTTTACAGATCCAGACTAACATGGCTACCCCTCTGATACTTGACACCTGTGTATTATTCTGCCTTAGTTCTGTAGTTTGACTATCATGAAATTATTGCTTCTAAGGGGTCTGAGAGATTTATGTTTGTTTATTTGTATTACCTACCTGAAATGCATACAGTTTATTTGCCTATGCCAGGGGTTTGGGTTCTATTTCCCATGTATATCTTTGTAGGTATCCTAAATATAGCTTATAGCACCAAACAAATTGGCTAAAATTCCTCTCCATTGTTTTCAATGGAGTATGTTGAATAAATCATGTGGGACTAAACCAGATGTACTTGGGCTGAGATCTTCTTAAAGATACAAGTACAACGTCAAAGGATTGAAAATTGGCCCTCCAGAGATTGAATTATAGTATTAACCCAGGGACCAGAGGCCTGATTCTCAGCTAATGTAAACTGGTGTAGTGCCATCAGTCTAAGGCCTTGTCTACACTGCCACTTTACAGTGCTGCAACTTTCTCGCTCAGGGATGAGAACACCCCCCCCCCCCACCACCACCTTGAGCACTGCAAGTTTCAGCGCTGTTAAGTGACAGTGTAGACAGTGCGCTGGTAGCTACTCCCAGCGCTTTAATGTTGCTAGTGAAGACGTACTCTAACTGACTTCAGTTAAGCTATGTCACTTTACACCTCTTGCATCTTGGCTGAGTACAACAACAAACTTTGGAAGCTCCATTTTCATTCCTTTTGAAGTTAGAGAGCTTAAAGATACAAATACAACTTGGCTGGTAGAGTACATGCTGTGCCAGCTATTTGGCACTTTTAATGTCAAAGGTGCACTGCTGTTCAGTGATTTGTAGTAGAGGGAACATAGGATCTGCCCTATTGGATCAGACCACTGTCAGCTACCAGGAGAGTAAGAAAAATGTGAAAACTTCTTCATTATTCCTATCTAATTGTGCAATGCTAGAGTTTGCTTCTAATGGTGATACAATAAGCTTCTGATTCCCTTTTCAATTAACCCTCGCTTTTGTAATTTCTCTTATATGCATGTTGCTTGTCAGTTTTAGCTATATTTTCCTTAAGGTGAGGTTGGGGATTTAATTTAACATGCCAAATTAAAGTGTGCTATTTAATTGTTCTTCTTTGACATTGGTTTTTCTATCAATTTAATACACCTAGCCATCCTGGTTGTGCACTGAGCAAATACTACATTGAGCAACCCATGATGACTCAAGTCTCTTTCCTCCAGACTTGGAGTCCATTTATGCTTTTTCTACGTTATGTACAACCAAGTTAAGCTGCATCTGCTATTGTGAACAAAACATCTGTTAGTCTATAAGGTGCCACGGGATTCTTTGTTGCTTTTATCTCTTTTAGGTACTTCTGTGGCCCCCGTCACTGAAGTATCGAGCACCTCACAATCTTGAATGGTTTTACCTTCACAGTATACCTGTGAGGTAGGAAAGTACTATTATGTCCATTTTGTAGGGAACTAAGGCACAGAGAGTCTAAGTGACTTGCCCGCAGTCACACAAGCAGCTGTTGGTGAAGTAGAGAAATAAACCTGGCTCTCCCAAGTGCTCTAATCACTGAACCATCTTTTCTGTCCAACATCCCCAGCGAATTTAAGATTATCTGGAGCATTTTTTTTAAATTCTGTGCATTTTACTAAACAAATCCACTTAGTGGCAGAAATACAAGCTCACAAGCTATTTTATTTTATCCTCTAAATAAATTAAACAACTGATTCCAATGTAGGACCCTGGGGAACTGTATTAACAGACAGATGCTGACTGTACCTGTTTTAAGAGAGTATCTAATTTAAAACGCTACAGAAGTACAGCTGCACCGCTGTAGAGCTTCCTATGCTTACGGGATTGATTCTCCTGTCAATGTAGGTAATCCATCTCCCCGAGAGGCAGTAGTTAGGTTAATGGAAGAATTCTTCTGTCTACCTACTTACCGCGGTCTACACAGGGACTGAAGGAGTGTAGTTAAGACAATGTAGGGGTGTGGATTTTTCACACCCCTGAGCAACGTGGTTACGCTGACCTAATTTTCTACTATAGGCTAGGCCTAAGGGAGCCTCTGACATCTAGTAAACATCTTTAATTTTCCTTCTGTCACAAATATGTTCAAGTGCATTTCCATACGTGCTGATAGGTCATTCTTTTCTCTCCATATGTCTCTGTTAATAGCCTTGAAATTTTAGCACTTACGTAGCTGCTCACTATAACTTTCCCATTGCTCAGCAAATGTTTAATTCTTGCCAAGACTTTGTCCCTTATTCTGTTATTTATTATTAATTTTTTGGAAGGATCTCATTAAAAGTCTTGAAAAGACAAATTATCTCCTGAGTCCACCTTTAATTACTGTCCTAAAGCTTTTTTTAAGTAGGGAAGGAAACCTCTTAACAGGTTAGGTTTATTTTACAGAAGTCATGCAATTAAATTGCCCTACCAAGTTAGTCTAGTGCAGCTGTTGAAAGCTGTCTTCATCTACACTTTCCAGCAGTTTCCCCAATAGTGAGGTACGAGATGCACTGGTTTGTAATTCCTATGGCATCGTTTTAAAAAAAGTCACATTAGGAGCTTTCTAATTATCAGCAACCACTGTTTTGTGGATATTATATATTGTCAGTCTCTCTATTCCACACTTTTTTTTTTTTTTTTTTTTAAAGACACTCCCTGTGGAAATACATGCTGTTTGCCTCTGGTAACTTACTGCACCTGAATTTCTAAAATTGCTTTATACTTTCATTAGACCACAGTCCATCAAGGCCATGCTCTGGTGTCTTTAATTTTACCTCTTGGAATTGAAATTTCCAAATTTCTCCTGTATCTCTGGCATGAACTAATGCATGATTGTTCTAAGGAAGATGAAATCTCACATAGTGCTCCTAGCTAGTTGCAGTGAAAAAGATTTACTTCCTTAATACTTCAGGCTACACCCTTCAGCATGATTTGATCACCCTTATTTTACAGTAGCATGCCTATCCCTAAGCGTCATTACTAGCAGTACAATTATCCAGCCTTGCTTAAAAATTCAGCTATGCCATTTGGCATAATGGCCTGTGGTAATGAATTCCATACTCCGGCTGACTTCACTGCACTGTGTGACAGATTCCTGCTGAGCCATATTCTACCCTGTTACATCAACCCTGTAATATCAGTGAAGTTGCATGAGTGAAACTGAGCCCAAAATTTGGCTTGTACAAAGTTTATCTAATTGTGCAATCCAATTCCTTAAAGCTTGTCTCACTGTTGTATACCAAAACAACCTTGATGAATACAAAGAGAACATTGTATATTCATGATTAACAAGACCATCATTCTTATCTACTCTCAAACTAGTACAGTTATTTTGCTGAGTGTTGTATCAAACAGCATGCAAAGTACATTATAATGTTGAAATGACCTCAGACTCTAACTCTACTCCATAAGCTTAATTGCTCAGATGTGGATCTCTGGTTTCACAAATGTATCTTCAGAAGCTTATTCTTTTAAGATCCAGAGATCCCAGGTTCATCTCCCCCTCCCCATGATCTACCCATAGGTAGGGCCCTACCAAATTCATGGTCGATTTTGGTCAATTTCACTGTCACGGGATATTAAAAATTGTAAATTTCAGTTTCAGATACTTAAATGTGAAATTTCAAGGTGTTGTAACCATGGGGGTCCCAACCCAAAAAGAGGTAATGGGGTGTCTCAGCTATTGTAGGGAAGTTGCAGTGTTGCCATCCTTACTTTCTGTGCTGTTGTTGGAGGTGGCGCTGCCTTGAGAACTGTGTGGCCGGAGAGCAGCAGCTGCTGGCCGGGCCCCCAGCTCTGAATGCAGCACTACTGCCAGCAGCAGCGCAGAAGTGAGAGTGGTGTGGTATGGAGGGGGTCCTCACTTTTTTGGGGGGGCAGAGCCAGCATTATGGGTGGGCGACTGCCCAGAGTACTGTGATGGGGGGGAGGGGATTCCCTTGGTCACCCTTCCCCCCCCCCAGCCCAAGGCCCCTTTAACTCCCAAGCGCTGGGGTGCTGGGCTGGGAGCCAGGGAGGGGCATGGCTGGGGGCGCCCAGCCGAGGGCTCCTACCATATCCTGGTCTCCAGCTGCTGGTCCTGGTCAGGCTGGTGAGGAATGAGACATCTTCCCCTGCAGAGGCTGCTCCCAGGGCTGGGTCAGACCCACCTCCAGGAACCTTCTCCAGCTGCAGGAAGATCCACAGCTGCTGGCTGGGAGCCCAGCTCTGAAGGCAGTGCCACTGCCAGCAGCAGTGCAGAAATCAGGGTGTCATGGTATTGCCACCTTTACTTCTGCACTGCTGCTGGCTGTGGCACTACCTTCACAGCGGGGTGGCTGGCCAACATCCACCACTCTCCAGCTGCCCCACTCTGAAGGCAGAGCAGAAGTAAAGATGGTAATACTGCAACCCCCCTACAATAGCCTTGTGACTGCCCCACAACTCCCTTTTGGATTGGGACCCCCAGTTTGAGAGATACTCATCTTCACCTGTGAAATCAGTATAGAACAGGGTAAAAGTACACAAAATGCCAGATTTCATGGAGGAGACCAGATTTCACGATCCATGATGCATTTTTCACATTTGGTAGTGTCCTACCCATAGGCAAACATATCCCACATATTTCAGGACTAGTGTTAGTGTATTCCTATTACTTTTGCTACTTATTTCCTTCTCTGGAGATGTGATTTGATTTGAAATAATACTTAGCAATTATGTAGTTCTTTTCACATGTAGATGTCAAAGCCCTTTACAGGGGATCATTATCTCAATTTTACAGATGGGGAAACTGAGGCACTGAGCGGTTGAAGTCACTTACCTGGAGCTACTAAGCAGGTCAGTAGCAGAGCTGGAAGTAGAATCTAGGACAGTGGTTCTCAACCTATTTACCATTGTGGGCTGTATCCAATACTACCTGTATGGCCCTGAGGATGTCACATGAGCCGCAGCTTTGTGCTGATTGGGCTGCAGATTGAGAACCACTAATCTAGGACTTCTGACTCCTGGTCCAGTGCCCTGTGTACTACTAGATCATGCTGTCTCTAATAATAACAATGTAAGATGCATTCATGACATATCAAAACTTAAAAAGTTACCTTTAATTGAAGAACTAATGAAGGGAACAGCAAATGCTAATCTGTTGTATATTTTTCTATATTTAATGATACATTTAGAATGAGCATCCTCCCAAGTAGCCCATTTTGGGTTTTGAGGTATTTCTGGGAATATCTGAGATACAAAATATCTACAGTTACCAAGGAAATATTTGCAATGCAGTCACTGTTAACTTTGCTCTGGATCTTGTACAATTAGTTGCAGGTGACGGTAGCCTGATTATAATAGCATAATGTGAATTAAACATCCTGATCTTTTTTCAGCAATACAGCTTTAGCTGTGAGCTGAAAGCCACATATCCCCTTGCTAATCATCTGGCCCACACTGTCTGGTTTTTCAAATTGCTAGTTTTTTGGAGAAGAGCATTTACACATTTTATCTTTGTGTCTATCTTCTCTAAAGATATACAGCTTCTGTAATATAACATTATTTTGCAATGGAAGAAAGTCATTTTCATATACTGTAGCATGCACAAGATATTTAATGCAATTCACTTATCTAAAAGCATGTGCGTTTTTGGAAGATGGAGTGGATAATATGTCACTTCTGTTATTGACTAAATATAGTATAGGCTTTTTCTCAGCAGTACGGTTCAATAAAACGTTGTCCACAACTTCCTTGAAGTTGCATCTGAAGAAGTGGGTATTCACCCACGAAAGCTCATGCTGCAAAACGTCTGTTAGTCTATAAGGTGCCACAGGATTTTTTGCTGCTTCTACAGAACCAGACTAACACGGCTACCCCTCTGATACTTAACTTCCTTGAAGAGATTTCCCCTGTACCTGACCCCCCCCAAAATAACTGAAAATAATTTCACTATTAGGAAAAGCTTCCTGAATTCAGCTGATGTTTTCCTTTACTTAAGAGCAGGGTACAATCAGCAGCTGAACAGATCTCTAATGAGATGCAAATAGAGCAAGCTACCTGTTCAGTCCTGTCTAGTGGTGGAACACATTAAGAGTAGAAATGCCTAACCTGAAGTGCAGTCTAGGCTCAGTGAGTGTCCTCTGTCATTTTTTGTGTGAGTGTAGCAAATTGAAAATGGTGGTTGGCAAACTCTCACTTCATCACTCATTTTACTTTTGTGTGTTTAGGCTTATAAACTGAGACTTAATTCATTCCAATCAGTATAAACATGTTTGGGGTAAGCTGTGACACAGGAGAGTTGTGTGAGCATTGACAGAGACACACCCTGGAATGCAGTGCTCTGTGGCGAAGCTGGATATTACTTTTTTTTTTCTTTTTTTTTTTAGAGAGAGATTATCTAAAAATTTGCCCTTCAGGTAAGATGCTTACTCTTTTTTTGTGAAAATTGTCCCTTAATGATGTAGAACATTTCTGGGTAGGTTTATAAACCGGGCAACCTTCCCTACTTTAAACTTGCTGTTGTCTCCAAATGTGTTATGGGCTTACAGAGGATCCATGAGATTGGTAGAAGGATGCACCTCCAGCTGCTTCTGAATTGTTAACCCCAAAATTGTAAATCAGGCCCCCAAAATCATGAGATTTCAAAAAAGTGGGTTCTTTCTTTTTCTGTCTGAGCTGTCAGTCGTTTGTTTTCAATCTTTTCTCCGTAACCAGGAGGATTAGAAACTTTCTTTTATAAGGAAAGCTGTGTTCTCATCTAACCACACGACTCCAGGAGCTGGGTCTTTATTAAAACCATGAAATATTTCAGGGCTTGCAATAAAATAACAATTGACAACACTGTCGCTTGTCTGAAAGAAGAATGGAGTGCAGTTTCAGAAAAATCTGCCCCACTGCTGTGAATTTCAGAGACTACTCTAGCTCTCCTGAGCTTGTGCTTCTATGGGCAAAAGGGCACGTACACCTCCATTTACACTAGTTTGCCCTCTTAATGTGTTTTTTTTAATTATTATTATTATTTTAAATTGCAAAGCCCTTTCAACAAAAGCTGTATTTTTTTTTTTAAATGTGGATGATTTAGGCCAGTGGCTCTCAAACTTTTGTATGGTGATCCCTTTCATGTAGCAAGCCTCTGAGTGCGACCCTCCCCCTTAAATATATGAAAAGGGTTTTTAATTTATAACACCATTATAAATGTTGGAGGCAAAGCGGGGCTTGGGGTGGAGGTTGACAGCTTGCAACCCCCCATGTAATAACCTCGCGACCCCCTGAGCGGTCCCAACCCCCAGTATGAGAACCCCTGATTTAAGCTGTGTAATCTGAGGAATGAATTTGAAACTGCTTTCCAAGTGGAGGGCCTTGTCTTACCTGAAACAAGAATGGCTATAGATGGATCCTCTGTGGCCCATAAAAAGAAAAATCCTGATATTGAAACACTGCCCTAAAAACAAAAAATGGGCTAAGGGGAATGAAAGAACTGGGTTCTTGCCTTTTATTGCTTTTGAAATAGAGAGCTTAAAAGATCATGGCTGTGGTGTATTGTCCCCTCCCATTTTATCTCTGGTGCAATCCCCACAGTCAGTAATGAATGCTTTATTATCGTCCATAGTGCTGCATGAGTCTCAGGTTGTGTACACACTGCATCTTAAGTCGATATAAGTTAAGTTGCTTGGGGAGTGAATACCCCCTCCCCCCGAGCGATGTAAGTTACACTGACCTAAGCACCGGTGTGGACAGTGCTATGTTGGTGGCAGAGCTTCTCCCGTCAACATAGCTACCGCCGCTTGTGGGGGCTGGAGTAATTAAGTTGATAGGAGAGTTCTCTCCTGTAGGCTTAGAGCATCTGCACTAGCAGCGCTACAGTGGTACATCTGCATCCGTGCAGCTACACCACTGTAAGCTCTATAGCATAGCCATAGTCTTAGTTGCAAGGACAGACTTCTGTGATATAGAGGACTGCGCATGTATGCCTGGCCTACACTAGGAAATTAGATCGGTATAACAGTCACTCAAGGGTGTGAAAAATCCACACCTCCTGAACAACACAGTTAAACCAACCTAACCCCCAGTGTAGACAGCGCTAGGTTGATGGGAGAATTCTCCTATTTCTTAGCTGCTGCCTCTTGTGGAGGAGGATTACCTACACCGATAGAGAAGCCTCTTTTGCATAGGTAGTGTCTTCACTAACGTGGTTCTGCAGTGTTTTAAGAGGAGCACTTATAGTTAAGAAATTTGGAGTTGTAAATCTGGCTCTCCCATTGACTTGAGTTGCCAAAGACCACAAGGCATGTAACCTGTCTGCCTCAATTTACAGATGGAAGTGATAAGTATTTCAAAGGAATATCATGATTTAATTTAAATGAGCTAATGTGCTGGAAACAATGCAAAGAATTTGTTAATGTTAATTATTTATTGGCTTCTTAGAGGTTTCGCACACATGGGGATGGGGAAATTCAGTGTCAATCAACTATTATTTCTTCTAGGTTTGAGAGCCAAATGTAAGGTGGTTGATTTCTGGTATAAATAGAACAATTCCATTCTGCTCCCCTTTCATGCATCTGAACTTCAGTGTGAATGTGCCAAATATCAGAATTGCTATTTCTAGCAAAGGTGATTGAGCAGTTTATAGTTTATTCCTCATCCCTTTGTAGCTTGGATTTTACCCCAGTGTACCAATGCTGTGAACAGTTTAAGCCCCGTAGCTATGCATGCTCTTACCAGAGATTTAAAAACAAACAAACAAACAAAAAATACAACCCTGCTAAATGAATTCAATAATAATAATAATAATAATAATAAAAACTAGCTCTTGTATGGTTCTTTTCATCCAGAGATTTCAGAGCAAAATGAGGTAGAGATCATAATCAGAACTGAGGGAAATTATTTCAAGTGAAACTTTTTCGGTAAAAAAAATTATAAGTTTGGTGACATTGAAACATTTTGAAAATTTGAGTTGATTTTGCTGAACTGTTTCAGTTGAAGGAAAAAAATTAAAAATTGTAGTGTTCTATCTCTGATTCAAATCTACTTTTGGTTTTGAAATTTCCTTTAATTTTAAAATCATTTAAAAAAAACATTAAAAATGCTCAATCAAAATTAAACACTTCATTTCAGGCAAAAAAAAATTTCTACTTTAAAATAATTTTTTTAAACTTTGATTTGCCAGCCATTTTCTTTTGGGTCAGCCCCAAACTTTGTTTGGTTTGTTGGAAATTTAAAAAAAAAAAAATCAACTCTTCAGGCAGCTCTAATCATTATCCCTGTTTTACAGGTGAGGAAAGTGAGGTACAGATGTGAACTGACTTGTCAGTGGCAATGTCAGGAATAATACCCAGGACTCTGGTGCTCTATTTCCTTGGCCACACTACTTTGAAGTTCACAATATTGTTGGCGGGTACCTCAAGCCCTGCAACTTGCGACTAGTCTCAAGAAGGCGTTCTAAACTCTCCTTAAGACTATTTTTTGCAGCATTTTTGTAGCTGTGTTGGTCCCAGGATATATGAGAGGCGAGGTAGGTGAGGCAAATTTTTTATTAGACCAATTTCTGTTGGTGTAAGATGCATGCTTTTGAGCTGTACAGAGCTCTTCTTCAGAGTGTCTTCCTTCTCCAGACCTGATTTCCTTCCCCAGACTTGAAGAGCTCTGTGCAGCTCGGAAGCTTGAATCTTCCACCAACAGCAGTTAGCCTAATACAAGATTTACCTCGCCTACCTTGTCTCGCTTAAGCTTTTTGTAAATTATGTTAGGGCCCAATCTTGCACTCATTTAAGTCAGTGGCAAAGCAAAACTCCTATTTATAGATCCTAAAACAGGTTGGTGTTAAACTGTTGGATCAATGCAGCAAAATTCTCTTAACATTTACTTAAAAATAATGTTCCTGTTGCATGGGTATCTAGTTTATGCTTATTAGCACACCTTAAGCTATGTCTACATTGGTATCTGGACATGGGTACTGGACTGTATGTATGCTCACCTATATACCCTATACCCATGCCAAACGTCCAGATATGCTGTTCTGGATGTGGGGGATATGCTTGATACGAGGGTATATCATGACCATGCTGCCTTTTTTGGTACATGAGGTTAGCACTATCATTTCAGAGGTGGTATCCCAGGATTCTGTGCATCATAGGAGACACTCTAGGATCCTCCTTGCTGTGCACTGGCAATGGCAACTCCCACTCCTCTCTGCTGCCCAACTTGGTGGAAGACATGGAGCAAATGGCCATTGATGTGGTTTTGCTCCCGCTCCCTCTTGCAGGACAAATGTGTCTGTGTTACAGTAGGCAACTGGTGAGAATCTTAGATTCCATTCCCTTTACCCCTGTCACAAGCCAAAGATAGGTGACCGGGACGGTGACTGATCCACTGACGCCTTATGACATAAAGATGCAGGAGATTTCTGGTGTTGTGATTGTATGTCTGTGGGTGGTCCACCACTTCTGGATCAGAAGAACTAGCACAATTGGGTGGGATCACATCATCATGGAAACCTGGGATGATGAGCAGTGGCTGCCGAACTTCAGAATGAAGACGTTCCTGGTGCTCTGTGAGGAGTTTAGGGTGGTCAGATGTCCCGATTTTATAGGGACAGTCCTGATATTTGGGGCTTTTTTAAAATATATATATATATAGGCTCCTATTTCTCCCACACACACATACCACTCTTTGTCCCAAATTTTCACACTTGCTATCTGGTCACCCTAGAGGAGTTGGCCCCAGCCTACAGCAGCAGAACATTTGGTTCCAGAGACCTTCAGAAGCAAATGGCTATTGCTCTGTGGAAGATGGCAACACTGGAGCTACTAGTCACTTGCAAACCACTTGGGTGTGGGGAAGTCTACTGTCAGGGTCATGGTGGTGCAGGTTTGCAAAGCTATTGATACTCTCATCTATCCATGGTGGGCTGCCGTCACCAAAGTTCTGGGTATTACAGCTGGGTTGTAGAGAATGGGGTTTCTTAACTGCATGGTGATACCCATATTCCCATACTTTGCCCCTCAAAAGAAGCAATTGAGCACGTCAGTTGGAAAGGGTGCTATTCACTTCTTAAAGGCCTGGTGGACCACAAAGGCAGGTTTCTGAGCACTAATGTTGGACGCACAGGAAAGGTTCATGATGCCAGGATACTGAAGAGATCTGGACTGAACTTGAAGGAGAGGAAGGGACTTTATTTCCCAGAAATGACATGGTTCTGTACAGTGTCTCCATGCCCATGGGTATTCTGGGGGACCCTGCATATCTGCTGCTACCCTGGCTAATGAAACCCTGACATGAAAGATCCAGCAAAACAAGAGCTCAGCTACCAACTAAGCTGCTGCAGAATGGTAGTGGAGTGCCCCTTTGGATGGGTGAAAGCTTACTGGCAATATCTAGGCAGCTGGCTGGATGCCATTGTGGCCAATGCCATCCACATTATTGTGGTGTGCTGTGCACTTCATAACATTTGTGAGACAAAAGGTGAGTACTTTAGAACAGAGTGGGCACAGGACTGGACCTACTTCCAAAGCGGTTACAGATGGCCTGATCCAGTGACTGTTCATACTGGTGCTGGATCTCAGTGAGCCAGATGCAGTTTGTGCCTATGTTTTGGAACAGTGGGTGGGCAGGTGTTGACATCAGTCTGGTCCCAAACAAAGCATGCAGCTGCTGTGAAAACGGAAGAGGGAACTTTTTCCACTCACTTATGCTTCAGTGTACCATTTTGTCCATCCCGCTCCAGTCAGTAGTTCGTCATTTAGGTAATGACTTATACACAGTATAACACCTTTTGGTTTGTGATTGTCCTAAAGAGGGTGTCTGCCTAGTTAAATTGCACTTATTATTCTTTCATTTTATGTTAATGTTCACAGCTCTTTAGGGAGATTACTCAGTGCCTGAAGGATGCTTGAGAACAGTTAATGAAGGGCTAGGGAGTGGCTTTTACAACAGTTTTCTGGGGACTGTGATTGTGTGCAGGCATAAGGGCACTTACTGGCTATTAACTGTGAGCAACCCCCCTGGTTCAAAGCAGTCATGGTGTTCTGGAGTAGGAGGAGGGGCTATATTAGTGCTGTTCAGTATGTGAGGGCACGGTTACTTCACTGTGTCCTTCCTGTTCTGTCAGTCTCCCCCGAGCCGCAGTCAACAGGGTTACCTGTTATTTCCGTGCACATTGCACTTCCAGCGCGTCTCCACTTTTAGTCACAGATACCTGGGTGGACGGGGGTGGTGGTAGTGGTTTGTGGGCATGGTTCTGGGCGGTACAAAGAGGACCTTGCAGTTCTTTGGTTCTGGATAGTTGTGGAACCTAGGGCACCAATTGGTGGGATCAACACCTAAAAGGGGGACAAAAACATACCCTTTCACCACCACACAAGTAAAGGAAACAAACATTAACTTAAACTAGTGCATGTAGCACAACTCTGAACATATTTTTTTAAAAAGGAACTGAGAATTAAAACAGAATGGATCAGACTGCTCAAATAACATTAACACTTGACTGCCTGTGACCCTGATCTCTCTCTCTCTCTCTCCCTGGATCCTGGGGGAAAGGCTGCAGAAAATGTTTGGGTGTCTCCTGAATGAGGTTTAGAGGCCAGACACATACTGGCCTTCAGGCACAGTCACTTGGGCTCATTGTTCCACTCCTGCAGTCACAGGGCTCCCTCAGGAGGAGTTTTGGGTATCGGTGCAGGGCATTATGCCTGGAGTCCTGCAGCCTCCCCGCCTATCCTGGGGGGCAGATCCTCTATCTGAGCAGCAAATACAAGAGGAGGATTTGTCAGCTCTTGGATACTGAGTGGTTGGCATGACTCAAATCCATTCCATCACTGCTGCTGAGGGACAGCAACAGGGCATGGTCCTGGTATCTTTGGGAAAGCTCCCATTCCCTGAACTATGCATCCTGCTCCAAGAACTGGACCATTAATCCCTCCTGCCTTTGGGGAAAAAATGTTCCTCGCGCTCCATAGCCTATTGCTTCTGCTCAATAGCCCATTCCTCCAATTCCCTCAAACTGCTCTTAGCTCCTCCTGTTGATCCCAATGTACAGATCCTCAAGTGTTGTCCTCTCTCTGCCCCTACTGTTCCTGGGCTGCTGCTCCTGATTGGCTGCAGGTCCTGCCAATTCAATAACAAGAGCCGCATTATATTTTCTCTCTCCTTGGAAAGCACGTGAGAAATCCTCTGTCCCCATCCAGATAACAACTGCTGTTGAAGGACACACTATTGGTACTTTTCAGCATTTCAGGAATGCGATTGTTTCATTATACTTTTTTCTTCAGATGACTTTTGCAGCCCCCAAGAAAGAAATACCTACTGAAAATGGTAGCTAGCATGGACTAATGGTTTTTAAAAATCTAATGTTTTAGAGCCTGGGCTGCATTTATTTCAGTGGCAATATTAAGAATATGATGGGCTGGACCTCCTGGGATGTCTCCTGGTGTGCTGGGATGCCACTAAGTCAGACTATTCTGCCAGACTGGGCCCCCTTTTACCTCGTATTGCTGGGCTAGGCTCCCCAGCCTTTACCAGCTAAGCAAGCAGGCAGGGCCACACCCAGCAGCACAGAGAGACAGAGATCTGTTCTGAGAAGGCTCAGCTTAAGGGGCTTGCCACAGCACCCAGATGTCCACCCTTCCTTGGAGTACAAACCCAAAATTATGTGAAATTTGCCTCTTCCCTCAATGTGGAGGAGGATGTACACAACTTCTCGCCTCCTGCCCCCCAGTTAGAAATCCCATAAACTGGGTAATATTATAAACCAGATATAAATTGATTAACTATAACAGGTGTATTTTAAGTAGTTAAGGGGATAGCAGACAGAACAAGACAGATTACTAAGAAGAAAAAACGGAGCATGCAAACTAAGCTTAATACACTAAAGAAACTGGTTAAATGTAAGTTCTCACCCTAAATGTGGTTCTAATAATCTTCTTCACAGGCCAGACACCCTTCCAGCCTGGGTCCAGTTCTTTCCCCCAGTTTAGTCTTAGTTGTTTCCAGCAGTCATCTTAGGTGGGGTAGCAGGGGAGAACTGACTACCTGGATTACCTCACTCCCCATCCTTAAGTAGGATTTGCATAAGGCAAGAGTCCTCTGTTTCCTCCCCACCCAAGCTTCTCATGGAAAAGTACAGAACTCAAGATGGGTTCCAGTATCAGGTGACGTGGTCACATGCCTCTGAGGGGGCCCCTGTAGCCATTCTTCACAGGCTGACCCACACGTTCACAGGAAGACTAAGCTCTTTTATAATCCGTTGTCTCTTGCTGGTGGGCCATCAGCACTGTTGGGCTTTTTCATTGTTGTACCTTAAGTGTTAGCAGTGGGCATCACCCAACATAACATAGTTGCCTGGAGGCAATGTCCTCACCTTCTCTGGGCATTTCAGGCCCCAGCTCTCCTGCTGGGCCACTAAAGGGTTCAGTTCCCCTTCTGGGGCCTCAAAGTCCAGGCCGCTTCCCCCAGTGCCTAATCGAGCATGGCGGGGGGTGTGGGGGGAGAGACCCAGGCCCACCCACTACTCCAGGTCCCAGCCCAGGGACCCTGTAGATAGCAGCTGTCCACCATGTCCCTTTATCTAAGGGTATGTCTACACTGCCCGCCAGATCGGTGGGTAGTGATCGATATATTGGGGATTGATTTGATCGCGTCTAGTGTAGATGTGATAAAATCAATCCCCAGTCGCTCTGCCATCGACTCCAGAACTCCACCGCAGCGAGAGGCGGAAGCGGAGTCGACGGGGGAATGGCAGCGGTCGACTCGCCGCCATCCTTACGGCCAGGTAAATCGACCTAAGGTACGCTGACTTCAGCTACGCTATTCACATAGCCGAAGTTGCGTATCTTAGGTCGACTTCCCCCCCCCTCCCCCCAGTGTAGACCTAGCCTAATTCTCCGGGCCACTTCCCCGTGGCGCTGCACCATCTTCACCCTTACCTCAGGGCCTTGTTCTGATGGAGTCCCAACAACCAACCCATAACTCCTTCTAACTCTCTCCGTCTTCTACCAGCACTGCCCTGTCTGAGGTCCTGAAGCTCCCTCAGCCAGCCACACACCATCCATGGTCATCCAGCTCCAGCAAGGAACTGAACTCACTCTGCCCTGCAGCTCTTATACTTGCCTGCTGGGCCCTGATTGGCTGCTCCCTGCAGTCCCTTTCTGATTGTCTGTGTCCCACACAGCCACTCTAGGCAGCTTGGAGGACCCTCTCCACTGCCCTTTTCTGGGGCCGGGTGTGGCAGGGCCACAAGGTTTCCAGCGAAGGCCTTAGAGGGTCTGGTACACCCTGTCACAAAGACAGTCAACTCTGACCGCACATTTATCAAGACCTGGGTGTGCTCAGCTTATCAGGCAACTGCTCTTAGAGCAGGTTCCATATCCAGGTGTGCTACACTCTTTCCACCACTACACATGAAGTGGTCAGCAAAGGTCTCTACTATAAGTGAGAAGGGGCGGGGGGGACACAGGGACCGTCACTGATTTGGGTAAGGATCAGGCAGGAAAGGGTTCAGCGCACTCTGGGAATGGGTCTGGAGGACCACTGAATTTGGGATCTAGAACATGTCTCTTTCCTCATCCACACTACGCACTGGCAAGTGTGGGGCCGGACCACAGCCTGGGCGTGTTCATACCCACACCTTTCAGGCATGCTAGCGTTCTTGTCTTGTGCATGCCTTGAAACCTGTTCTTTTGGGATTCATATGTGGATGGTAGGGGGATTCTGGCACAACTGTGTGTGGCCTGCGTCCAAACACCAGCATAGACCTAGCATGAGATGGACCAAGTAAAGCCTGGGATGGAATTTTGAAGCAACTGAAAAAGAGAACACACCAAAGTCCCATGTAGGCAAAAGGATGGGATGTTTCCTGGACATTCAAATGTAAGCTTGGTTTTGAAGCACTCTTTTATTTGAATGTCTTGTTTGCATTACTCGTTTATTTAAGCGAGACTAATTATTTTGTAAGTAATAGTCGTATAAACTGATGTGGTTTTTTTGTCTTCTCTCTAGAGAAGCCCAAGTGAGACAGCTCACACATTGATCCAAAGCTCAGTGGTGTCAGAACTGTGTTTTTATTTTTGCCCCAATGCTGGTTATTCTTTTTTAACCCAATTAAAAAGTTCATTCTTAGTTTGAATCTGTTACTACACGTTTATAAAATGCATCTAACCTATCTGAACTCTTATATATTTTGGAAGCATATCTAGTTATATTTGGCTGCTTCCATGCAGAATCTCCTATTACAGTGGATAAACTGATTAATAAATCTTTAATGAAGGATAATATTCCATTAGGCCATCTGACCGGGACCACTGACAATATGAAGTGAAAACAGGAAAACAATCTCCTATCATGAAAGTGCTTTAAGTTTGACTCTTCCTTCGTAAGGAATAGATGTCTAGCAGGAACTGTAGAAACACTAACTAAATACGTTACCTGTTTGATAATTATCAGGCTGTGAATTATCACTGCTATGCAGTGTCCCAAGGTGACAACTCTCTTAGAGATTCTGCATTGCTCACGTATGGCGATTATCTGATTTGCTATTTGCAATAGTCAGTGGAAAGTTAGCTGGCAACTACTTTTGTGGCTGCAGAAGTTACACTTTACAAACTAACAAATATTTTGCTCCCTCCCTGGTCATTGATTAGACCTCATTTGAAGATGCATAGAATCATAGCACTGGAAGGGACCTTGAGAAGTCATTTAGTCCAATCCCCTGCACTCATGGTAGGACTAAGTATGTGGTGTTAAATCATTGTTCTCAGATGCATCTCATGACTGCCTTTACTCATGGGGTAAAATTAATACCTGATATAACTAACTATAATGGATACATTAATCCCATAGTTTTCACTTTTTTTTTCTCCAAATGCCATCAGAAATAGATACTGGATAGACACAAAGTCTCCATTTGAAATGCTGCCACCAAAAAAATCTTCCTTACTTGTCAGTGTGACCATGTCACCCCCTCTTTGAATCACTCATCCAGTTTTCCCCTTTTCTGCCACATTAATTCAAGTTTCTCATCCTTCAGAGCCCCCTAGTTGCCCCACCCACTTTCCAAAAATGCCAGCCTTCACACAGTGTCCATTTCTCCCACAAACATCTCTACTTTCTTCCATACTGCACCCTAGCACTGAAGTGCTCTTCCTAAGTCAGATAACCGACAGTGAAAATTTACTTTGGCATAGCTGCATCTCTCAGAGGTGTGAAAAATCGACAACCCTGAGCCACGTAGTGAAACCAACCTAACCCCTAGTGTAGACAGTACTAGATCAAGGAAAGAATTCTTCCACCTACCTAGCTGCTGCCTCTTGGGGAGGTGGATTAACTACAGTGACAGGAGAATCCCTCCTGTTGTTGTGTCTACACATTACAGCAGCACAGCTATAGCATATACCCTCTACCAGAAACAGCACCTAAATACTTTGTACTAACAAGACATGATCTATCACCATTTGCCCTATGCACTTTCTTCCTTGCTCAATCTGTCTGTGTTTTTAACTTGTGCTGTCTTTTGTTTTGCAAAGCATCTAGTACATTGAGTCTTGATAAGAACTGGGCATGGTTTTCTTTCTCCAGTCATGCATGGATGATATTTGTGGAGTATTAGGTAATGGAAGACTTATTATTTTCAGAAACTAGCAAGTCCCTGAAACTCAACAGGATTTTGTAACAGTGAACGGCCACCATGACAAACCAAAATTATACTAGGATTCCAGATCTCTGCTCCATGCAAAGTATTTTGTATAGAAATGATATGTTAAGTTGCTTTTGACAAAAGAATATAAATATTATGTATGTGTTAAATCCCAGTAGAACATACATTTCTAGCTAAGACTACTCAGTTTGTAACTGAGAACCTTCTTTGGCGGATGACTGTAAAATATTTAAAACATTTGCCCAGTCACACACTTCATGCATTTGTCAGAGACAGGCTTAAAAAATAGCCACTACAGATTATATGGTTTGCTATATTTGTGTTTACTGAGAAGATGTGGTTGAAATCAGTTTCTGTTTCAACTAAACTCTGGAATATGAGGTGTTCTTGTAACTATTTCCTTTTCTTGTTGCTAGTTTACAGTATTCAGGTTTCCACCTGTTCTGGGTATAGCTATAGCTGCTGGAGATGTAGAACTTGGAACAAGAACTACGTAAGTTCATGGAGGATAGGTCCATCAATGGCTATTAGCCAGGATGGGTAGAGATGGTGTCCCTAGCCTCTGTTTGCCAGAAGCTGGGAATGGGCGACGGGATGGATCACTTGATGATTACCTGTTCTGTTCATTCCCTCTGGGGCACCTGGCATTGGCCACTGTCGGAAGACAGGATACTAGGCTAGATGGACCTTTGGTCTGACCCAGTATTGCCATTCTTATGTTCTTAACTGTGCTGAAGAGGCATGTTGCAACTAATTGGTACTGAATAAGTAAGGGTTTTGTACTTAAAAAAAAAAGTGTTGTCTAGTGGCAGGAGCCATTGGTTCCTGGGTTCTGTTCTTGGCACTATCCTTGAGCGAGAGGCAAGATTAAGTAATCTCGTTTATATAAAATGTGTATAATACTTAACCTGCCTCAGATGGGTACGGCTTAACTGTAAAGTGCTTTGAAATCCTTGAATTTTACTCTTATGTACATAAGTATAGCTGCTTTTGCTGTATTGAGCTAGTAAAAGCATGCCCTGAATACAGAAGGATCACTGGATTTGGACCAAATCTTTACCATTCATCACCTTAACATGACTGTGACTCAGAATCAGGATGCCTGACTGCAGTTTTAAACACATAACCTTTATTTCTGTAGCAATCATACACTGCTTTTTCTATCACTTCCTTCTCCAACTTTTCTCAGAGTATTCTGATCTTCAAAGATTAAAACTGTGTGAGCAGAAAGTTAACACAGCTTAGTCTGACCCTCGTCTCAATTGTTCCTGTTTCAAGTGACTTCACATATGATGATGTAACCTCATTTGTCGTACTTTTAAATATTTTATGCTTGCCTTGAGTTCCTTAACATAAGACATGGACAAAATATAATTGTCCTGGATGAAGTATAAGATTTAACAATTTCAGCATATATGATAAAGGCCCCAAGAAATAATCTGGAAAGTCTGCTTTCCCCTTGAAACTTGTTGATGATTTTCTGGATATAAAGTGTAAGATAGAACTGTATGCAGTGGCCCTTACTCTGTTGGATAAAGTTGTCCATTATTCATGGTTTTCCCCATCCTAACGTATTAACCAGGCAAATATTAACTTGAATCACTGATGTGTCCCAAGAAGCCAAGTATATTTTGTAATGTCCTTGAAATGTTGAAGGAACTAATTCTTTGTGTGTTACTGTTCGGTGGGTTAGAATCCACCACTGCAATTCAGGAGAGATTTGGGTCCTTTGCCAGACTTTGCCACTGGCTTGCACTCTGACATTAAGCAAGGCCAGGCCAGGGCCACAGGTCAAATCACTTGCTATTAGGATATATCAAAGTAATTGTTGAATGTAGAGGAGTGTTTGGTGTTTAAACTTCATGAAAATTAATGAGTCGTTACTTGCATTGTTTTCACTTATCTGTTACATTATAACAGCAAACATTTACATTGTGTATACACTATAACTAAATTACTCATCAAAGAAATCTTGTGAAATGCTAATGAAAGACTTGAGGATTTTAACAGAAAATGCTAATTTCAAGGTAAGTGGTGTGATGATCGAGGTCATGGACTCCAAGTGCGTTCCTTGCTATCTGTTATCAAAGAAAAAGCCCATGTGGGTACAGACACTTTCAGCTAGCTTTCTATATAAAGGAGCTATAAATATGGATTCAAGAAATGACTGTTTGGACTCTTACCGGGAAGCGTGCCAGATGCAAAGTGGAGATCCCCAGAGATGTACTCACCTGTTAATATATTTTGACTGCTTTAACCTCTCAATAACTCTCATTTCTTTTTCTTATCTAAAAAACTTGTAGTTAGTTTACTATAGAATTGGCTGCCAGCATTGTCTTTGATATAAGGTCTGGAGTACCAATTGATCTGTGGTAAGTGGCTAGTCCTTTGGGACTGGGAGCAACCTGATGTGGTGTGATTTTGGGCTTATCTCACCATTATCATTAAATCCAGTTTGTCTGGGTGGCAAAATAGGCTGGAGAGCCTATGGGGACTGTCTGTGACTCCATGGTAAGACCGGTATACTGATCCAGGAGTTCACATTTGTTACTGGCTTGGTGAAATCTAATTATAGAATATATCATTATTTTGGGGTGTCTGCCCTGTTTTCTGACAGTCTGAGCTGAGATTGGCACTCACAGTTGTGAGCCACTACAGACAGTGTGACACTTAGGTCCTTTGCCAGACTTCGCCACTGACCTGCATTTTGACATTAAGCAAGTTATTTAACCCCTCCCTGCCTCTATTTCTCCACTTGGAAAATGGCCATGATAATGATCACTCTGATAAAGCATGTGAGATCTTTGAAAAGAAACAACTAAAATATTCCAATTCTTTTGAAACTGAACACATCTGATCAATTAACTTGTTCAAAGCTTCACTTCATTCAGAAATATGAACTTTTGGTGGAATTACACAGAGGAGCAGAATTAACTCTTTGAGCCCTGCTAGCTATGACATTTTAAGAGTCGATGTGATGGATATGGGAATATTTTTGGGTGACCTTACTGCATTAAATTTATGCATCATTGTGGGCCAGGGACTGTATATAATTCCATGGCGGAGGGTGACCACAGCTCCTCCAGAAACTATGAACAGTCAGTGTGGGGGTGATTAGGCAAATTTACTCAGGTTGTAACACCTCCCAGAGAGAACAGCTAAAGTTAATGTTTAAAATTAAATATACACAAGTTAAGAGGGAAGGTTCTGTACAACTGGGGTCAGGCTTGAGTTATGAGGGATTACAGGTATCAGTTATAAGGATGAAGAGCTGCATATCACATAACCAGCATAGACCCAGATTAGGGTGTTGGAGTTTTTAGAGCGTCAGTGAATAAGTGGGCTTGGGTACACCACCGATGGAATGTATTAAGAATTCAAGTCAGTATCAGTGTAGCGAATAAGTACATGGGTGGGGTGGAGAGGCTCGCATATACTGCCTGAAAATGGATTCTTCAGAGACCAACAGACAAAGAAAGGACTCTTGGATAAATAGTCTTAAGTTTAAAATGACAAATTGCCTTTGTTCTGGTCCAGCAAATGGACAGAACCTTCTGTCCAAGTGGTTTGCGGGGGAGGGGACAATCCTTATGAAGCGTTGGAAATACTGATGCCTAGCAGAGCTGTTGTTGGGTTTGGGGGGGGTTATCTCTGGTAAGGTTATTAGCATGTGTGTAAGTCTTGTTACCACGCAACTCTTTATAAGGTAACTGACCTGTTTAGGCACTCTGGCTTGCTGGGAATATCACTGTGTAGGCAGGGAACTGTGCTGCATGGAGAAACCCCTGGTCTGGAGGGAGAGACACGTGGGTCTCTACCCAAGAGGAGGTGATGGCTGAGGAGCTGGGAGCCTAGAATGAGTAATCTTCAGGGACCATGGAGGGGGAATACAAGTGCAGTTGCCCTGTACTATGATAGTAGGTGCTTGGAATATTGAAATGGAATTTAAAAGCAAATTGAAATAAAGTATTTGAAATAGTGGATTACTGCATGGGATTGGGAGCTGGAGTGTTCTGAGAAATCCCTTGCTATTTTCATTTACCAAAGGCTCCTACACCAGTAACTTCAGAGATATCCTGAGGTAGGACTGGGCAAGTCTCCCTCTGTAGCCACTTAACCACTCTTATAGTAAATTTTGACTTGCTTTGTTTTTTCATTATGTACTTTTATGATTGCTGTGATATTCAGTGTCACTGAATTTATTGGTCCTAATTTTTAAAGGGTGCTGCCATCTTAAATATTTCTTATAACTCTTTCTTTCCCACAAAAAAAATAAATCCAAATTATCACTGAGAAGCATGAAACTGAAATCTGTTTGTACTTGCAGACTTTTACTACTATACAATTTTTGGTCTAGATTGCTGGTCTTTTTCTTTAGAATGCTGACCAGTGGGACTTTTCGGTTTTGTTTGTGCTGGGCATTTATCCCCCAAATGACAAACTTTGCCAACATGAGCAGGAAATACTCAAAACTCTGGACTTACCACCGCTTACAATGACTGCTTTTTATGTCAAAAGATGTATAGGAATCCAGAATGTATTTACTTTTCCACGCCCTATATGACTGACTACTTCATAATGCATGGCGTCAATGTCATAGGACTGTTAAAGTACATAGCTACTTTTACAGACACTGTGCATTGTCAAAGATATGTTTCAGTTGTGCAGAGTTTTGGGCCAATTGCCATCTCATAAAACCCTAAATAAATATCCTGAATTGTAAGCCTATGTGCACAATACAAACTAGCTTTTCAAATCCACATCACCTATATTCTTATAGCTGCCTTTATCTTCTGCTCTATTGTTTTATAGAGTAGAAGGTAGAAAATCAAATATCTTATAACTGACATTGTTCCTATTGCAAATAAATTAACCAGGTTGCCTTTGAGCAAAGTAGTACACAAACATAATTGATGTAAAATGGTATAAAGGTTAAGGACATTACAGATATTGTTTGACCAGCATAAAAGACAAAACACCAATTGTGATGTGGTTGTATATCCTCCAGCCTTCACTAGTAGTGTCTCCTTCCATTCCTAGAATAATGTGGGGGGGAAGGGGAGCTGATCTTGGAACTATGAGGAATCCCATCAGCACCACTTTCCCTATAGTGCCACTGGATAGAAGTTCAATTTGCGCCTCTCTCAAATAATTCTATTAATTTAGAGGTATTTCCAGCAGCAACAAGTAGAGGTTTTCTTTTACATTTTCCTTTTCACTACTTAAATCTGAGATAGAAGCTTTCTTTAAAATCCTTGTTGGGATCTGCTTTCTGGAGCATAAAATTGCCTTGACATAGGGATACAATTTGGGAATTTGACTCTTAACCTTGCTCTTGTTTCTTTGGCCCACATTACCACTTCTCTGCAAAAATACTTTCTTAAAGTCTAGCTATGGAAAACTTTTTTTCACGATAGCATGAGCATGTTGTGCTTGGGATGGCAAGGAAGTGCTTTAGTTTTTTGTGTGTGCCAATAGATCACTGAACCCTATGGAATGCAAAAGCCCAACATCTGTAAAAAAAAAAAATATATATATATATAATTTTCTCTGAGTTCCTCACAGAAGAAAACTACTTGGAAGGAAAATCAAAAGCCGTGACTCCATGTGTATGGCCCTTGTTCATGTACCTCAGGCAATTCTGAATGGTTGCAAGGCAGCATTTGACTTCAGATTTAGTACTGACTCTCCATTGTTTTTCTCACCAACAGCCTGGTCTTGCAAGGTACAGAGTGACTTCTTGACTTCCCCCTGCTCAATAAAGTAAATAGGAGTTCAGAGCATCTTGCAGGAGCAGGATCTGAGCTTACAACAGATGTCACTGCAAATTGAGGGTGCTCAGCACCTCACAGAAGATATTTGGGTTGAGCCCTTGCAGAAGTAGAATAGTAATATAATTAAAGCAACATCTTCACTGTAACAAAAGGTGAGATGCTTAAATTGTTAACTGTCTCAGTGTAAAATCCTAGTGGAGCTAAGGTACAGTTCTACTTCGATGTAGCTAGTGAAGTTATACCTCTAGCATGGGGTTCACCATTGACTTGAACTAATTTCATAGAGGTGAAAACCTCCTGTACCTAGTTTCTACTAGGATTTTATACCGAGAAGCTAGCTTCATGTAAACACTACAGTTTTTGTTGCAATGAAGATATAGCCTTTGTCTGGGTACAGTATATTATCTGTAACACTACCATTTTAATCACCTGTTTTTCCCCCTAAGACACTATAGGTTAATAGTATAATGTAGGGCAACAGAGCTGTCATGTTGGCTGGGTCTGTGTGTGGCGCATTCACAGCCATTCCCTAAAGTAGAAAGACTCCGGACTCGGGAAGTGACTTTCACTTTGCCCCGGCAGGAAGCATACACCATACAGGGTTTTTTGGAGTCAGCAGCAGGAGGGTAGCTGCCTTTGTCCTCTCTTAGGCCACATCTACACTACCTGCCGGATCGGCGGGTAGTAATCGCTCTATTAAGGATCGATTTATCGCGTCTCGTCTAGACGCGATAAATTGATCCCTGAATCGACGCCCGTACTCCACCTCAGCAGGAGGAGTAAACGGAGTCGACGAGGGAGCTGCGGTGGTCGACTTGCCGCCGTGAGGACAGCCAGGTAAGTCAAAATAAGATACTTCGCGTAGCTGAAGTTGCATATCTTAGATCAATTCCCCCCTCCCCACCAGTGTAGACCAGCCCTTATAGTAATAAATGTTGTTGTTACTGAGTTCATGCCCATGTCATCATTCTGGGGAACTCTGCCTGTCTGTGCTAACCCACCAGGAAGAGAGACCACAAGGTCATTCAACAGTACTCAATAGCTGTGTGATGTGGACCTAATAGTCAGTTTTTAGATGAGCACTTAATACCGCAGATTGGTTTATAGATAGTGATTTTCTCTCTTTTGCAGGAAAGAATCATAAGCATACCTTTTCATACTAAATTAAAAATTCCTTTTCTATTTTATTTTTGATCAAATATTCCTACAAGTGTACTTAAAATCTGGCCCTGTGGATGAAAATCTGACTTGAAAAAAAATTGGGGTTGTGGTGGAGTTGTAGTTCAGTCTCTTAAATGTGTGTCTAACTGAGCTATTAGAGTACTTATGTTAGCTATGATCATGAATAGGCTATTAGAATAGCTAAATAAATAAAGCAGCTGGATAGACATATGTTGAACAGCCTCTGGGCTTGTCTACACTATAAAATTAGGTTGACTTAAGTTAGGTCAACCTACAGCCACTGCAGTAATTAAATTGGCTGTTGGTGTACATACACTGCCCCCCTTCTGTGTGTGCTTGCACCAACTAAAGTAGGGGCATTGAGGGGCACCAACAGCTGGAGTGTGGGGCTCTGACAGCCACACGGAGCTAACAGTTGGAGCCCTCAACCACTCCGGGGCTGACAGCCACAGTTTAACCCCTGCGCTGGCTGACAACTGGAGCCAGAGAGGAAATGTGAAATAACAACAGCTGTGAAACTGACAAGAATGACAGGGCCTGATAGCCAACAGGCAATGTAAGAGCGTCTACACAAAAACAACAAGGAGTCCGGAGGCACCTTAAAGACTAACAAATTTATTTCGGCATAAGCTTTCGTGGGTAAAAAACTTCACTTCTTCAGCATATAAATCTGTTAGTCTTTAAGGTGCCACCGGACTCTTTGTTGTTTTTGTGGATACAGACTAACATGGCTACCCCCTAATACATGACACCATGCAAGTGTCTACACAGACACTGCGTCACTCTTACTACATCAACCTAAGTGCTATCCCTCTTGCAAAGGTGGAGTTACTAGATCAATGTACTGTGTGACCTACATCGGCGGGAACACCATTCTAGTGTAGACACTTACACAGTTAGGTTGACATAAGCTGTCTTATGTAGACCTAACTCTGTAGTGTAGACCAGGCCTCAGTTTACTTCTTGCTTGGTGCTTAGGGTAGAATGTCTCTAGTTGGCAGGATGAGCAATGCAGTGTGGGTAATAGTGTGCCATGTAAATACTTTTTCCTTAGTTCTGGGAATAAAACGTAATTACTCTAATTACAACATGTATCTGTTAGGAAGCCCTTAAAAGAAACCCAGAGATTATTTGAGACACTTTGTCCCATAGAGAGATTTGGAATATAGATATACAGACCAGCTGCTCTCTTCTGAGCAGCTATTAGAGTGAAATATTTAATGTTTCTCTCGCTACTGGAGTGAAAACTTCATTAGTGCTGTATACCAAACGGTTACATTCTAGGCTTCCCCTTTATTAATGATTCATCAAAGGAAGCTCCGTGTAACCAACTTGAATGATTAATGTTTGATTAACCCTGGACACTCAGTAACAGACTGAAAAATTGCTACTTTTAAACAAAAAAAACTTCAAAAACAGACTTCAACGAGAAACTACAGAACTGGAATTAATTTGCAAACTAGACACCATCAAATTAGGCCTGAATAAAGACTGGGAGTGGCTGAGTCACTACAAAAAGTAATTTTCCCTCTGTTGATACCTACCCTTTCTTGTCAACCATTGAGAATAGGCCACTTCCACCTTTGATTGAATTGGCCTCGTTAGTAGGGTGACCAGATAGCAAGTGTGAAAATTTGGGGCAAGGGGTGGAGGGTAATTGGCACCTATATAAAAGCCCCAATTTTTGGGACTGTCCTTATTAAAATTGGGACATCTGGTCATCCTACTAGTTAGCACTGACCCCCCCAGTTGGTAAGGCTACTCCCATCTTTTCATGTGCTGTAATACTGCTTACTGTATTTTTTTCATTCCATGCATCTGATGAAGTAGGTTCTAGCCCACGAAAGCTTATGCCCAAATAAACGTTAGTCTCTAAGGTGCCACAAGGACTCCTCATTGTCTTTGTTTGATTCTTAGGTATGTCTTCTCTATTACTGACTGAACAGAATTAAAGGTGGTCTGCAAAGGAATAGTAATTGGGTTTATGCCTTTTTAACTCTGAAATGCAAAGAGGCCTGGTGGTAGAGGGAATGGGGTGGGGGAGTGTGGCAGGGGCTGGGGGGGGAGCTGTTGTTGAAAACCAAACTCTTTGAAAGAACAAATCTCCCTGGCCACTTGTGTAAATATAATGAAGAAACAAATGGTGCACATGCCTGGTTTTTGTTTTTGTTTTTTTGTAGATTGCTTAAACAGCTCACGTATTCTTTTTCTAGTTGTATTCAGTCCTCTTGTACATCTGTCAAAAGCTGTTCCGCAACCTAAAACGTTTGAATGTAATTACAAACATCTTAATGTGGGCTGAAATAACAATCTGGTTTTAACTTGAACAAGATTTCTCCATATATTGTGTTGCAATATTGCGTCCTCAGTAGGAAGGAAATAAATACCACTGACCTGATCAATGTTTGTTTCTTGGAAAGAGTGCTACTATCATAATGCATAATGGAACATCCCAGCCTGTCAGCGTGAAGTATGTTGACTAGTGAATGTGGTGGTGTTCTTAATGACATGTTTCCAGTTATTGTTCAACTTCCCTAGTAAAATACTTTAACTAGGGTTTATCTATTGTTACTTTCCTGTGATGATGGAAATATACATTTTTCTTATTTTGCAATACAAAACATGAACTCCTTAGTTTTTGAACATATTGTTAGGGTAATTAACTAAGTAGCCAATCAGTATTCAACAGTCAGATGCTGCTGTTTTTGAGACTTCAGTTTTTAACTTGGTCAGAACTACAAAGATTCATTAAATTACCGTAAGATTTCATCTTGCCCAAAACCCAGAAAATAATTCTCCATTGTTGATCATCCTGAAATGGAAAAGTCACTGGTCTGCCATGCTGGTTTTTCATATAGAAGTAATTCTAGTTGTGACCTATTTGTAATTTTTTAAAAAGCTTAACAAACCTCAGATGCTCACTATTATTCACTTTTAATAACAACAACAACAAAAAAACCCTCAACAACCCAGAACATCTTTGTCTTGTTCTTGCATACTTCAACTCCAGTTGCATTCAAGAGCGGTTACCGAAGTATTCCAGAAATGTCTTTGCTTGAGCAGGCTTATTTACTGAATGAGTTTAATGCAGATGAGTTTCTTATGCTGTACAGTGATCATAACTTGTCACTTAACAAATATTGAGGTTATGTATTCTAGTAGCACCTAGAAATTCCAGCAAGGTTCAGGGACTCAGCAAATGCATTAACCACTGTGTAAGATGGTCCCTGTCCAGAATAACACTGTGGAGTCCAAAGCAGACTAGATGTGGGAAGGGGGATGCAATGTACAAGTACTGTGAACAGAGTGATGGTTGTTAAATGTCCTGCTATTTCCAGGTTTCTTCTTTTTTTTCGGGGTGGCTTGTACATAATAAAGCAACCGAAAACTTCTTATTAATTATATATATTTTCTCAATGCAAGTTTCATTTAAAGACCTTGGTCAGTGTTCTGAACTGATTTGTATTTTTCTTAGGAAATCCATGATAGTGATTCTTTAACTTAAACCTGTGACAATTTCTATTAAGACTGAACCCTTTGCTTCTGACCCACCTTTCCCATGTTTTGTGGGAGGGGGAAGAGAGGAAGTCCCATGTGTATTTTTCTTCCTGGGGGAGAACATTTTGTGTAGTGTTTTGATGTTAAAAAGACGAATATTCCATAAACAGGCATCTTGCATCTGCTACACACCTCTTAAATGGGATAGGGGAGCTTGTGTGTGTCCATGCTTACCTTGCTTGTTTGCCTCCTCTTAATACAGTGACTCTAGCTGAGTTTTTATTTAATTTCTGTGCTCCTGTTGTGCAAACGCTGTATGTATTAGTATTCCCATGGACTTCAACAAGATTACTGCATGTAAATAAAGTTCAGCTCATCTGCCTGTACCTATCCTTTTGTTCAGTCAACAAGATGTGTGAATGAACCTAAGGGGATTGAACCTCTTGCTATACTGTCAACGTAGGTCTTGTCACAGTAGCAAGTTCTGCTGCTTTAATTATACCAGTATAGTTAAGGGACAGCCCCCCAACGTGGACAGTGTTATTGATATGACTTATGCTGCTTCCCGAAACAGAATCAACATTAGTCAAGGCACCTTTATATGGGTATAACAGCATCATAAGAATGACCATACTGGACACACCAATGGTCCATCTAGTCCAGTATCCTGTCTTCTGTCTATTGCCAGTTGCTTCAAAGTGAATGAACAGTAGAGGGCAATCATCAAGTGATATGTCCCCGATTGTCCACTTCCAGCATCTGGCAGTCAGAGACTTAGGGACACTATCGTCCATGAATTTATCTAGTTCTTTTTGGAATCCAGTTATAGTTTTGGCCTTCACAACATCCCCTGGCAATGAGTTCCACAGGTTGACTATGCATTGTGTGAAGAAGTACCTCCTTTTTGTTTGTTTTTAAATTTGCTGCCTATTAATGTGACCCCTGGTTCTTGTGTTATGTGAAGGGGTAAATAACACTTCCTTATTTACTTTCTTCACACCATTCATGATTTTATAGATCTCTAATGTTTCCTCCCTCAGTTGTCTCTTTTCCAAGATGAACAGTCAGTCTTTTAAATCTCTCCTTATGTGGAAACTGTTCCACACTCTTAATCATTTTTATCATCATTCTAGGTACCTCTTCCATTTCTAATGGATCTTTTTTTGAGATGGGGTGACCAGAACTGCATGCAGTATTCAAGGCGTGGGTGTACCATGGATTTATATAGTGACATTATATACTACTGTCTTACTATCTATCCCTTTTTCTAATGGTTCCTAACATTGTTAGCTTTTTTGCCTGCCAGTGCACATTGAGCAGATGTTTTCAGAGCTACCTACAATGACTCCAAAATCTCTTTCTTGAATGGTAACAGGTAATTTAGACCCTATCAATTTTTAAGTGTAGTTGGGATTATGTTTTCCAATATGCATTTGTCAACATTTGAATTTCATCTGCCATTTTGTTGCCCAGCCACCCAATTTTGTGAGATCCCTTTGTAACTCTTCACAGTCTGCTTTGGACTTAACTTGAGTAATTTTGTATCATCATGCCACCTCACTGTTTACCCCTTTTTCCAGATAATTTATGAATATGGTGAACAGCACTATCCCAAGATAGATCTATTTACATCTCTGCGTTCTGAAAACTGACCATATTTGCCTACCCTTTGTTTCCTGTCTTTTAACCAGTTACTGATCCAAATAGAACCTTTCCTCTTATCCCATGACTGCTTAGTTTGCTTAAGAGCCTTTGATGAGGGCCCTTGTCAAAGGCTCTCTGAAAATTCAAGTACACTGTCTCCACTATATCACCCTTGTCCACATATTTGTTGACCCACTCAAAGAATTCTAATAGATTGGTGAAGCATGATTTCCCTTTACAAAAGCCGTGTTGACCGTTCCCCCAACAAATCGTATTAATCTGTGTGTCTGATAATTCTGTTCTTTACTATAGTTTCAACCAATTTGTCCGGACTGAAGTTAGGCTTACTGACCTATAATAGGATCACCTCTGGAGCCTTTTTGAAAAAATTGGCATCACATTAGCTATCCTCCAGTCATCAGTACAGAAGCTGAGTTAAGTGATAGGTTACATTCCACAGTTTTTCAATTTCACATTTGAGTTCCTTCAGAACTCTTGGGTGAAAGAAAATTTAATTTACCAATTTGTTCCCAAACCTCCTCTATTGACGCCTTAATCTGGAACAGTTACTCAGATTTGTCACTTAAAAAAAACAGTTCAGGTGTAGGAATCTCCCTCACATCCTGTACAGTGAAGACCAATATAAAGAATTAATTTAGCTTCTCTGTAATGGCCTTGTCTTCCCAGAGTACTACTTTAGCATCTTGATTATTTGATAGGGTTTCTGATGTATTTACATTTTTTGTTTTGCTGTTTGTTTTTGAATCATTTGCTAGTTGCTTTTCAAATTTTTTTTTGGCCTACCTAATTACACTTTTACATTTGACTTGCCAGAGCTTATGAGCCTTTCTATTTTCCTCAGTAGGATTTGATTTCCAATTTTTAAAGGATGCCTTTTTGCCTATAACCGCTTTTTACTCTGTTTAGCCAAGGTGGCATTTTTGGGGTCCTCTTACTATTCTTTTTAATTTGGGGTATACATGAGTCAATGCACAACTACATATCAATCTGTTGGCATTTTCATCTGCACCAGGACAGGTTCCAAGCTTATTTGGCAATTTTTGAAGGTCTCCAACTGTAAACTGAGTGTGGATGGGAATATGGTGCCAGAGTCAAGGCTGGTGTGAACACTTCAGCTGTGAAGTTTTTGAGTTTTATCATTCCCTTTTTGAAGCTATAATTCTGTTAACATTGTGGGTTTTGTTTTGTGATTTATTTTAAAAGGGGGGAAACTCTCATTAAGATTAGGGTTGAAACTTTTCTGACTGGGAATGTATGCCCAGGTTATGGGGACGCAGGGCCCATGTAAATACCTAGAATATAAAGGAGCTGGTGAAGGGGAGAGGTTAACAGTTTTATCACCCAGTTAGGCATTAACTCTGCCCTTCCTTGTGCTAGATAACTAATTCTCTTGTTTCTACATTTGCAGCAGGTGGGACAACTCTGGAAGTCACTCCAGTGCAAATGGAAAGAGGGATGGGAGATGGAAAGATAATGTCTATATGAAAGTAGGAGAAAGTATTTATGGAGCACTGGCAATGTAGTAGGAATTGAGCAAAGAACAATGTTACCAATTCACATATCCAGTGCTGCATTTTCTGGGTTTGGATTAAGTGAGCATGATCAATTTTCATATGTAGCTAGCTATCTTTAAATTCTCTCAGAATAGTTTGTTGTATTTTACCATCAAGTTAACCATTAACTGAGTGGTATATCTTGATTACTTGTTGACACTTGTAATTGGACTGTAGATTTAAGTGGTTTCTCTTGTAATAAAGACAAGCCCAATGTGGGAAGAAAACTGATCACAAGAGTTTTTAGTCTCTATTTAAATCCATGGAAAATGCTTGTTCAGGGGACAAAGCATTTGAAGCAGCAGTAAAGCGTTAAGTAAAGTCCCTGAAGATTTTTCTTTCTTTCTTTTTTTTTTTTTTTTGATTAAAGCAAAACTCAGTTGTGTCAATACACTATGTGGTTTTGATCTTTGATGTGGCCTGAAAGGTACAAGGACGCTCACCTCTCTGGGCCAGTAACCCTTCCAGGGCCATCTCTATCAGTATCAGCTCCTTACTGTCTTCTAGCGAGTAAACTGTGACAATTAGGCTTTGTCTACACTGGCACTTCATTGACAAAAGTGTTCAGGGGTGTTTAAGATCCCCCCCCCCCCCGAATGACAAAATTTCTACCAACGAAAAGCGCTGGTGTGAATAGCGCTTTGTTGGCTTGAGCACTCTCCTGCCAACAAAGCTGCTGCTGCTCATGGGGGGTGGAAGTTTTTTGTTGGCAGGAGAGCTCTCTCCTGCCGACAAACAGCAACTACATTGCGCATCTTTTAGCTGCATGGCTGTAGTGGCACAGCCATGTCACAGAAAGCCTCGTAGTGTAGCCATACCCTTAGTGTGCTCTGCCTAGCCTTCTGCATAGACAAGCCTATAAACTTGTGTCTGAATGCAGCAGGACCCCCCCGCCACACACACACACACACACACACACACACACACACACACACACACTCACACAATAGCTCAGGGGTGGCCAACCTGAGCCTGAGAAGGAGCCAGAATTTACCAATGTACTTTGCCAAAGAGCCACAGTAATACATCAGCAACCCCCCCATCAGCTACCTGCCCCTGCTCCCTGCCCCTACCACTGGACAGCAGCCCCAACAATCAGTGCCTCCCCTTCCCTCCCTGCACTGCCTGATCAGCTGTTTTGTTGCATACAGGAGGCTCTGGGGGGAGGAGCAAGGGCACGGCAGGCTCGGGAGAGCATGGGAAGAGGTGGAGTGGGGGCAGAGCCTGTGGCAGAGCCAGGGGTTGAGTAGTGAGCACCCCCCAGCACATTAGAAAGTTGGTGCCTGTAGCTCCAGCCCAGGAGTCGGTGCCTATACAAGGAGATGCATATTAACTTCTGAAGAACCGCATGTGGCTTCAGAGCTACAGGTTGGCCACCCCTGCAATAGGTACTAATTTCCGAAGGGCTCCTGAAGCTGAGTTGCAGTAGAAGGCTCATCCCAGTAATGAAAATATGATGAGGCTATCCTGAAGAGTTGTTAACTGTGTCCAATGCGGAGATTTTTCTTGCTTATTTGGGGATAGGGATGTTTGGGGTTATAAATTAAAATTACAGATTAAAAAAGGGGTAAAACTGCAAAATTGAGCACTTAGAAGTTGGCTTTTTTTTTAAGTGTAACCTTATTTCAGTCTCCCTTGTGCATATGACCTATGAGACAGTTTTTCTAATTAAATTATTGCATGCTATTTTTTCCACAGGACTCCTGCCTTGTTTAGTGAACGAGGATTCAATATTTCTTATTCAGTGTGTGGCCCCAGGACTCCCTTACAGCACAACATTCAAACACTTAAGGGTATGTCTACGCTATGAAATTAGGTCAATTTTAATATGTCGATTTTTTTAGAAATCGATTTGATACAGTCGATAGTGTGCGTCCGCACTTAAAACCATTAAGTTGGCGGAGTGCATCCACAGTACCGAGGCTAGTGTCGACTTTTGGAGCGTTGCACTGTGGGTAGCTATCCTGCAGTTCCTGCAGTCTCCTCCACCCATTGGAATTCTGGGTTGAGCTCTCAATGCCTGATGGGACAAAAACATTGTCACAGGTGATTCTGGGTACATGTCGTCAGGTCCCCTCCTCCCCTCCCCCGTGAAAGCAACGGCAAAAAATCATTTCTCGCCTTTTTTCCTGGGTTACCCATGCAGACGACGTACCATGGCAAGCATGGAGCCCGCTCAGCTCACTGTCACCGTACGTCTCCTAGGTGCTGCTGGCACAGCACCAGCTCCTTGCCCTTTGCAAGTTAGCTAAGACGGTTAGCAGCCGTATTGTACTGTCTGCTGCTATCTCCTGGTTCCTCCTGGCCGGCCTCGGTGAGGTCAGTCAGGGGCTCCTGGGCAGACATGGGTGCTCCTGGCCGGCCTCGGTGAGGTCGGTTGGGGGCACCTTTACATAAATGGGAGTGACTCCAGATTTCATCTAATGGAGTTTCAGTTTAGTCTAATGGAGAGTCAGTCCTGCCTGGAATATCAGGCAACCCTACCAAAGAACCAGAGAGGCAAATGGCCACTCTGGGTCAGAGCCCCAGACATCCCGCTTCTGTGATGAGGTGCATGCCATTCTAGGGGGTGCCCCTACAACTACCCAACCCCTGTGCTTCCCTTCTCCCCACCCCTCCCGGGCTCCCTTCTCCCCAGCCCTTCTCCCCACCCCTCCCTGTGCTTCCCTTCTCCCCACCCCTCCCGGGCTACTTTGGCTACCTTGGCAGTTATCCCCCCATTCTGGAGGATGGGAACTCCCCCAATATTTCCACCCCCAAATGTCCAAGAAGCACAGGTCAGACCCCCCCTCCAAATTAAAAGGGCTAGAACCTTTTCAAATGAAAGCTGAGATTCTTGCATCCTTACATTAGTTTAGGAGCTGGGAGTTGAAGAAAATTGCAATAAATTCACAAAAGTTGGCAATATACATATGTAAATAGAAGATCTTGCGTGTCAGAGATCTTCTATGAAAGCCCTGGGTTTGCTTTACTAAAACAATGGAGCTTTTTATTTCTCCAAACACTTTTGTATTTATTCAGATGTCAGGAGTTGATATCCACACAACTAAAGGTTTTATATTATGTTGACACACATTGCATACATAGTAAGATAATGCTATGAGTAAACTGAGCTCTACCAAAATGATTTAAGAATTGTGTGTAATCACTATGCTAATACACGATGAAAGAGAGAATAGTTCTCAAATTTCAAATTGTTACTTCAAAAGATTCATTCCCAGGATAAAATTCAAGACATATACAGTTGCTTCTAGAAAATTTAAGGAGAAGTGGAACACCTTGGAATACCCCTTTGTATAAGAGTGTCACTCCAAGTTCTTGCATATATTCACGAGCTTTTCTTTTTGTGTCTGTTGGTAAAACTAAAAGCATGTGCGTTTAACTTTGGGGAGTGGAGAGTAACTGGCACAGTGTAGCTATGTTAATTGAATTTTTAAACTGTTTAAATTATTTAGATAGGGTTGTGACCCTCTGAGTGTATTGTTGTCAATTCTTTGATTAGTATACAAGGTGCTTCATATTTATATAAGGCAAATTAACATGCAATAACTGGTTTTCATTAATGGTCTTGATGGGTTTGTTTTTTTTTTTACTCCCGTCTTCACTGTCCCTGTAAATGAAGATCTGTAGTACTACTGCACTAGAGATTGAAGAAAGAAGTAACTAGCAATCTTTTAACTAGAAAATGAAACAATACATGTTTTTTTCCATGTACATTTTGTTGCTCTCCTCTGAATACTTTTTTTCTTTCTTTAAAGACTTTCAAAACTAAGCCTTGCTCCCATGGAGCCCTAGCAAGTGAAGAATACAATGGGAAAAATATTCTTAATGTCCAATCAAAAACATTCTTGTTGACTTCGGGGATGGGTTTAGAGTATGACTATTCATTGCACAATAATGAACTGGATTTAGACTGAGATTATTGTAACTGAATAGCAGCGCCTGATGATGGTACCAGCTCTGCCTCTCCCAAGGCAGCAAAATAGATATTAACTTTTAAGACTTTTAAGAGGTACAATGCCTAATGCAAATACCCAGTCTTGATTCAGTTCAGCCAGTCTGGCTTGTCTTGAGGAATGGAAATTTTATTTATGGATTGTGATGTAAGGATTGGCAGGAGTTGAACCCAGGCTTGAAGAGCTATGAGGCAACCAACATCCTCACACTGCCACCCAGCAGCAGTTGTAGCCTGGATGCTCCCTGTGACCCACAATCCACAAAAGTTGTATGCCACAAGAAGTTCTGTATGGAGTGGTCTAACAGTGATCACAGGCAGACCACTCCAAACAGAACTATATATATTCCATGGGGCATACCAGGAAGCATTCAGGTAACAATGTAGATGCCTAGGTAGCTGCCATGACTGATCTGTTTCTGAACTCCATGCATTGACTTCAGCGCTGACTTGGATTCAGACTTCTGGTCGACCTCTGGGACTGTCTTTGTTCTGTTTGTATAGCACTTAACACCAAGGAGTCTTGGTCCATGACTATGGGTCGTGAATGCTACTGCAATCCACCAGTAGGGGGAGTTTATAGTGACCATACCCCAGGGTGCTCCATCCCAGGCCAAGGCCCCCACCCTACCTCTTCCCACCTCTGTTCCGCCCCTTCCCAGAGTGTGCCCCACCGTCGCTCCTCTCTCTCACCCTCACAGCCCCTCCTGCATGCCGCTAAACAGCCGATCCGTGGTAGGTGGGATGGGGAGACACTGATCGGCAGGGTTGCTGGCAGGCGGGATGGCTGATGGGGGAGGAGGAGCAGCTTATCATGGGGCTGCCGGTGAGTGCTGAGCATGCACTATTTTTTTCCCCATGGGTGCTCCAGCAACCTATGGAGTCAGCACCTATGATAGTGACCTGGTATTAGATTGCCAAACATTCTGTATTACAAAGGATTCTTGCAGCCTTCTCTTTGAGAAGGTCTCACATGTTTGTTTGTTGCAGGACTATGACACCTGGCAGGGGGAATATGTGCAACTGTAACAACGCTTCATTGTGCAGGGTTTGAACCCTGAGTCTTCAGCACAGAGTACTGCTACTGGAGCTCCATTAACTGGCAGCAGAAAGCTATTGGAGGAGATCCAGTTTGTGGTGCCTCCAGAGAGGGACATGGGCTGCTGGGGCCACATGCCAAAGTCTGGGGTGCTGGAGGTATTCGAGTGTGACTCCCTTCCTTCCTGCTACAGGTGCTCTAGCAGCTCCTGACTATCCCAAGTAGTGGAGGTGGAATGAGCCCTGCTGAGGAAGTTGGTGGTGGTGTTTTGACAGTTTGCCAAAGTTTTTCTTGAGGAATGCAAGTTAAGAGAAGGGAAATTGTGATTTTTAACTGTTTATCTTTCTCAACAAGAAGCTAATCAGAATTCTATGGGGCAAAAAAAAAAAGCCACTTTTACAGCCTGATGATTTTGTCTTTACCTTTTTTTGTTTTAAAACAAACAAAAAAACCCTAAGAAATTACCTGTGTTAAACGATATTTAGATTTCAAAGTCAAGCACTTGAAAATTCAGAAATGCCAGATTCATGATCACCTATGCACTCTGAATTCTGCCTCCTTTTGTGACCATCATGGGCACCAAATGGGGGTAAAAAGGTATGTGAACATGTAATTCTACTACAGGGCAGAATTAAGGTTGCCTGGGGGACTGTAAATTTGGCACTTTCTAAGTGAAATAAAATGTTTGTTTTCATGGGGTTTCTTACATAATGTTACTTAAACTGTATAGAAATACCACTGTTCTCACCCTCTCAGTCTGGGTTAGAGCAATCCATTTGCTTTGGGCTATCCCAAAACAATAGACTGTGCTGCTCTGCCAACTTATATATTTTCTCTATATATGTTCTATCCTGTTTTCTGAACTGGGAACACACACTGAAACATTGCCTGAATTAGAGCTGTATGAACTGCAGCTACAGACTTCAGCACAGTTTATTCTGTTCTAGCTGTTTTGGTGGAATAGGCAAACAGTTACTGGCACAAGTTCTCTGGATTGTATGCAATGTACTTTTTTATATAAATAGTCATAAAATCTTAATAGACTTAATTAGCAGTTAATATCTGGCTAAACAGTATGTTTTTAAAAGCAATTCTTCAAGGGCTTTTCATGCTTCTGCCTTGCTGGAAATACCATCTCAATACAACAACACTGAAAAACTTTAATTAAAGAAAGACATCTCCTGCTGATATGATATCCTTAAACAGCGGAAACATGGCTCCCTCTGTTTTGTTTGGATCCTGTGAGGGGAGCTGATCTATGTCATTGTCATCTTCACCTTTGCTGAGGCTCTGTCCTTTCCTTCCAGGCCTGGCACAATGGAACCAGTTCAATTTCAAATTTTGTCCCGTTTCACTTTGTGAATTCAAATAGCAGTTGCCGCAGCTCCCTCTAGTGGCAGTACCTTCTTACATACAACACTCGCCCCACCCCACACACTTTCAATTCAGAGTGTTTTACTCCAGAAACAAAGCAATCTCTGAGAATCTCTTTCAGAAAATTACCAAAACAACCAGTAGTAGACTGTTTGTACTTGCCAAAAATTCAGAGACTTACTCCTCTTTGCTTTCTTAGATTAAATGTATATTGTTTGGTTAAAAAAAATTAAGGTAGGCACATAATGTTTAACTAGAATCTCTGTTATGTCCTTATACTCCAGCTCACCAGGTTCTAGTGAAAAATGCAAGTTTTTAAGAACAGCAAATATTGTTTTTTCCCACCAATGTTAGGAAAACAGCCCTTTGTTTATCAGAATCTGCTATAGAATTTGCATAAAAATACTGCTCAAGTCTCTGAATATATATTGCAAAAAAAAATTTCTTTAAACTGGAAACCATCCATATTGATCAAATGGCTGCCTATGGCTTTAAACTGCTAAACCCAGGGTTGTGAGTTCAATCCTTGAGGAGGCCACTTAGGGATCTGGGGCAAAAAATTGGTCCTGCTAGTGAAGGCAGGGGGCTGGACTCGATGACCTTTCGAGGTCCCTTCCAGTTCTAGGAGATTGGTATATCTCCAGTTATTACCCATTACCTTTATTACCTTTATGTTCATGGCATACACTCAGAGAAGTTGTATAAAAACATATAACACTCTTGCTGGAAGGCTGCAACATAACAAGATATTTATTGTTAGATCCAGACTGATAACACACAGTAACCAAAAATAGACACACACAACAGGCTGCTCCCTGAGGCAGATTGGTACAACTCAACCTTGGCACCTTGCTGTAGCCAGACTGACTGATTACAAGCTTCCCAACAGAGACCCCTAGCCTGGAAGCAGGACCAGGAACCCCCACTCCTACACACACTCTCTTAGGACTTGTCTACACTTACATTTTATAGCGCTCTAACTTGCTGGCTCATGGGGGTGAAAAATCACCCCCCAAGCGCAGCAAGTCTGAGCGCTTTAAAGCGCTAGTGTAGACAGGTGCTGAGTGCTGGGAGCCACGTTCCCAGTGCTCAAAGCTAATCCTCTCGTGGAGGTGGATTACCAGAAGTGCTGGGAGAGCTCTCCCCCAGCACTTGTGCGCAACCATGCTCGCACTTCAAAGTGCTGCCGTGGGAGCGTTTCCGTGGCAGTGCTTTCAAGTTTCCAGTGTAGACATACCCTTAAGGGAGAGCTTGCAATTCCAACACAGTGCTCTATACACCACATTTATGTGCAGAGTAGAGTGATCATATGTACCTAATTACCTTAAGGCCCTGTCTGTTCTGGCCATGGAACCATGTTTAAAGAGTTCAGCCTTAAGGCTTGTCTACACTGGCGCTTTACAGTACTGCAACTTTCTCACTTAGGGGTGTGAAAAAACACCCCTCTGAGTTCTACAAGTTTTAGCGCTGTGAAATGCCAGAGTAGACAGTGCACTGTCTACTGTTCCAGCGCTGGTAGCTATTCCCCTTGTGGAGGTGTTTTTTCCTTTTCTCCCAGCGCTGGTGCTACGACTAGACAGCCACGTTAAAGTGCTGCCATGGCAGCGCTTTAACGTAGCTAGTGAAAACATGCCCACAGATACTGCAAGATGGGGGTATAATACTGTTAGCTAGCCTTTGTGGGAATAGGCGGCGTCTTCATTTTAGAAGGATTTAACTCTAGGTTCAGGAAAACCAGTACAGCCATAACAGAGGGCCAGGCTACACAAGTTGTGACGAGATCCCCCAACTGCTGTAATTCTGGTGTTTGATAGGCTGAGTTCAAACTGTGCTTAAACCTATGGACACTGAACTTTACTTTTAATAAATATATTTTCCATCTTGGTACATATGGGAATTTTTAAGAAACATTAACATTATTTTTAAAGAGTCCATTTTTATGCTTATTCTAATTCCGATGTGCTATGTCATACCTGAGGCATGATGCCTGACAAGGTACTCCATACATGGGCCAATAGCCAAGAATGTAATCCCTTCATGTGACATGTCTTCCCAGGTATCTCCCAAAAAAATTTCACAACTATACTTACTAGGGTGACCAGATGTCTTGACTTTATAGGGACAGTCCCGATATTTGGAGCTTTTTCTTATATAGGCGCCTATTACCCCCCACCGCTTGTCCGGTTTTTCACAATTTCTATCTGGTCACTCTAATACTTACTGACCTATAATAGTTCTGTCATTTCTATTAGGTAGCTTAGTTTAATTTCTTTCCCCTTGGAGACCATGCCCATTTAAAAACACATGATTTATCTGAAAAATATACCTACCCACTTATTTTTGTATTGTGGTAGCTCCTAGAGACATCAATCAGTGCCTTATGTTTATACAATACTTAGCACAAAAAGATGGTTCCTGCCCATTTAAAATCTGAGACTAGAGATAACAGGTGGATGTAAGAAAATAGATGGAGGCAGTACTAAGTACCAATGAAACAATCAATACTCAAGATTTCTCATCTTTAAATGAAAGGAGCACAAATAGTTTTTTTTCAATCTTTTCAGTTTACTTTATGTTCATTGTTGCTTCCTGTGTTGTCAGTTTGTCTGACTCCATTTTTTGGTCTTCCGCACAGTGACATAGGAAGCAGGTGATGCATCAGAAATTATATGAGGTTCTAAAACTACAAAACTGTGGCAGAGGGATTTGGAAACAGGTGTAGCATAGTGATTGCTATTTTTCATTTTCCTTAGAATACAATTTGGCAGATAAAGGGATGTGGTCTCTGAGAAAAGGTGACTGGGCTTACCTCTTGCTATTAGACAGTACACTTAAGTTTCATTGTTTTGTGAAAAATTAGGCCACGCTTCTAATTTTATCCCCTGTAATTCAGTTTATTACAACATATGGCAGCAATAAATTTGTGGTGGTTTTGTTTGTAGAATTGGAAAGGGATCATTATTCAATATAAAAATCATTCTCTTGAGGTTCACAATAGCTAAACTGGTCATGTGCCAGGCACAAATGAATTACCATCTGTTCAAATGGGTTCTAGATGGCTTGACGGGCTGTAGCATGGTAAAATTTTTAGCTTTGTGTGATTGTCTGTGAGTATAGTATAGCAGGGCTGTTTTTGTATTTAAACTAATGCTGGTTAAGCGTTAACAGACTTTTGAAGTAAGAGTGGAAATCTTCATCAGTGCTGACAGCCCTGTATGGGCCTTCTGCACTCGGGTGAATTTCACTTAGGTATTCAGATATGGTGGTGATGTGAACAGCTTAAGAACTTAAGTAAAGAGAATTCTGTTGTACATAGATGTACAATTCTCCTTCAGTGCAATTTTCCCTTCTTGCATATACATGACTGTGGAACTTATAATTTGGCTTGGATTCCTGAGGGTGATGAATGGAAGACAGAGTTCCAGTTTCAGTATGGCCATTTTGAGTATCTGGTGATGTCTTCAGTCTTTCAAACACCCCAGACACTTTTCAGCATTTCGTTAATATTTTTAGGGACATTTTAGATCGAATACCTTGACAATATTCTTATTTTCAGAAAACCAGCTCCTCCATGACCAACATGTTTGCCTAGTTCTGGAACTTCTCTGTGAGCATCGGCTATATGCAAATCTAAAAAAAATGTGAATGGAATCCAGGGAATTTCTAGGTTGTAGAGACTTGTCCCAGTGGCATCAGAGTGGATCCTAGAAAAGTATCTGTGATCACAAATTGGGCAACCCTAAGAAATGTTCATCAAGTACAAAGTTTCCTTGGATTTCCAAATTTTTACCAACATTTTCTTAAGGATTTTGCTGGATGGGTGTCCCATAGACTGGACTGCTCTTGAAGAATGCTCCATTTGCCTGGAAATGGGAAGTTTGGTCAATCTTCGATCGCTTAAAGGAGGCATTTACGTCAGCACCTAGATTCGGTGAAACCTTTGTAGTTGAGGTGGAAGCATCCAATATGACAATCGGAGCTGTACTGTCACAATGACATGGACCCTGGAACTTATTCCATCCATATGCATTCTACTCCTTTAAATTCAAAGAGCAGAGTTACAAGATCTGCGATAAAGAACTACTCTCTGTTAAAGCTGCCTTTGAAGAATGGCAGCACCATATTGAGGGTGCCTGACTTCCAGTCCCAATATCTACAGATCATAAAAATTTGGGATATCTGCATGCTGAAAAGACTCTGAACCAGTGTCAAATCTGATAGTCTTTATTCTTCTCCAGATTTAACTCTGTTTTCATGTACTGTCAGGGCACCCAGAATGGCAAGACAGATGCATTCTCTCTTAAGAGGGAATAGCTAAGAGAAAGAGCTCAAGCTCAAAAATATTCTACAATCCTCAAATCTTGTAATTTTGCCAATGCCCTAGTACATAGGATTTGTTGCCCCACCTCCAATTCTCATTATTCGATGACCAATTTGTGGTGGAAGGCATGTTGAGTCAGAATGTTGCCAGTGACCAACCTCCTAACCTGTCTTCCTGATTAAATATGGGGGACACCCAAGCTTTAAGTACTTAAACTTTATGGTGATTCTCTTCTGGCTGGTCACTTTAAACCATGTAGACTAGTTTCTCTAAATACCTGGGGGTCAAAGATGCAGCCCTTCATCATCTTCTATTTTAACTCCTCCAATGTTTTCTCTTGAACAAAGGCCCCCTGCGTGAAACATATTTGGGAATCATGCCTTTATGAACCCCAGCCCAATCCTGGTCATCCATCTCCATGCATTTTTATCATTGATCTATCCAAACTGGATCTATCCAAATTGTGACTAAAATGGTCCACTTTTATCTCATATCCCACGATCTCCACTGCTGAGAAGATCAACAGCCTTTTTTTTTTTTTAAACTCACCTCTTCAAACTCATTGGCTACCATCTAGCATCATCATCCACTGGCACACACAAGTCATTTCCCATTTGTGGCTAGAACTTCTTAAATTGCTGAATGTTAAGCTACATTCTGCCTCTGCCTACCATCCTCATACAGATGGGCAGACATAAGTACATAACATAACATAAGAACAGCCATACTGGTTCAGACCAATAGTCCAATCTAGTCCAGTATCTTGTCTGACAGTGGCAAAGTGCCAGATACTTCAGAGGCAATGAACAGAACAGGGTAATGTAGAGGGATCCATCCCCTGCTGTTCAGTCCCAGCTTCTGGCAGTTGAAGTATTGGGTTGCGTCCCTGACCATCTTGGCCAATAGCCATTGATGGACCTATCCTCCATGAACTTATCTCATTCTTTTGAACCCAGTTACATTGCTGGCCTTCATGACCTACCATGGCCATGAGTTCCAAGAGTTTCCTATGCGTTATGTGAAGAAGTGCTTCCTTTTGTTTGTTTTAAACCTATTGCCTATTTAATTTAATTGGACTTCTTGTGCTATGTGACTATATGTGTAATGTATTTGACCAAATGGATTAATCAAATCCATGAATAATACTTTCATTGTTTCATCAGTTATCACCAGGATGACTGGGTCTATGGATTGCATCTGCTGTTCTATCCATTCTTACAAAAGGTGTCTCATGTCCCCACAGCCATCCACTTAATCCAGCATTTTGTACCATGTCCAAGAGGAACTGAGAAAACATCTCAAATCTGCCAAAAATAGCTACAAGTATTATGTGGACCAACATCACTGGGAAGTCCCTTGTCTCATTGACTGGGTATGGTTATCATCATGGAATCTCATCTCCACTTCACCCTCACATAAAGTAGATCATCATTGCTTAGGTTCATGTAAAATTATCCCGCGAATCAACCCCATCTTGATCAAACAGCCTCCTGTTCACCTCCTTTGGATCCTGTCTTCCATGTTTTGCTGTTTAAAGCCAGGTACTCCCAATCCCTTTCCTGGATGAGTCAAGCCTCAGCCAGTCATCATCCAAGGGCATGAAGAATCTCTTATACAATAGATCCTGGACTCTCAATTAGTCAACAGCAAACTGTGAGGTACTTTGTGACTTGGGAAATTTATAGGCCAGCTGACCAGTCGTGGGAAACCCCTCCCCCGCCCACCCCCCCCAGTTACAGCCACACATCTGATAAGATTAGGGAATTTCACCAAGCCTACCCTGCCAAGTCCAGACCTGAGAAACCTGGAAGGCATCCTTGAAGGGAGGATAAATATAAGGAGCTCATGCAGCCTGTGCAGGGCTTGTAATTGATTTAGTATAGTATATCCCTCACTGGTCATTGTTCACCAGAGGCTGCTTATGCCGGCTATACAAGAACTCGACGAGTGCCCTTCATCGTCTGCTCAACACAACAGTTGTCTGGCTCCTCACCCACTAGATTCTGCGTTGTGTTATCAGAATACACACCTGATGTTGCTTCAGCTGAACTGAGTCTGTTGTGAGTGTTATCTTGTTCCATGGCAATGGGTAACTATATTGGTGAGCTTATTATATTTAGTAAAGAAATGAACTTTTGTGTTCTCAGTGGTAGTTTAGTATCATTAGGGCTGCCCCCACTTTTTGCTGTTTTATTTTAAGACAAAAGTAGCTCATTGATCTGGTTTGAAGTGTTACCCGGGGTTCTTTCAACCCAAAGCTCTTGGTAACTTTTACTCTGTGCGAGGAGGTGTCAGGAAATAAATCAGGGGCGACACGGCCATCTGGCCGATAGATGGCTGGCACAAACAGGACAACACAAGAGTGCTTTCACTTAAAGCTAAACTTTACTAGTCTCAAGCACTTACACACTGCAACAAGATTAGTAAAACACCCACAACCCTTGATAATTACCAAAGCTGAGTGTGGCTTTCGAGTGACACAGCGACAGGCTTCCGGTGGCCAAATCTTTTGTCTGCCGGTGGGGACCGCAAGATGTATCTAGAGGGAGAGTCCAAAAGAGTCCCCAAATGAGTCCAACTATCTCAAGCTTTTTCCCCTTATTTATACATTAGTAATAGAATGACATGTCCCTTAAAGAAACCTTGTTAAGTAAGCAATTTCAATGATCAAGCAAGAGGCTCCTTCTGATTATTGATTAACCAGGTCTGGGTTTTTCCAGAGTCTGCAGCCTTGAGACCCCAATATTCCTGGGGCATATCAGCAACTTCAACACAATTCTTATCAGGAAGGATGCGGGGTCAAGCTGCCCTTGCTGTGGCACCCAAAACCCCCTCCCCTCCTGCTTTGGTCAAGCTGAGATTGCTGAATGGCCAATTTACAGCTTGCTGACTAAGCCGCCTTTAACAATAAGCCATAGTGGTTTTAGGTACTTTACTGGTTTGCCAAAGTCTCCCCATACAGAAGAAGCCCATTTAGCTTTTGAATCATAGACCAGCTATGGTCTATTGGCACAGAGAGATTCTATTAGCTCATTAGTCAGAGTTAAGCTAGCTTTTGAAAATTGATATAAAGCAAACGTCTAATGTTTCAGCATTCAAGTGCAGTATGATGGGAGTAGGGTTACATTTTACAAATGTAGGCCCTGGAACAGAGAAAAAATAAAGTACAGGTGTTATGTCATCCATTTGGCCTTTCGATTGCCATTTATGTTTTGGGGTTTTTTTAACTCCAGGAGTTTTAGCAAAAAAGATCAAGGGCTTTGGCCACACATGCCTTTGTGGACAGTGAGAAAGATTGCCATGATTTCTCACTGTCAACAAAGGCATGTGTGGCCAAAGCCCTTGATCTTTTTTGCTAAAACTCCTGGAGTTAAAAAAAACCCCAAAACATAAATGAATTATCTACAATAGTGATCCTCAAATCTTCTGTTTAGCAAATTGAGGAAAGTTCCATGATCACATTTTAAAATGGCTCCCTCCACAACACAGGAAAACTTCTATACAGTTTTTGGTAGGGAGATTTGTAGTTTTAAAAAATTACAAATCTGAGGCAGTAATTAACTCTCTACAACTGAAGTTATACTGAAAGAAATGACTAGCAGTTGCCCATTGTCCCTGACATGGAGGGTAGAAGTAGTAATCTGATGTTACCTGGCTGTTTTCTCTGGCATTCTCCATCTACCAAGGAGACAGCATATGTTTAAACAGAGTTCTAAATTTGTTTTAAACACTGTTTATATTTACATGGCTTCCTTGGCAAACATATACATGCAAGTTACTTGTACATGGCCCTGATCCTGAAACCATAAGTATGCAGGTGGGATGCTGCACTTAGAGCCCTATTGAAGATAGTGGGGCTTGGTGAAGGTGCAGCCATCTGCTTGTATGATGCCAGTTGCAGGATTAGGGCCCATATTTAAAGCAGTGTTCTGTAATTAGGCTAGCACTGATAAGTCCAAAGTGTGCAAAATACTGAATAAAGAGTGGCTATTACAGATGGAAATAGATTCAGAGACAATGAGCCCTGTAAAAGTGACCTGTGAAGGAGAATTTTCCACAGCCTTTGATAAATTGTTCTAATGGTTAATTATATTCACTTTTTTTTAAGTACTTTATTTCTGGTCGGAATTTGTCTAGCTTCAACTTTTCCAGCCATTACATCTTGTTATACCTTTGCTAGATTGACAATCCCTATATTATCAAATATTTATTCCCCATGTAGGGAAACTCTTATAAACTATAATCAAGTCACATCTTAATCTTTTTTTTGTTAAAATTAATATATTGACCTTAATCTTTCATTATGAGGCATGTTTAACAATCTTTCAAGAATTCTAGTGACTTTTCTTTCTACCTTATGCAATTTATCAACATCCATCTTGAATTCAGACATCAGAACTGGCCACAGTATTCCAGTACCAGTCACACCAATGCCAAACGCAGAGGTGATGTAACTTCCCTACTCCAACTTATTTCCTTGTTTATGATTGCGTTAGCCCTTTTGGTCACAGCGATGTTCTTGGAGCTCATTACACCTAATTCTCCATCATGATTCCCAAGTTCTTTGAGAGTCACTGCTTCAGAATAATTCCCCACCCTGTAAGTGTGGCCTCCATTCTTTGTTCCTAGATGTGTGACTTTACATTTCATCTGTATTGATATATATATTAGTTGCACCCAGCTCACCAAATGATACAGATTGTTGTGTATCAGTGGCGTGTCCTCTTCATTATTTCCTACTCACTTAATCTGTGTCATCTGTAAACTTTATCATTGATTTTTGGGGTTTTTTCTGGGTCATTGATAAAAATGTGACATAGCATAGGGCCAAAAAACAATCCTTGTAGGACCCACTAGAAACATACCTGCTCAAAGATGGTTCCTGCCTAAAATTAAAGTATGGGTCCAATCAGTTTGCTGGTTTTTAACCCATTTAATGTGCGCCATGTTAATTTTGTATCATTCTAGTTTTTTAATCAAAATGTCATATGGAATCAAGTCAAATGCCTTACAAACCACTAAGTATACTACACGAACACAGTTACATTTACAGCCAATTACCCGCTTTTAATCTTTAAATCCTGTATCAGTTGTTCCATTATTTTGCTTGGGAGTGATGTCAGACTGACAGGCCTATAAGTATTGTGGTCCTCCCATTTACCTTTTAAAAATATTGGTATAACAGTAGCTTTCTTCTGAAACTTCCCCAGAGTTCCAAGATTTTTTGAAAATCCACATGAACAGTCAAGAGAACTCGTGTGTGTGTGTGTGTGTGTGTGTGTGTGTGTGTGAACTCTTGGGTACAGATTATGCTGATCTATTGATTTTTAAAAATTACTAACTTTAGGAGTTGCTGTTTAACATCCTCTTGAGTTGTTTTTGGAATGGAAAGTGTTTCATCATTACGTAAGATTACATCATCTGGCTTTAAAGAAATATATTTATTGAACACCTTTTCCTCTTTCTGCATTATTATTGACTGTTACCATTTCCATTCCATAGGCCAATACCATTATTAAGGTTCTTTTTATTCCTAGTATACTTAACTCTGCTGGCTGTAGATTTTGCCAAGTGTCCTTTTGCTTCCCTTATCAATTTTCTGCAATTCCTAGTTTCTTATTTATATTCATTTCTATCATCTTCCCCTTTCTTCTGTTTATGTGGTGGGTTTTTGTTGTTATTGTTGTTGTTTTGTTTTTAAATTGCTGCTTTTACTTCCTCTCTAAGCCAGATTGTTTTTTAAGCAGTATGACCTTCCTTCTCAGTTGTGGCTTTCTGGGCATCTAGTAAAATATCTTACACTTCCCAATTATCATTCGTGTTTTTCTGTTCATATACTTTCTCCCAAATGACAGGGCTCATAATTGTGAAATGCTTCATGGGTGGGTTTCCAAACTTGTCTACAGTGTGATTTGTAATCTGTTAGCAGGGCACGTCTGGATAGGCAAGCGAACTATTAAACATGTTCCATTAAAAATGGTTCCATTAGTCCTGTTTAATTGCCAGTGAGCACACCATGTCTTTAACATTTTAACCATGACTTGGAAGAATAGTATTAAATTTATATTTCATGTTTTGAAGATTAACATCAGATTGTATAATTCAGTGATGGCACTTCTGTACCATTTAAGTATATTTTTAAAAACTCAATTTTTAAAAAATGACCTAACGCTTTGAAACATGCATCTTGGAGGCTTACTCAAAAATAGAAAATGATCCTTCACAAGATGCTGAAAATACTCCAAAATTAACAATTTTCAGCTCTTTAAAAATACTTTAGTAGATGAGACTGATAATTCCTCATAGAAGTCTTGCTCATATCCAGGACTGTGAGAATTTAGAGAAGGCCAGATCTCTGAACATTTTGAATGGAATTGTTTCTCAAAAGCCATAATTTGCACACACAAAAAAAACAAAAAAACTTTTCTTCTGAAAATAGAGACCACAAATCTGTGTTTATATTTTGACTTTTGGGAGTTGGAATTTAAACATTTTAAAGGGTCCTTCAGGAACAGGTGAAGACTAGTTATGCTTTTATCTTATGAGAGTATGTATGTACAATATCGGGTTGAATGCTGAGGATTTGTTTTTAAACAGACTTGTGTATAGTATAAGCCTCCAATGTAAATACTTTGTATTTGTAATCAATTCTAAGTACATTACTTTTATTATTGCATCAGAATGCTACATTTTACAGTGCAATAATATGAGAGTCTTTACTATGTTTTTTTATTAGAATAGTCATGATGTCCAAATATCCTGTAGAAGTAGTTAAACACTTCACATTTGGTTTTTTGACATGAAAAATAAAGATTTATTTAATCTTATTGAAAGAAATTAGTTGTGTGTGAGTTTCTCCCACTGCCCTCCTAATGGATGCAACTGGAACTGATGCTCAGTCCCTATACCAGTCACTGCTAATGAAGGGTCTCTTCTAGCTCAAGTGGTAAGAACCTGTGCTTCTGAACCAGAAGGATCTGAATTCTATCTGTAGTCTCTCTCCTTTTTGAGATGACATGGGCTGCGGTATAGTAACAGCTATAAACACCTATGTGGTCCTGAAGTTAGTAATACTATTATAATACTTGCTAGAATTTATGAGTATATCAAGGAATTAGTATGTCAGTTACAATCATCATTACATCAGTCTCCTTAAAATTTCAAAAAGATAATCTAGGCATGCTAAAGGTCTTGGATTAGAAATCCTGTTCCATGGCTTTGAACTATCTTTGAAATTGGACTCTGAACTCAGTTGAAAGAGTTCTTAGCAGAGCTGCTTTCAAACCTGATTTTAAGAAGAGACAGATTAGAATGCTTTTGTTATATTAACTATCAATTCATTTCCTTTATCAAGTGTTTGCAGACTGCTGGCAAAATGCATTCAGACAGGGATTCAGAGACAACCTTTGATGAGGACTCTCAGCCAAATGATGAGGTAATGCCCTACAGTGATGATGAAACAGAAGATGAATTGGAGAGTCCGCTGCCTGCAGTTGAACCAGAGCAAAACCGAATCAACAGAGAGGCTGAGGAGAGCAGAGAACCAGTTAAGAAAGGTAATAGTATGAGAAATTATACTGAACTAACTATTGAATATAAAGATTCAGAGGATTGTGCAGTGTACCAGATATACATAGGTTGCTGAGTTTGTTCAGTTTATTTTCAGATTTAAGAATATACTCAGGGCTAGGGCAGAGGGTTGAGGCGTGGTGGGGGGGGGATGAGGGCTCTGGCTGGGGCTGGAGATGAGGGGTTTGGGGTCTGTGAGGGGCTCAGGACTAGGGTAGAGGGTTGAGGGTGTGATGGGGGGGGATAAAAGTTCTGCTTGGGGGTATGGGCTCTGGGGTGGGGCAGGGCTGTGGATGAATTTGGAGTGCAGGCAGGCTACTCCAGGACAGGGACCAGAGAGGAGGACTCCCCCCAGCCCTTTCCCTGACGGCAGCAGTGAGCTCTGGGGGAGGAGCCCCCGTTTCCCGCCCCCCAGCAGCACACTCACCCCCACCACTGTCACTGCTTGTGCTCCTAGGGCCCCTCTCAGGTCCAGGAATCTCCCTTGCCTCCCTCGTGGTGGGTGCCAGGGGGTGCTGCGTGTGCCTCCTCCCCTGCTGTTGCCCCTGACTGTAGCCTCACTGGGGTGGGGGATGGGGCTGCCTCCTTGCCCAGCATGGGGCAGGAGTGGTGACTGCGGGCCGGGGCGCTGTGCTGGTGGAGGGTCCTGCCGGAAAAGGGAAGGGTGTGAGGGAAAGGGCAGGCTCAGAGTCAGTCTGCCCTGGCAGTTGAGATGGGAGCACTAGGACTCTGCGGCAGCAGTTGCTGCAGGGAGGCAGCATGGAGCTGCATGGAAGAGACAGGGATGCTCTGCTCCCTCCAGGGCCTGGGGACGTGCATGGGGACAGCAAGAGGAGGCTGGGGGACACTCAGGGGAGGCATGGGGGGGTGGCAGGTGGGGCCAGGGGGGAGACCCAGCCCCAAACATTGGTGGAGCTGGGCTCCTGGGCTCTGAATATTGCTGGCACTACGTGGGTATATAACTCGCCGCCCATGAAGGAGAGGGATTGCTCTTTGGAAAGTACTTGGCACATTTTGGGTGCCCTCATGTTTTTTAAATAATAAATGTAATACACAGGTACCTGGAGTACTGGAAGAGTGGCACAAAAATTGTCAAGATGAATGGCTAGAGTCTGTTCATCTTTTGCTGTTATGACTCTAGAGAATAAACAGAAGCATTTAATACACTGATTAATTTTTTTCACTAGGTTGGTTACTTCTGAAACATTTCTACTCATTAAAGACTTAATTTACACATAATGGAAGCAAACAAAGCATGTAGATTTGGTGTTAATATCTATTAGTGTAAATGAGAGATGCACATGCTTTGAGTTTCAAGAGCTAAACAGTTTTATAAATGACTTAAACAAGTTTCCAGTGCCAGCTGGAGACTTAAAATAAAAATAACAGTTCAAAAATATTTTTCATCTTGAAGTAGTCGTCTTGGTGGATTTTATGCTTCTCTTCATGGCCTCTAGAGACAAAATCATGAATCAGCACTGTTGTCCCACTTTTGCTACTAGAGTGTGTGTCTAGCAGCAGTTTCTGATGGAGTGTCAGGATATGGAAGGTATTTCCAGCGGCACTGGAAATTAGACTTTGCTGGCTGTTTTTAGTTTGTCATTCAGCAATGACATGGTCAGCAATGTTTATCTAATTCAAGCATTTAATAATTAAACTTCAAAGCTAACATAATTTCATGATCAAAGCTAACATAATTTCATGATTGAATCTGCAACCAGACTGAAACAAGACAAAAGTGCGTCCATTTACATGAGAGCAATATTTGCAGCCTTGTTGGCTAGACTTTTTTATTTATTTATTTTTTAAATCTATGCTCATTTTTGTTTTCCTTGCTCTGGTTAATAAAGTCAAAACTCTCTGCTTAATTTGCAGAATCTGTGGAATGTACCGAACTAGGTTACTCCAGTGGTTTTCTATTGTCAGGTAGCGCTACAGAAATCTCATCCTTGTTGCTTTTTCTCAATAGAGAGGATTTCCATTGAGTTTTCTTAGAAGTTGAATCGGCTTTTTTCTTCCACAGTGAAGAGTATAAAAACCCTTCCAAGTAGTCTGAATAATAAGTCTTTCCCCTCAACCAGGTTTCACTCACTTATTATTTACTTCAGAATTCTCCTCATTGTCCAGTCATCCATAGTCTTCCAGCATTAGCATCAGTCCAGGTTACCACTAAGGTCCATGTATGCTACAACAATGGTCAGTGGACCTGCTTACGACAAGGTGCGTTCATAAACACACATTACTGTTCAGGACAGCACTTAATCATGTGAGGGGACAAGCATGTCATAACCAGGTCTGCTTGCACTTAGGTTTTTTTTTTTTTCCAGCTGGTTTGGCTGATCAGTGATTCAATCTATTTTAGAACCTCAGTTTTCTTACAGTAGGGTTTACAAACATAGATTCCAAGGCCAGAAGGGACCATTGTGATCATCTAGTCCGACCTCCTGTGTAATACAGGCCGCAGAACTTCCCCAAAGTAATTCCTAGAGCAGATCTCTTAGAAAAAACATCCAGTCTTTTGCTGAATGGCTAAAACATAAGGTGCCCATTCATTGATGCTGCTCTTATTATAATTCAGTCTCGTTGATAGTAGTTAATAAGAAAAAAGGATTAAGAGAACAGACTGGAAGCCAATATATCTGTCCTGCAGTTACCGCCAATCTTTTCTCTATTTGAAACAGGTCAGACAGGTTGCAACTTGACTGACTATTGACTAGGAAACTACTTTAAAAAAAGGATATATTCCCCACCCTATGGGGCAGCCTGCAGGAGTCCCCTGATAGTGTGGGGCACGGTTCAGTTGAGTCACTGTACCATGCCCCTGCTTTTGGGATTCCCAGAGCTACTGGATATAGTTCAGCACCCTTGTTGCTCCATGTTCTTACATGTATAACATGAAGAATAATCAGAGCAAGAAAAGATTGTTGATCAGAGATGTCGCGATCTTGTCTGTGGGACTGTGTGTAGAGGGAGACTGATGTAGTTGCAGAATTTAGAAAACTGGTCTAATACAGTGTTCAGAACTGGCTTGGCCTCACTCATACTGGGCAGGCAAATTGTTTGAAAACCAATTAAAAAACCTGTTAGACAAGTTGAGCAAAGTTTAGGCAGGGCCTAAATGACTGGATTTTTAGGTGCCGGAAGCAAGGTAGATAGTGGTACCAACAATATGGACCTGAGGGCAGGAGTGGAAACTGGAGGATAGTGGAGGATAAGTGTTAGACAGTGGATAGACAGAACGTGGAGGCCTAGAGTGTACTGTGTGTGTGTGAGAACTGGACGGACTTATAAGGGGTGGAGTGAGGCAGCTGAGTAAGGGGAAGGGACAAAATGACACAATGGAGTAGGGAGTGGACAGGTTAGAGTGTAAAAGCAGCATGGAGGGAAGATAAAGAGTGTCTGTATGAGGTACTTGCAGTGCACGCAACCCAGACAATCCCCTTCTCACAGGAACTGCTTGACCAGTTCTAAATTCACATCTCATCCCAGAGACAAGGTGGGTGAGGTAGTATTTTATTGGGCCAACTTCTGTTGGTGAAAGAGACAAGTTTTTGAGCTACAGAGAGCTCTTCTTCAGGTCTGGGCATCTCAGGCATACCAGAGTGTCCAGGCATATAAAAAGGTGGATTGCAAACCCCTGGCATAGTATAATGCCACTCTGGGATGTAAAAGGCTCCTTGGACTGTCTTTTTTCTTTTTCTTCTTTTTCTTTTTTTGACACAGTTTCTGCTGGACACAAAGCAACTCAGTAGCAGGAAGAATATTTCTTCATTGCTGAACCTGCACTTTATTGCTGTAAAACTCTTGGTTATTATGTTAAGAATTCCGCACAAATTAGAACTAGCTGAAAGTCAGAGACTTAAAGATGAACTGTGTAGGATTTTTAATGAAACTGGGATTGGGCCCTTCTCTAAGATCTAGACAAGTGGTCAGAAAGGGGTGGACATTTAAATGCTCCTTGTTTTTTAATCTTCAGAAATATTGGGGATGTCAAGTCTGGCTTTGCTAATATTGTTGGAGGATTTCTTAGGAGGTCCCAGAGGTGCATTGTGAGCTTTTGCACGTTAATTAAAAGGGCAAGATTGCTCAATCTCTGAGACACCCTTTTTTTTGTTCATTAGGCATTGGAGTTAGATGGAAGTAACAAAAGCAAAACAAAATAGTCTGATTAAAAATCTTTCCCCTCGGTTGTTTAGTTTCCAGCGTCTTGTAACATAACATTCCTAATTTTCTGTTTACCACCAGGGGCGGCTCCAGGCCCCAGCACGCCAGAGTAGGTTAGACTTCAGTTGCTTATATAGACAAACAAACTGGATGCTTTTTTACAAAATCCTTTGAGGCCTTCTTTACCAACAATATAGATATGAGAAAAAGTTCAGAGGCCCAACTTGATTTTTTCCATTGCATGTTGCCTTAAAAGATGCAGAGGGGGTAAACCTTCAGTTTGTAGACTTGTTTCCCCATTGTTGGAGCAGTTAAGTGTTATGATTCATTTTGTATGTGTGTGGCACTCTTTTTTTTTTTTTCCTTCCTTTCCCAGATTGCAGCTGGCAAGTTAAGGCAAATGATCGAAACTTCCATGAACAACCCCAGTTTAAGAAAACAACATTTCTATGCTTCAAGAAAAGCAAATATGCCGTAAGCTATCTTCCTTTATATATCATGACTGATGTAGATTTTGTGTCAGGAGGAACGCTTGTTATTCATGATTAAATGTTCCAATAATTAAACCGTGTACATGTATTAGTATACCTCTGCAAGATGCAAAATTGGATAAGTATCATGAACGGATTAACTGAGGCACAGAGTGATTTGACTAAGGGCTTGTCCGCATAGTGATTTTGGTGTGTGGCAAGTCAGACTTGAATCTACATCAAAGTGCACTATGGAACGTTTAGTGCACCATAGCAGGGTTCATACTGTCAGTTAGTGTGTGGCTAGCTTGTGTGCTATAGCCTGGCTTGCCATGCACTAAATTGCTGTACACACTTGTGAGCCAAAAGCCATTTAGAACCCAGACTTCCTGAATCCCAGAGCTGCATCCTATTCACTGGACTATGGCTGTCACTAACATTTGAATCAAATAATGTTTAAGTATTTTATTTTCAGTACTTTACTAAGGGCAGCCTTTAGGCAGACAGCATCTTGGTCAAGCCAGAATTTCATGTATTTTAAAAATAAATGATTTTTTATTTCCAAATGCTTAAGTACAATGGAGTCGTCTCGTTGTTGGCTTAGGTCACCCACTCTAAATCAAACCATGTTATGGATGTATAAATAACTTTATTTAAAAAATTACGTTTTAAAACATACATTTCTAAAAACAGTAGAATTATTTTAAAATAAACAGTATAGTAGTAGTGCCTGTGTGCAGTTCTGGTCTTAAATGATAAATAGTGGTATCATGAGATTTCACATTCACCTGCCTTGTTTACTTTCAGGGCAATAACTTGTTTATTTTATAAATAAAATGTTTTTCTAATTGCCAACCCCTGCAAGCTCTGCTAGTATCTGAAAGTCAATTTGGGTTATTTCTGTCTTATGCATGAACATCAGTAATAAAGTTTCTGCAGTCGGAACCCTTCCTACCTAGTCTACAAAAACGAGACGTCCGGTGGCACCGTAAAGACTAACAGATTTTTTTGAGCATAAGCTTCCATGGGTAAAAAACCCACTTGTTCTGATGCATGGAGTGAAAATTACAGAAAATTACAGGCATAAGTATCTAATGGCACATGAAAAGAAGGGAGTTACCTTACAAGTGGAGAACCAATTTGAAGGCCAATTCAATTGGGAGTGGACCACATCCACCCCTGACTATTGATGATGAGGTGTCAATACTAAGAGAGGGAAAATTGATTTTGTAGTGAGCCAGCCACTCCCAGTCCATATTCAAGCACAAATTAATGGTGTTAAGTTTTCAAATGAATTGTAGCTCTGAGGTTACTCTTTGAAGTCTATTTTCTGAAGTTTTTTTTGTTGTTGTTGAAGAATGTACCTTTAAATCTGTTACTGAATATCCAGGGAAATCGAAGTGTTCTCCTACTAGCTTTTGTATGGTTTCAGAGTAACAGCCGTGTTCGTCTGTATCCGCAAAAAGAACAGGAGTACTTGTGGCACCTTAGATTCTAACAAATTTATTTGAGCATAAGCTTTGGTGGGCTACAGCCCACTTCTTCAGATGCATAGAATGGAACATATAGTAAGGAGATATATATACATACAGAACATGAAAAGGTGGAAGTAGCCATATCAACCCTAAGAGGCTAATTAATTAAGATGAGCCCCTGATGGGTCCATCATAGGACCCAGCCACACCATCAGGGGCTCATTCACCTGTACATCTACTAATGTGATATATGCCATCATGTGCCAGCAATGCCCCTCTACCATGTTGTCATAGGTCTCACCCCCACTTGGAGCTGTTGGGTTCACAAGATGGGGACCTGCATGGATCCTTCTAAACTTAAATCCTAGTTTAGATCTGGTAAAAGCTGCCACCACCCAATAATGTACGTGTATTGGGACACAGTCCTTCCCCAAAATCCTTGGGGATCCCAAGAGCCCCAAATCCATGGAGTTCTTACACCTAGGAAAAATAAACCATTCCCCCCTTCTTCTCTCCCCCCTCCCTTTTCCTAGGAGAGATACCGGGATCCAACTACAGAGGGATGCCTCCCTCCTCCCCTTTCCCTGAGAATTCACCCAAGGAAAGATCAACCAAGTCCTTAACAGAAAAGATTTATTAAAGAATAAAAAGAAAGTAACTTGTCTCTGTAATACTAAGATGGAACAATACACAGGGTCTAAACTTATCAATCTCTGGAGAGAATCCCCCCTCCTTTCTTTCTCAGTAAAAGCAATAACAGTACAGAATTAAAGAAATTCTATAGCAAAACACAGAATTGCAAATACAGAAATAAAAGTATAAGAATACTAGTTCCTTGCTAATACTCACTAGCTTGAATAGAAGAATTTATTGCAGAAACCTGGGAGGACTTGATTAAGATGTCTGGACTCTCTTAACTCCCAAGAGAGACTCTAACAAAGAACACAAACAAAGGCTTATCTTGTCCCTGATTGGTCCTCTGGTCAGGTGGTCATCAGGTACTGCATGTTAACCCTTTACAGGTAAAAGAGACCTTAACCCTTAACTATCTGTTTATGACACATGTACATTGGCCAAAGCGTGTACATCTGTGTACATTTTAATGTGTACATCTGGCCAGGGCCGGTTCTAGGCACCAGCAAACCAAGCATGTGCTTGGGGCGGCACATTTTCAGGGGTGGCATTTTGGCCATCTTTTTTTTGCTTTGGGCGGCAAAAGCCTAGAGCCAGCCCTGGCAGCAGCAGCGGTCATGCGCGGGGGGCACCCTGGAGGCGCTGCGGTTCGTGCCGTGGGGGAGCAGCGCCCGCACCTTGTGGCTGGGCCGGGCAGGCTCCAAGCGGGGGACACTCGGGCTGGGGGCCGCCCCGCAGGGCACACAGAGCTACCTGCAGGTACTGCAGGGCAGCTGGGGCTGAGCAAAGCGGCCCGAGCCACCCAGGGACTGCGGCAGGGCAGCCAGAAGGAGCAGCAGCAGTGGGGCCATAGAGGGTGGGGCGCTGCCGTGCGGGGCCCATGTCCCGCTCTCTAGGGCTCTGCTCCCTCTGGGGCTACTCTGCCCCAGTTCCTCAGCCCCCTGCCGGGGAGGTCCCCCGGCTCTGCCCTCCCGGGTCCTGGCCAGTCCTGGAGGCAGGATCCCTGGCTGGTGGGACCCTGGGCTGAGGCACGGCCTGGGAGCTCCGCTGCTTACCCTGACCCTGCCAGTGCCGGACCGGCTGGAGGTGAGGGGGGAGTGGGCGGAGTCAGCACTGTTGAGGGGGAGCCTAGGGCTGGGGTGGCAGGGGGTGCGGGTTGGTTGGGGTGGGGGAGGAGAGCTCAGGGCTGGGGCGGCAGGGGGTGTGGGTGGCGGAGGGCACTGGTGGGGGATGAGAGCCCAGGGCTGGGGTGGAGGGTAGCTTGTGGCGGCAAAAAACCTAGAGCCGGCCCTGCATCTGACCTGAGTTAAAACTGACTATAAGGATATCCGACTTCTTCCATTATCACTACTGACCTGGGTTCAGTTTGAAGGAGCTGCCTTGAGGTAAAAACTCAGTATCCTATTTCCAATCCCTTGACTTTACATAGTGCTCTAGATAATCATTTTAAGGCATTGCTAGTTGACAGCTAAAGCAACAAAAGGCAGCTTAGAAATAACATTAAAGCCAACAGTGATTTTGGTTGACTTGACTAGTGATCCTTGTTAAACTGGTTTGCATAATAAACTTAACTTACACGGCCATTTGTAGAGAGGGATACCATAAAGTAAAACATTTTACATGAAAAGCAAATTGGATTGGAAAAGTATCCATTAGTATATTGCTATTTAGAATGTAGAAGCAGCAAAGAATCCTGTGGCACCTTATAGACTAACAGACGTTTTGCAGCATGAGCTTTCGTGGGTGAATACCCACTTCTTCAGATGCAAGTGGTGGAAATTTCCTGGGTCAGGTATATATAAGCAAGCAAGAAGCAAGCTAGAGATAACGAGGTTGGATCAATCAGGGTGGATGAGGCCCTGTTCTAGCAGTTGAGGTGTGAAAACCAAGGGAGGAGAAACTGGTTCTGTAATTGGCAAGCCATTCACAGTCTTTGTTTAGTCCTGAGCTGATGGTGTCAAATTTGCAGATGAACTGCACACCGCACCATAGAAACTCTAGCTCAGGAACCAATCCATGCAACAAACCTCGATGCCAACTCTGCCCAAATATCTACACCAGCAACACCATCACAGGACCAAACCAGATCAGCCACAACATCACCGGTTCATTCACCTGCACTTCCACCAATGTAATATATGCCATCATATGCCAACAATGCCCCTCTGCTATGTACATCGGCCAAACTGGACAGTCTCTAAGGAAAAGGATAAATGGACACAAATCAGACATTAGGAATGGCAATATACAAAAACCTGTAGGAGAACACTTCAACCTCCCTGGCCACACAATAGCAGATCTTAAGGTGGCCATCCTACAGCAAAAAAACTTTAGGACCAGACTTCAAAGAGAAACTGCTGAGCTCCAGTTCATCTGCAAATTTGACACCATCAGCTCAGGACTAAACAAAGACTGTGAATGGCTTGCCAATTACAGAACCAGTTTCTCCTCCCTTGGTTTTCACACCTCAACTGCTAGAACAGGGCCTCATCCACTCTGATTGATCCAACCTCGTTATCTCTAGCTTGCTTCTTGCTTGCTTATATATACCTGCCCCAGGAAATTTCCACCACTTGCATCTGAAGAAGTGGGTATTCACCCACGAAAGCTCATGCTGCAAAACGTCTGTTAGTCTATAAGGTGCCACAGGATTCTTTGCTGCTTCTACAGAACCAGACTAACACGGCTACCCCTCTGATACTATTTAGAATGTCTTATTTTTAATTTTTTTCTCAACAGGGGAATGCAATTAAGACCTACAAATACAATGCAATTACCTTTTTACCATTGAATTTGCTAGAACAGTTTAAAAGAGTGGCCAACTTCTATTTCCTGGTTCTTCTTATTTTACAGGTAAATTTGATTACATAATACAGATAATTATGATAAAGTTGATAATATAAGTTCAGTTACTCAGTAATGCAGCTGAATATTACTGCTATCATGAAACTAAAGTGGACTTCATAAACAACTCCAGACTAACTGCTTTTAAAATTCAGAAGTTTAATATGAACTTAGAGCAATGCGCTTTATTTGCACAATAATCATTTTAGCTTGATGTTTAGATATATGCCTTGTGTACCCTGCTTAGAATACAACTAGTTACTTAGACTGTGAGCAATTTGGGGAATGGACCATCCTTTTTGTTTTAAGTTTGTACAGTGCCTATCACAATGTGGTTCTAGTCCATGACTGGGGCTCATAGGTTATGTCTTCACTGCCAGAAAAAAAAAGTGTATTCTTAATTAACGTAGCTAACTCAGGTTAATATAGTCGTGAAGGCATGGCAACATAAAGCCAATGTTTGCTCCCAGGATCCCATATAGACTTTATATCAAACTGCTAACACAAGTTAAGGGTTGCCATATCTTCACTTCTACTTTAACCTGAGTTAGCTAACCTGACTTAAGAACACACCTTTTAAAGGACTTAATGTGCTCAAATCAGGGAATTGGATAACTTACGTTCTTCTTTGAGTGATGGGCCCTATTGTAGTCCACTGACTGGTTGGTCCACGCATGAGCCCTGACTTGCCTCATGGTTTTGTCCGAGGTGACAAAGGGCGGGACAGACAGACTGTGTCTCAAGTTCCTTCTCACCGCTGCATGGTCTGGATTGGAACAATCAGTGTCTGCTTGCGAGTGATGCACTTTCACAAACAAAGTTGTATATAGTTAGTGTTTTAGAGTTTTACTGTTTTTATTGCTTTTAGATAGTCTGCAGTAGTTTTAGAGTAGAATAGGTTGTATGGAGGGCTTATTTTTTCTCCATACTCCTCCCCCGCATACCCATGCATGGGTACTGGACTCTGCCAAAGACCCCAGGCTTTAACATCGGTGCCTCCTGCCTGTGTTCCTTCTCGGTCAGTGACGAATATCAGCTCTGTCTCTACTGCTTGGGAGCAAACCACATTGCATTCAGATGCAGTATCTGCCAGTCCTTCCTCAGCCATACCCCAGAAGGTCAGGCTTCCTGCCTCCAGAAGCACCTCATGGAAGTTGCCATGAGGTCTCATTCGGATCCAGGCTGGGGAACCTCCCCACCCCCATACATCTACCTGAGACAGCCAAGAGTGCCCCAGAGGGTGGCAGGGGAGCTTTACATCCCTCTGGAGAAGGTCCAGGATACCCAACATCAACTCCTGGACATCCTTCACTCATCGGCATCATCCTGCACCACCTGGTGCCCTTCCCAATCTCCCAAGAGTTAAGGGCACCCTCTCTGTACTCAGTACTGGCATTGGAGCAGTGGACTTCTTCACAGTGGAAAGGTCTCGTCTTATGGGAACTTTTCTACCCTAACAATGAAGCTATACTTGAGCCAGCCAGGACATTTTGGCACATGCTGACCATGTGTACACCTACTCCCCAAGGGGGGCTGAGAAACGTTATATGCCTGCTAAGGGGTCTGAATTTCTGTTCTCACCCTCCATCTCCCAGTTCTTGTGGTCCAGGTGGTGATGAAGTGTTCCAGGTAACATCTCCCATGCTTCACTTTGTCAGATAAGGTGAGAAAGAGATTGGACCTCCTTGGGCCACAAGGACTTTTTGTCAGCAGCCTTTAGTTCAGTATCTTGAACTACTAGGTACTGCTCACTAAGTACAATTTCCTAAACTACTGTAAACTGCATGAATTTGCTGAAAAGATACCACAGCAAGACTGGGCCCATTTTAAGGCTATTCTAGAAGAAGGTAAACTAGTGGCAAGGAAAACTCTTCAGTTAGCAGTGGATGCAGCAGATGTCTTACTCGAGGCCCATGGCCACAGGTATAGTCAGGGCCAGTGCAACCATTTAGGCGGCCTAGGCAGTCACCTTGGGCGCTGGGATTTGGGGGGCGCCATTTTCTTCGGCAGCGACCGCGGCAGCCGGATCTTCGGCCACGTCGGTTGCCGCCAGCATTTAGGCGGAGGGAGCTGGGGCAGGAG